>NW_015090852.1:2858962-2914432 GCF_001431845.1 Calidris pugnax | reverse complement strand
GTCTCTCCCTTTTCACCATGGGAAAACTCATGTGCCCACCCTGGCTGAAACTGGCTCTGCCCATGGGAAACAGGGCTTGCACACATGCATGTAAATATAAATATATATATATGTATTTTTGCATACATTTGTGGTGACGGTACCATTTATTTTTTTTTAAACAATCCGTCCATAAATGTCACCGAAAATCCCGGTCTCCTTTTATTAAACCTGAAAAATGCGTATAAATGTAAATAACAAATGACTGATACAGGGAGAGGAACCAGAGCGTCTGCTGGCGTCACCCTCCCTCCCTCTCTCCCTCCCTCGCGCTCTTTCCTCCTCGTGTAATTTGCATTAATAAAGAGGCTGTTCCTTGTCGGAATGTGTTTCATCCGGTTTAAAATCCCAGGGCGATCCACCAGGAACAGCTCTGGGAGAATCCGACTGTCAGAGCCGACAAGACAAATGAATCCCGGTGTCAGGAGCGTGTGGTTCAACGATGACAGATTGAGAAGAACTGTCCCCCTCTCGACAGGCGGGCTTCATTTTCAAATTAATAAATCTGAATAAAATATTTTCCCTTTCATTACGAGCCGAGCCCGGATGACAGTTCCCGTGACAGGAGGGAGTCGCAGTGTTGATGAGGAGACTTTGCATGAATTCCACCTGGGCTTCTTCGGCTTTATTTTTACCTGCAATTTCATCCCTGTTTACTTCTCTCCCCTTCCCTCCTCCCCTTGCCCTCTCTCTCGCGCGCTCCCCCTCCCTCTTTTTCCTTCACCCGCTCTCAGCCCCTCTCCCATTCCCTCCTCTGCTCCTCCTTTCCCCACCGTCCCCCTGTGAATTTGGAAGCTGAGCCCTGGACGTCACTCCTGCAACACACGCACTGGCTGTCTCACACCTCGAACGCCTCCATGTATGAGATGCACCAAGGTCTCATGTTGTCACACAGCGGGGACGCCGTTTTATTTCCACACGTGCACGGGTGCCTCCACCCCACTCAAAAAAACCACAGCCCACGCACCTAAAGAGAAACTCACCCCCCCACCTTGGGGTTTTGATTCTCCGTACACAGAGGTGGGACTTGGCTTGGGGACCAGCCACCAATGGCTGCTCTCAAGGGGACTGGAGGCAGTGCCACGCTGCAGCCCGGTCACAGGGCACAGGCAGGTGGGTCACCAAAGGTTGTGGCCGTGTTGCCACGGTTGCCCCAGCCAAAACGTACAGCTCCTGCCCTGTCTCACTGCGAGTCCCACCACCCTGCTCCCAAGGTGGAAGACGGGGGTTAATTTTCCTGGCCTGGTGCCTCAGGTATGTTCGTAAGGCTCTCGAGCATCTTTCTTTGAGACAGCAGCACACCGACCACAGTTGCACACAGCGTTTGCACAACAGTTTTGGTAACAAAAATCACTATCAAGCTCTACCTCAGTGCAGGAACACATCTCCCCTCCGGCGCCAGCATCCACCGCCATGGACATGCAGCCTGCAGCAGCACTGCGAGCTCCCTCTGCCCCCTTGGCAGTGTCCCCTCCACACACACCCCTCGTTTTCTGTGACTGCCACCATATTCAAACCAGTCTTTGCTCCAGAATGTGCTTTTGGATGCTAAAAGCAGGCAAATGGCAAGCAGTCACGCTGCAGCCAGGCGTTCAGGACGCTCAAGTCTCCTGGATCCTACTGTGACCCATAAACATGGCTGGAGAGCCCATAAACATCTTTACTGCCACGTAGCCTCCAAGGCAGTGATGTGGCCCACTTCCCGAGGAGGCCTCAGAGATTATTCAATGATGGTCCCCGTGCAACCTCAGCACAGCAAGCGCTAGCCTGGGATGAGGGCTGGAGAGCCTCTTTCCACTGCCAGAGCATGTTTTTTTGTTTAGGTAAACCTCCCAGCCTTCCCCCTCCTGCACAAGAGTTGGTCTTTAGTTTGGATGGTCCTCTGGATCACCCCAACCCAAGACGTGGCACCCACGGAAGATCACACAAACCCAACCCAAAGTTTGGACTGAGTTGGCAGCGGCATGGAGAGAGCAGAAAGAGGAGATACCCCAGTGGGAAACGGAGTGTCTGAGCTGGCTTGGGAATTGCAGCGACTCCAGGGCATGTTACAGAGAAAGCCATCAGAAGGGGAGGCGCTGGCTGATCCTTCGCGAGCCCAATATCCCCCTCTGAAGAAATTAGAAACATTCCAACAGCTATAGCTGTGCCTGACAGTAAATTTGATTAACTTGCCCGTGGAGTTAATGATATAGAGGGCCGTGTGGATTTTGTTGTAAAGAACACAGAAAAGACAGATGAGAAAATGAGAAAACAAGAAAGTAAATTTAAGCAGCTGGAAGCTTTAACAACTGGCATGATAAATCCAATAAAGAACTGCTCGATAAAACCCAACCACTGGAAAGCCAAACATGGGCTGGGGAGGGAGTGGATGTGCTTCGGATTCACAACCGAAGCAGGAGCTTGGTGATATACACACGGTGGGAAGGTGCTCCCAGGTCACTGGCCAGGCTGCTGGGAAGAAGCAGGCTGCAGCCCTCCTCATCTGCTTGGCACATAGAATCATAGAATCGTCTAGGTTGGAAGAGACCCTTGGGATCATCGAGTCCAACCATCTACCCTACTCTACAAGGTCATCCCCCACACCATGTCCCTTAGTACTGCATCTAAACGGCCCTTAAACACAGCCAGGGCAGCGTTGCTCCTGCTACGGCCATCCTACACCATCAAGGCAAAGCCAAGGTCCTGCTGCCCAGGCTCACTCCACATCCCTTCTCCAGTCTTATCCCAGTTTTCCTTTGCAGGGCCAGGATGAATTTGCTGAGGCTGACAAGAGCCTGGGGGGGTGGGATTCACACCTACCAAGCCAAACTGTGCTGACTCTGGAAGGCAGCACAGCATCACAAACGTGCTTGCCAACGAAATGCAGACCAGGTATTGCCAAGAAGCCTGAAGTAAAACCCAACATTTGGACATCCATATTCTTAAGTTCTATCTTCTTTAAAATTTAATTCTGCTGAACCCTGCTGGAAGTGACAGACAAGAGGAAAACCTCTAAGAAAATGACTGATGAGAACACATCTCTACTTATCCCAGTAGCAAGACTGTGGTGCAGCATCCCATAGTACCCTATTATCCTATACAGAGGCAGACTTGGAGTATCACTATATCATGTAAGACCCTCCAGGATCCTTGCTGTCTGCACACAGAAGCAATTTTGGCATCCCCACACCAAGCTCATTGATGTTCTCCATCCAATCATGTAATTCCAGAGGTGAGCCACCACTGCCACCCTGGTGCAGCCACACCACTGTGCACACGCAGGGGGAAGGCAGAGACAGCCTCCATGGGGACCCAAGAATCAGGAGTGCAGGGAAATGAGGACCAGGGCCACCCATGCAGTGCCAGATGCAGCTGGCAACAGCCCAGCCACTGTGTGAGCTCTGGCACAGCTTCCCCAGGGCTCTGCGTTGCGGGAGAGGATGTTAGCTGGGCACAGGCTGACTGCACACAACTGGCCTCAAGCCCAAAACAACCAGCCCTGCTGGGACGAGCCCGGCAGCAGTTAGGCTGGGTCCAGGCAGGGCCACCCAAGTACTTAACCTGCCATTTTCCACCATCCATATCCTCTGCACCTTCATTTTTCCAGCCCTCTGTGACTCTGGGTAGCAGAGAACCTCTCTGTTCCCAACCAGGACGCTCAAGCTGGCCTGTTGACCCTTTTCTGAATTTGGTACTTGGACTTTGCAGACCAACATCTACATTGTTGTACCACCTACACCCAACTTCGATGGGTCACAGTCAATCAGAAGCTATTTTCTACAAGCACCAATGGAGAACAGCAGCCACAGATGTTCTCCATGCATTCCCTAATGGGACAAAGAGCCCAGCTCCACAGAGTCTTTGTTTGCCACCATAACCCTAGTTCCCAGGAGTATCTCCCAGGTCTCACTTCAAATTTGGAATTGGACTCCCAAGAGGGGAAGGGCCTCATCATGAGCTGGACACCTGCTGTAGCCACGGGCTTTCAGGGCTCTCTCAAGCAAAGCAGCCCTTTGGAGCCATCTCCCTCATCTCCTGCCACTTCCCTGTAGCTCAGCCGCCTGCAAGACCAAGTGGCTGGAAATGTGCAGAGTGCTCTGAATTGAGCTGTAAAGAATGAAGGTGAAGTTTTAAGCCGCTAGATTCATGGCTGGGATTTTTATACACACATAAAATATGAATCTCAGTTGTATACAAAGCTGAGCCCATCGTGCCAAAAGGATCCCAGTCAAGCAGGCCTGTAAAATGAAATCCTCTCGGACTAATTTAAGGAGACCTGAGCAATATAAATTCTGGCCTGCTCAAATGCAGGAAATAAAAAAAAATCTGACTTGAATACAAGCTTCTCTCTCAACGCACTTGGCAGCCCCAGCGTGTGAACAACGGTAACAAAAAAACAGAGCAAGAAATTAGCTCTGGGGTTGCGAGAAAAACTGTTCCAGCTCCCCATTTATACCAGTCTTGTGGGCCTAATGAAACCCTCTTCAGCGAAAATTTAATGCAGAGATAAACTTTGCAATAAATAAGAGGTGCTCGTATCTGCTGACTCCTGATGACTTTCCTGACCTGCACAGTCACTTCCACTGAGCTGTTATGCACGGAGAAAACGCTCATAAAGATGCTTCTTATAAAAGAAAATATTAACTTATCTGCCAGCTAGCGAATCGTGGCTTGCACACCTTTATCTCCTCAGGCCTCCTCCAGTTTTAGTGGAGTGAGAGTCTCCTTTAACAAGCCACCTCCCTGGAGGCTGCAGAAGGACTTGCTTGCTCTGGTCCTGCTGATGAGTGTGGCTGGTGAAGTTTGCTCTGAGCCATGGTCACCACAGTTCAGGTGCATCAGATGGTTTATGGGCAGCCCATGGGTCGGCCAGGTGGGATGAGGAGTGAGTGGAATAAAACATCCACATCCCCTTTTCTTTTCTCAGGCAGGGCACTGGGGTGAGAGGAACTGAAGTGACTTTGCTCAAGGTCAGAGAAAAAGCCTAAGGTCTGGGAAACACATCCAGATCTCCCTGCAAGGGCTAGAGAAAACATCATCCTTCCCAGCAAAATAAGGAGCCAGATAAAAACATCTAATTACAGGACTAGAAATGCCTTAGCTGAAAATGCTGTCTCCTTTTTCTAGAGAATATGGCTGGCTGTTTTTTGGAGGGCAGGGAGGAGGAGCAGCATTTAGATTTACCCTGGATTATCTGCCAGCTCGCTGGGACCAGAGCACAGTTTGGTGATGTGCCACCAGCCTCATGGCACAATGTAAGGCAGCTCCCTCCCAAGCAAAATAGCCTGGGCATAACCTAAGTGAGGTGGGTACAGCCGTGCTGCAGTTGCTGGTGGCCTCTCAGCACCTCTGGAGTTCGTATGTCCCATGGTCTCCCCACTCCAGCACTGCCACCACCTCTCCTGCCTTAACTCCCTCCTGTGCCCAGGGTCCTCCTCTCTATGCCAACCCCACCTCCCCATGCCACGGAGGCCTGAAGTCACTGGGAACACCGGGGAGCCTTTCTGTAGCTGATCAGAGGCACAAGACATCCAGCAAAGCTATACAATAATTCAGGGGATGTCCTCCGGTGGCAGGATGATATGGTAGCAATTTTTCTGGGGCTATTTTTCTAAGCTTTCTCCATTAAAAAACAAAAACAACAACAAAAAAAAACAAACCAAAAAACCCCAAAACAAAGCACAAAACCAAACCCAAGCACTAGCCATGTAAACCCTCCCTAATGAACGCATCAGCTTGAGCTCCAAAGCTGAAGGCGACTTCCAGCCCAGACCATCTTTGCTCCTCAGGGCCTTGGAGAAAGATCTCCTCTTGGGCAGCCAAGTAGCAATTGGGTCACAGTGCAGGATTATCTGCTAGTAACAAGCTGCAAATGTGCTCTGGGACCAGTGATTCATTAATGCACTTCATGGTGACATATGAACCAGAACCCGAGGGAGCCTTTATTTCTGCCCTCTCTATCCATTCAGTTGAAAGACAGGGAAAAAGGTTCCAGCACTGCACTGATTTCTAACGCTGATCAAATTAGAGCTACCCTACAACCAAGCCAACTAATCAAGGACATCGCGGAGAAGGTGTGGTTTGAAGTGTAGCGAAACCCTGGGTCTCTGAGTAATGTTGTAAGACAAATCCTTGCTGTTAACGGGGACTAGGAGGAGAGAGGACTGAAGAGGAGGGAGGCTCTGCCAGAAGACCATGCTGCAGGGAACCTGTTATGGACCCTTCATGGCCATGGCCACCTCTGGCCATCCCTGGTCTCTTCCATCTTCCCCCAAAACCCTCCCCACATGCCCCAAGGTGGCAGTAGCAAGTGGTCCTGGGGACTAGGAGCATGGATACTCTTCTGGAGAAGTGCAGTCTCTCTGGAGACACATCACCCACCTGCATCACACATCCCACTGATTTATTTAAAAAAATTTGTGATGGAGAAGCAAAAACTATCCTCACAGCAGGAAAATTAATACCCATTAATTAATTAATACCCACTGCCTCCATTGGGTTGCACAGGTTGAGTGCACTGAAGGCACACAGACCACGCCAAGATGTTTTTGTTTTAATGCCAGTTGCCAAAAATTTCCAAGGTGGCACGCATACACTCTTTCAGACCCAGCCTTGAGGGATTTTCAAGAAAAGGCCCTTCCCTGAGGCCAGGAACTCTCTGAAATGCACCAAGAACAGGCATCTGAGGCTCAACAACTAACTCAAAAGCCAGTGCCTCTGTAGCAAGGCCAGAGGGCAGCCCTGGATCCACTGAGAAAATCCAGAGCTACTCCAGCCACATGCCAACATGGGAAGCAGCAAGGTTTACCCCAAACACTGCCCATCACACAGACAAAAGCAGTAGCACCGACATCCAGAGAAAACAGGGCCAATGCTGTGCAAGTACAGTCTTCACCAATTTAACGTTCCTGTAGGAGCTTTAAAGGTTTTATTTGCTGACTTTTATGCAATTTGATTCTTAACCATAATGCTTCATTGACTTTTTTTATCTTCTTTCTCTTTTTTTTTTTCCCCCTCCACACTGCCTATATCTCCAGGTTTTTTTATCTTTTCTCTTTTTTTTTTTTTTCCCTCCACACTGCCTGTATCTCCAGATTATTAGAGCAGCAGACAAGGGTGGATTCCCATCTGGTGAGACCCAGCGTCACCCCACCAAAAATCCATGAGAGCTGCCGACCTGGACCGTGGTTCAGATTTATCCCAGAGGTTTTGGCAGCAGTGGGGCTCTCCCACAGTGCCTGGCTTGTGTGTGTATTGCACTGCCCTTTCCTGTGTGGGACCTCCACGCTGCCAACATTTTTCCATTCCACCCGATCCAGCAGATGCTACTCTCCCATTAAATGGTGTCACCCCGACTTAGGCTGCAGAGGGAGATGGGGCAACCATCCCATGGACACAATCCAGAGCCCTATCTGAGCCTCACAGGTGACTGCAAGCCTGAGAAGGAGGAGGAGGAGGATGACAGCAGGTCCATAGGGCTGAACCACGCTGCTCCTCCACCCCAACTGACCAGAGTGGGAACGTGCACCCTATCAATACAGCGAAAAGGTTAATGGGATTGCCTCCTTCCAACTCTACCACAGTAAATGCGGGATTTATAGCGACGCTAAAATACTGACCTCTATCTGTTTTATGCTGATCATTAACTAAGATTATCTCACACCAGAGATTTGCTATACCAAAGAGCACTGACATCACTAACTGCTATTAAGTGTATTATACTTAAACTCTATAAAGGGGAGCAAAAAAACCATTGTCAGCAGCATAGGGAAAAGGCACATTACCGGGCACGCTCAGATTATATATATATTAAATAATAAAAAAAAAAAAAGCAGTTGCCTGCAGCTTTCTGTGTGCGTCTGGCATTTTGCGATTGCAATATTGAGAAAAATCCTTGAAAATGTTTTCAGACTCAGAAACCCTCCGTGCGCAGACACCCAGATGAATGCCTTTAGCTAACAGACGACAGTGGGGATGGTTCACATTGCATGAGGTCCCCAGAGCCTCATTGCAATAGATGCTATACATATGGGGCATACGAAATGGTGCCTGCTCTGGGAGCGGTGGATGAAGGCGGCACCTCGTGTCCCCAGATGGCTCGGGCTGCCTCCTCCACACCGGCTCTGCTCGCCACCCTCCTTGGCTCCCCCAGCTGCATGGCTGTTTCTGGGCAGTGGCATATTTGTTGACTTGCTCTTTTGGTGACATCTTCTTTTAATAAGGAAATCTGTCTCTTAGCAGCTTCTCGCCCAAGGCTGTGCTTAGTTAAAGTGTAAAATGTCAAACTTTAGCAAGGATGACAATAACCCTGCTGGGCAAAGAAGAGCCAACCACTATATTATTAGCTACTCGAGGGAGAGGGGAGGAATATTGACCCATTCCATGGAGGAAAAACACTAAAATCCCCTAATCTACCCACCCACCCCCTCCCACATGGAGACCAGCCTCAAATCCGCTTCCACATGATCTTTCCAGCAGCCAAAGCTCATAACTGAAGCTGAACAGCAAACAGCATGCCCTTCCTATTTGATCAAATACATTTACATACGCAACTATAATAGGTCAAAGCGTTCTGGACATGCCCTTTCATCTCCCAAAATTCCCCAAAGGCAGATCAGGATGCAGGCACAATGCTGGGATAATACATGATGGAGAAAAGCTGCGATGTCGCTGAAAAACCTAAGGCAGAGAGCTGAGCAAAGCCCACTGGGCTCCCCCGACATCCAGGGGCTTTGGCAGAGGAAGGAAAAGCCAGTGGGCACCGTTGCAGGCAATAACCAAGGGCAGTGGCACACAGGGAGGTCTGCCAAGGGCTTGCAGAAGACATCTGCAGAGCACAGGAGGGCTTTGTCAGGCTTATGGGTCTTTGGGCAACGCTTCTGTGCTGCTGAAGGACTCCTCCATACTGCAGTTACCTTCACGCACTGTAATATATGTAGGTGCAACCTTTTCATCTAGAGCACACGTGATTGGTACCAACATAATTTTCTGGCTAGTTCTTCCTTGAGCTGCAGCAGAGCAGAGCCATAAATTCACATCCCCAGACCCAGGAAGAGATAAGATTTTTAAGATCTGAGACTGGACAACATTCACCATTAGACCCTACGCTTCCTCCAGTGGGCTGTACTGAGATCCTGACATGCAAGTAATGACAGGCTTTGAGAAACAGCGTCCACATTTGGATCCCAGCTATGTAAGAGCAGATCTGCTACTGGTTTTGTGCAGGAAAGGTGATCTTCAGATGCACAGAGGTACTAGAAGGAAATGGGTGAAGTTTTCGCTAGTCCAGTATGTCTTAGCAGATGCCAGCTCTTGCACCCCTTCCTGTGACCACAGGACCTCTTGCAACGTTCTCCCCATAAGGTGCCACCAGAACCAAGTCAGGTCAGAAACACCACCCAGATCTATCTCAAGATCGCCCTTGCTCCTCCAAGCCTCCAATCCCAGGTTGACAACAGGGCCACCAGTGGGGTGCCTCCTCCATCCCTTGGATCCATAGGAAGGTATCCTCAGTGCTGGGGCTGGCGAGGAGCCCCAGCATAGCCCTGCTCTGTCCTTTTTACTTGTATTCTTTTTTAAAACCTCCATCCCTTGGATCCATAGGAAGGTATCATCAGTGCTGGGGCTGGCAAGGAGCCCCAGTATAGCCCTGCTCTGTCCTTTTTACAACATTATTTTAGGGAAACAAAACCAAAACCATGCAGTGCACCACAGCATGATCACCTACTTGGGATCATTGAGTCCAACCATCTACCCTACTCTACAAAGTCCTCCCCTACACCATGTCCCTTAGCACTGTATCTAAACGGCCCTTAAACACAGCCAGGGATGGTGACTCCACCACCTCCCTGGGCAGCCTGTTCCAATGCCCTATCACTCTTTCGGTGAAAAATTCTTTCCTAATGTTCAATCTAAACCTACCCTGTTGGAGCTATTTTAGGGAAACAAAAACAAAACCATGCAGTGCACCACAGCGTGATCACCTGCTCAAGCAAACATGCCACCACAAGGTTGTATTTCTGGCTCAGACTGGAGACTGACCACAAGCCAGCAGGAACCTGAGACTCATAGACCAGGTATTGCCAGAAACTCAAGTATCCCCTGCTCTGACCTGCAGCAGAGCCACAGGGCAGTCCAGATCTGATGGCACAGGCTTGATGAGACAAGGCAAACCCCATTTTTGGAGACATCTCATCAGTCTCCAGCAGAGGAAGCAATCTATTCCCTCCTCCTGTCTCAGGACAGAGGCAACCCAGGGGACTGCCTACGTGGTTCTCCAGCAGAACCACTGCTTGCAGCGCTCACCTCCACTTCCTAAAAGCAGCCCTCACAACCCATCTCCCCCTACATTGCATAACAGTCCCGACAAGTAAAGAAATATATATATGTGTGTGTGTGTGGTGCACATGCGGGTGTGTTATGTTTTCCCAGCTAACACATGTCAGGATCTGTTTAAGCCTCGCTTTATGCTCAAATGTCACCCTGCCAGAATTCATTACGTCCCATTTATTAATTAATTAAAATATATTTATACAGAACAGGCTTTATGAGACAGAGATAAAAATAACGTTTTGAGAGCTGTCCCCTGGACGGAGCGGGTGCTCTCTGATGGCAGCAGCAAGGACAGTAGCCACAGCCTTCCCTGTCAAGTGCTGACTCGCAGGGAATTGATGATATGGAAATTCAGTAATTAAGGCTGGGGAAAAAAAAAGAAAAAAAAAATTAGAGGCAGGCTCCAGAGCTGGTGCTGGCCATGCAGCAGCTCCACATCCCCTCCTTGCCGTTGGGTGGTGGGATGATGGCAGCTCCTCCTCACGCAGAGGACCCCAATGTGTAGAGCAAAGGGGGAGGCAGCAGCTTGCTCTGGAGCCTGGGCCACCCATCCCTGCACCCCAGGGCCTGGCAAAGGACACATGAGCTTCAACAGCCCCCTCCTCCTGGTCCACCAGGCACTGGTGCAGGAGCCTGCAGCTCTGCTCTCCCTCCCTGCTCACAACAGTGGGGCCCCAGGGCTGGAGAGGAGCATTTGCAGCCAGAGGAGGTGGCAGGCTGGCCAGCAAGCTGGGAAGGGACATCAGCATGGTCACAGCATGGCAGTGAGGGGTGATGGCTCACTTGGCCGTGCCTCATATGAGGGGAAAAAGTGGTCTTTCCTATAGCCAGGCATGGCCCAACTGGCATTGGCAAGTGTGGGATTTCTCCTTTGCTCTCCCACCTCCCCAGGAGGTGCCACAATCTCCTCAGCACTCAGATCCAATAGTGCCAGAATGGATCCTGCTGGGAAGAGAGCGCGGAGGAACACTGGGAAAAGAGGGGAGGAGAGGGAGGAAAAGGAAATGGAGGGCTGGGAGGGTGACAGCTGGAGGGGACCGACCCTGACCAAACCCCTTCCCCAGGGCTGGGGGGCCAGCGAGCCACAGCTCAGTGATCCTGCCCTCCCCTCCACAGCTGCAGCCACTTCACCACACGCGTGTTGGCTCTGTTATCCTTTTGACAGAACAACAGTGACATTTCTACTTAAAACTCTCCATGACCTTTCCCTGTGAGCCTCTTGTGCTTCACTTGTTCTGGCATCTCCTGCCTGCCGCCCTCCGAGAGCACCTTGCTCTCAACCCTGGGGAGAAGGGGAGGCATGGGCTGCATCCACCAAGGCCAGCCCTGGCTTTTTGGGGTCTGTCTTTACTTGTTGGTTGCCAGCAGCACAGGAAGGATGAGCTGATGCAAGGCTGCATCGTGGTACCTTCCTCCCTCCTGTGCCGGGGCTGCGGTGCAGATGCAGGCATGGGGGCCAAGCAGCAGACCACCTCACCACCCTGCTCCCCCAGCTCAGCCCAACTCCAGCCAGTGTCACCTGGCCATTTTTGGCCAACAACCAGCCCACCCTGGCACTCTGGTTCCACAGATGGGAGGAACATCAGCTTGGAGCCATGCAGCAGGGACAGCACTGCAATTGGGGCAGCCCCCCCTGTGCCATGGCTGGGCATTGGTGTGCCGAGGGAACACGGGAGCTTTGGAGCTGTTGTGCCCTGGGAGTCTGTGGCCAGATCTGCCCAATCGCCAGCCTCAGCCTTGCACCTCTCTACCTTGTTTGTTCAGCAAGGAATGAGAATAATCACCTCTCTCCAAAAGCCTTGAGATGGTAACAGCTTACATCATGTCCTGAAGATCAAGCAGCACGCCTCTGGCTGTGCTCAACCCTGCTCCTCGACTGGGCATCACCCCCAGTGGAGCTGTCAGCTTGGTGGTGGTATGGGAGGAAAGAAGATCTTCAGGTACCTATTGCCTTGGGGAGGAGATGGGTGCTGGATCCAGGGGTTGAAGGGAAGAGACGGGAACAGGGGACAGCTTGACCTCAGGACCACCATCCTGTACTCCCCAAAGACCACCTTGATTTAGCCAGAGCACAAACCAGAGTATCAAAAGACCGAGTGGTGCTGCCAGCAGCTGACACATCTTTCACATCACCCAGGACAAGCAGAAAAGCCCTCAAGAAGTGCCAATCTCTCCTCCATCGACTAAACAGTGGTGGTCCCCCATTGGCAGGTGCAGACCCCACCTGTGGCTCAGATGTTTGTCCTAAGAGACACGAGACAAGTTGCAGGAGCTGCAATTCAGACCTTCCGTGCCCTCCATGAACAGGGACACCCTCCTTTCCATCCTCACCCTACACAGCTACTGCACTGCTATTTCTTGGAAGGACCAGGTCATCTCCTCTGGATGTCAGCCAGCACAGCTCTGCTGACCTTGGGGGAACTCTGCCAGCTTACCCTGGCTGAGGACATAACCATCTATTATTTAGATAAGGAAATACACCTGCAGGTATAAATGGAAGTAAATCCACCCTACCTTTTTATGTAGGCAAATATATCTCAGCAGATCCTTACTGGATACTGGCCAGAGATGGTAGCAGCAAGGAAGGAGAGTCCTGAGCCTCCAGCTCTCTTGTCCTCCCTTACAGAAGGCGGAGGGGGGAAAAGCAAGGACAAGAAACTCTCACCCACGCAAGCTCATGAGTGCATGGACATCAGCTGAGAACTATGCCTCCAGCCCCAGCTGCCAACCTTCTGTCCCACCCTGTGGGCTCAGCAGCTCTGCTGGGGGATTTTGGCAAGTGGTGGAGCCTGAGCCCAGCTGTGCCAACACCTCAGGGTGTGCAGGAACCAACCTGTGAGCCTCCCTCCTGCCTCTGAGCATCCTCTATTGATCAATGGAGTATGGCACCCTGGGCAAGTGCGTGCAGCCCCCTTCACACAGCCCAAATTCACTGCAGCCCAACAGCGTGCAGCTCCACTCCCAGCCCACACACAACCCTTGCTGGTACCCAGCACAACCTGCCAAATCTCAACCAGACAGCCCTTTTTCGCTGCACAGGGATGGCTGTGAACCATTCGTCATCCCTCGGGCTGGCAAGGAAACCACACGCACGAGGGAAGAGCTTCCCTGACTCAAATGATTCTCATTTTTTGAAGGGCAAATTTCCTTAGTCTGCCCACTCAGTCTTGACAAGGACAGCAGGAGACCCACCACATGAATACTAATGGCACCAGCAGCGGGGACACGTAGGGATGGGAGCGCCGGGGCTGGGCACCACTGGTGGAGTAGCAAGGAGATGAGGAGTGAGAGGTGGCTGAGATGCCACAGTGAGGGGTCCCAGGACACCAGGACCCCCAGAGCAACACACATGGGATGGCCACACCCAGAGGGCAAGAGATGAAGGCAGACTTTCACCAGGAGTCAAGAGGTCATTGAGATGCATTAGGTGTGCTGGATCAGGCCACCGTGGAGGCATCACTGGAGTGGAGGGTGCAAAAGGGTTGCACTCCCCCAACCTCATCTTTAGCCTTGATCCTTTCTACTCCCCCCACTCCAAGCCGCTGTGATGTCCCTTGTGCTGAATTCTTATTCAACTTCAAACTGACAAACTGTTTTTAATCTTTTCCTTCCATCCAGCTTGGAGATTGGGAAGCAAAAATCAATACGGGCTGGCAGGTGATCAAGTTGCTTGACAGTGGCGCTGAGGAGAGAAACAGAGAAAGAAAGAGAGGGAGTGGAGGGGGGACGAGGACAGGCAGGAGGACAGAGGTGACCAAGCAGCCTGTATTACAGGCCCCAGCTGGGACCCAGAGGGTCGTACTTGTCCCCATCACCAGTGGAGCTCATTGGTAAAATAGCTGGCATGAAAGTATTGTGTGCCCACATGCAGCTGGTGGGGTGGAAGGAGAGGGCACTGGAATCACTCCCACTCCTCCATGCTCCCCAGCACTGGCTGCCTGGTGCCCCATGCACTGGTGGGGTTTGGTGCAGTTCCAGGCCACAATCCCCCATGGGGACCCCCATTCTGCTTCCCTGATCGGCTGCATCCTGGTGGGCAGCAGCAGCTCAGGGAGCCTCTTGGCACCTTCAAATGTGGAGCTTGAAGCCCTGCTCCAAGATGCCTCGAGAGCAGCACTTGTTTCCCAAGCCTACATTTAACAGGGAGTTGTTTAGGCTGGGAGGGGAGCAATCACAACAACAACAGCAACAACAAAAGGCAAAAAGTTGTTTAGGCTGGGAGGGGAGCAATCACAACAACAACAACAACAAAGAGGCTAATTTCTCAAAAAATTCAGCCACTGTCACTCCTGTAGCCTCTCCTCCTGCCATGTCCCATCTTCCTCCCTCCAGTGCCAAGGGAACATCCCTGAGCCGAGAAAGGTGAGGGAGGTCAAAGCTTCCAAGCAAGAAATTGCCATCAAAGGATGCAGAGGGGTGCAAGCACTCGAAGAGAGGCAGCATCCCTGGAGGCACCCAGAAGCCCCCCCAAGGATGTGGGTGGCAGAACCAGAGGGTCAAGGACAAAACTCCATGGAGCCACCCAGAAGGAGCAAAGGCTCTCCAGCCCTGGGGGATGAGCAAGACCGGAGCTGGCCTCTTCCATCCGCACGCCTCCGCCTCGACTGCCTCCCGGCATTTCCATAAGCCACGGGCTCGCTCCCAGAGCCGCCAGAGCCCCCGAGAGCAGAGCTGACATTTGAAAACGATCAGTTTAGGAACTTCCCCCCGACGCTTTCCTTCGCGTCCCCCCTTCCTATTGTTACTGTTCCTCCGAGCTTTCATCGTCTAACTCGGTAAATCTCCGGGAAATACGGCTGTGTTTCTGTTGTCACTTCTGATCAGAGGGATGCCAGCGGGGTGGGGGAAGTGGGGGGGAAGAGGAGGGGGAAGGGAGAGGAGAAAAAAAAAAAAAGATTGCCTGGGGCCCCACACAGAGCCGGCATGCAAATGAGTGCCAGCTCCGTAAAAATAGCCCCAGCAGTCACATTTTATTACAACCAAATTATTGGACCCGGGTTACTGGGAACTGGCACTGGGGAAGGCGCGAGAGGGAAGGAAGGAGAGGGAGGGAAAGGGTCAGGCATCATTTATTCTAAATATTTGAACTTTGAGCATGCCAAGGGGTATGCCCCCCCCCCCTTCTGATACACGCGTGTGCCTGAAACTGCCGGGGTGCTGGATGCGCTGCAGGCTCCCTCATCTCCAACACACTCTCCTCCCACCCCACGCAGCACCAGCAAAACACATCCAAGGGCTTTCAGCCCTGCTGGATTTTCCACCCTCCCTTCCACGCTGGTGCTATTTTGCAGCAGGGACACTCACTGCAGGTGTTGGCCCTGTCCCCAGAGGTGTCCACGCTAGGGACCCCATTGTCTATCTCCCACCCTGGGCTGGGAAATGACGGGGTTGCGAGGCACTGACTCTGCCCCCCAGGTTCTGCAGCATCTCTCAGCTGCTGCCTGTGTTCATGGGGAGGCTGAGGGTATTGCACGAGACACAGGGTTTAGAGGTGGTGGCCATGTGAGTTTGGAGGTGGCATCTGACAAGGGTATGGCCAGGGGACATTGCAGACCCTGGCACAGGAAGGTGCTGGAGCAGGTGCTACTCTCACCCACACCTGAGGGCAGCAGTGGTGGGAGACCCCTGTTACTGCCCTCACTGGGGGTCTGATCACCTCCTGGAATCCCCCCTTGCCCTGCAAGCACCTGTTTAGTCAGTGTTTCCCAAGCAGGGACACAGCACACAGGGACTTGCTTTGTCGCCGTCACAGCCACCCTCCCCAGCACCTTGTCACGAGATGTGACAAGCCAGGCCCAGCTTTCATAGAATCATAGAATTGCCCAGGCCTGAAGGGACCTCCAAAAGTCATCTAGTCCGACCTCCCCGCAGTCAGCAGGGACACCCCCAACTAGACCAGGTTGCCCAGGGCCTCGTTGAGCCTCTCCTTGAATATCTCCAGGGAAGGGGCCTCAACCACCTCCCTGGGCAACCTGTTCCAGTGCTCCACCACCCTCACAGTGAAGAACCCTCTGCTAATCTCCAGTCTAAATCTGTCCCCCTCCAGCTTGAAGCCATTGCCCCTCGTCCTGTCACTGCAGGCCTTTCTAAACAGGTTCTCCCCAGCCTTACTGTAGGCTCCCTTCAGGTACTGGAAAGCTGCTATTAGGTCTCCCCTTTCCCTCCAAGGGAGCTCGCAGGAGGGCTGAGCAGAAAAGAAAGATGCCAGGGACAAGCCACAGACTTTGTAAAGAGCCCCCTGCACCTGCACACGCTCAACTCCCAGATGCTTTTAAACCAGAGCAACCTAAAACACCCATCTTTGCTTTTCAAACCTGCCTAGCAGTGGTATTTCTGGTTGCGTTTCTTGGAAGAACAGCCCAGACCTCCAGAGCTGAGGCCAGGCTGGGAGAGGCAATGCCCTCCTCAGGACAGACAAATTCTTGCAGCGTTCTCTTGAGCCAGGCAGCTGCTCAGACTGGCAGAGCAGCACAGCAAAGCTTGGCAGGGACACAGCACTCGTTAAATGCATTGCCTCCGAGTGCTCCAGAGAAAACTGGGTCAAGATTTCCCAAAGACAGGAGCTCGATGCTCGCCTCCCTGTCGCAGCAAGCTCCGTCCTGGCAGAGCAGGAGGTGAGCAGGGACAGTGGGGACTCTGCCCTCGGAGAAGCTGGGCACGATGGAGCAGTCAGAGAGGGGATGCGACCTCCTCCTCCTCCTCCTCTCTGCAGCCAGAGGTGCTCCAAGGATGGCTGGTGCTTCCAGGAGCACTACCTACCCAGCAATTCCCACCAACACACACACCTCTGAAAAAAGCAGGCTGAGTCACTATCTGAGCATCACCTGGAAGATTTGCTCCGTTCCTTGCTCTGTTCCAAGCACCTTTTGGGACCCAGTGAAGTTCTGCATCACTGCACACTGTCCCGGTCAGAAGGACAACAGTGTAAACAAGTGTTGAGGTGCTTACCATCACAGAAAAAGAACCTCAGAGGAGTAGTTTTGATACGCTGAATTATGGGCCCCCGAAAAAGGCATCTCGCACAGCCCTGCTCAGCCCCTAAACCCCCCCAGCTCCATGGCTGCAGAGCAATTTGGGAAGCTCCTGCCTTTGCAGTTCCCCTGAGCGTCTTCTTTGCTGTGCAAGTGGGAGCAACACGGGTTTGACACAGCCTGACAGCAGACAGCAACTCCTTACATCCCTCAGCATGGGCCACGAGCTGCTCCCTGCATCACTGCCCAGCTGCTCACAGAAGGATCCAGCCCTGTCACCCCAGAAGGGCTGCAGGAGCAGGAGGGATGAACACGCTCCCTCCTGCACAGCTCTGCAGCCCAGCACACCCTGTAACCCCTTTTGCCAATATATATATTTTTTTTTAATTAAAAAGAAACCCATTAGGAAACTCAGGCCCTGTGCTCAGGCATAATCTCTGCTCTCTCACTCTGGGTGGTGCCACCCACCCCATTTCTTCAGGATTGTAGCAGTTGGCAGTCACCTGTCACAAGACAGGGCTATGGGGTATCGGGCAAAGAATCTGCCATCCTAAAAATGCTTCTGCAGCTTGTCTTCTTTTTCATTTTCCTCCCCTCCCAGCCCCCACCCCAGCCACTTAGTTTTGCCAGTATCCCAAGACATCTTTAAATTCTCACAAGAAAGAAATTGCCACTACCAAATCCCTGACCAGGATGCCAAGATCTCATTCCCGAGTGCACGTGTTTGGGGAAAAACTCTATTTTAAAAAAGTTCCTTTCCTGCAAAGCTTAAAGACCTTCAGAGGAATTAGAGAGAGAGCTCCACCCTAGGCCTTACTGTTGAAAAGCTGGTTTTGGAGCTAATTTGGGAAAGGCCTGACTCACTCTTCTAAAATGCCCAGGACTCATCTTCCTGCTGATGCTGCAGGAGCAGAAGAGATGCCAGCCAGCTCCTGTTATCACCTCTGTGGGACTGGCTTGCGATTAAAGACATCTAAGTTGCAAAGCACGGAGGGAACAACATATGGACAGGAGCAAGGGACTGCTTTTCCAGCCTCTCTTTTTCAGACCGTAACTGCATTTGCAAGAGGATCCCAGAGCCGCAGTGCAGTTCTTATTCAGTGCTATTAAACTTCATTAACTGATATATCGTTTCATGTTGACTCAACGACTCTTAAACCCTCTTCCAAGGGACTTCCTTGAACATGCTGTAAATTGCCAGTAACTGCCTTCCACTGGGAGCAAAAGGCTCCAGCCCCAATATGGTCCCACTCCCCCGCCCCAGGATGGAGCAGCACAGCAGGCAGTGATGCTCCCCACACTCAGGAGCCGGAGAACTCCTGTACCTATCCTCCTGCAAACCAGGGAAGGCAACCAGAGGGGCAGGGACTGCAAAAAAGCTGCTCTCCTGACTTTGCTCCAAAATGCGGAAGAAACCTCCCCAGCAAGTTCTAGATCTTCAGCAGAGAAAAAACTCAAAAAAAAAAAATTCCTCTCCCAGTGATCAAAGCGCTTCTTTGCCACAGAATTGACAGCTCTGCTTCCAGCTGAACGCTTTCAAGGTTCACATTGTCTTATGTAAACTATAATCCAAAATGATCTCAAATACAAAAAAAGCCCTCAAAATTCAAGCTTTTGGATCTAAAAACCAAACGGGTCATTTTGGCAGTGTATGGTTCTGATTTTTAGTGTTTCTTCCACCACCCCCCACCCCAAATTCAAATACTAGCAAGACCGACCTCCTTTCATAGAGCTCTTTGACTTTGATGCTGTGGCATACACAGATGGAATATATTTCTGCATATTCCAAGACACTCTGGGATAGCTTCACTCATGTAATTATTCAGATAAGCTAACCTGAAAGCGAGAGCGTGAGCTGCTCGTTTGCCAAGTTTGAGCAACTTTGCTTTCAAAGCATCAGTAGGCGTTTCCCCCATCGCAGGTGACAGCTGCCAGGCTGTGGTCCCCAAGCTGTCCCCACTGGGCAGTGGGAGCCCTGAGGGAGGCGAGGAAGGGTGGGAACAGCTCATAACCCAGGGCTTGGTCCCCCAGCTTCAGCCTTTTCAATTTGGGGAGGAACAGCACACGCATGGAGGGATGCTGAGATACAGCATTGGCAAGAGGGCTGGATGCCTTCATGACTAAGCTTGCATTGAATGTAGTAGCAAGACAGAGCTATGGGTTTGACATCAGTGGGTGAGGCAGATGAGAGGATAATCTCTGCTATGGGGTCTCCTCCACAATTGCAAACCTGGCCATCAACACAGCCTGGACAGCAGTGACTGCCCACGGGGCACCTTGGCACCTCCCCTGCAAACCAAAGTGCTCGTTTGCCCCCCCATCCTTTAAAACCAAGTGCACTTTAGGAGCAATTTCTAAATGACTGTGAGGTCGCGAGGGGATGGCTTTACTTTTAACAGCAAGGCAGGACCAGAGCAGCATCAGGCAGGATAATAGCAGGGCTGTATGAGTGGCAGGTGGGCCACCGTGCCGTCCATTTACTGCTCGCCTCAGCCAAGCGCCGGGTGCAATTATCTCAGGCCACCGTATCATCATAAAGCGCCTTTCTGCTGAAATTATAACGTGTCGCCTTTAATTACGCTAATTGTTAATAGGGATTCTAATTTTGGGTTCATTTTTCACTGTTAAAAAAATAATAGGCGAGGCAGCCCAGGCTTTTCTGCCTTCCCTGGGATTTCTCCCGCCAGCACTAATTGAAACGTCCCCCCGATCTGCGCCGCTCCGTGCTGACAGTGGTTTTGCCCCTTGTCATAAAATCAATGGTCTTCCCCTGCCCACCCCATGCCGGCTCCTCTCCGGCTGCCGGGGCTCCTTTTCCCACTTGCCGGCTCCCTCGGATCATCAGGGTTAAATGATCTTTTCATACCACCCGGCCGGACTGTCAGGAGGCATTGAGTGACTTTTGAAAATGAACCATGTTAAGTGGACTTGATGGGGGTTACAACCGCCATTATTGCTATCACCACCGTGATAAAATGGAGCCGTAATGACGGGGGAAGGTACTTATCACTGTCTTTTGTAGATCACTTAAGATGGTTTGGGTCTGAAGCTTCTCGCCGGAGATAAATGGAACGTACCAAAGACAAATGGCACCAGGACGGAGCTTCCTGCCACACAGGGGGACAAGAGACAGGAGCGACCCAGCTGCGGTGGCCACGTAAAACAATTAAACTCCCAAACCACACATTGCTTTTACCTACAGGAGCCATCAGAGGAGGAGCCCAAAGCTACCTGGGCAACAAGGTTTGCCCAGGCAGCTGCTG
This sequence comes from Calidris pugnax, assembly GCF_001431845.1. NCBI lineage: Eukaryota > Metazoa > Chordata > Aves > Charadriiformes > Scolopacidae > Calidris > Calidris pugnax. The sequence goes on along the minus strand of NW_015090852.1, from coordinate 2,893,845 downwards.
GCAGCTGGGTGCAGAGTATCAGAGTGGGAAATCATAGAATCATAGAATTGCCCAGGCCAGAAGGGACCTCCAAAGGTCATCTAGTCCGACCTCCCCACAGTCAGCAGGGACACCCCCAACTAGACCAGGTTGCCCAGGGCCTCGTCGAGCCTCTCCTTGAATATCTCCAGGGATGGGGCCTCAACCACCTCCCTGGGCAACCTGTTCCAGTGCTCCACCACCCTCACAGTGAAGAAAGAAATGGGAAATCAGTTCTTTGCCTTGCAGCCTGTCTGAAGGAATCAATAGCAACGCTACCCAAGAGCTGGTCCGGGAAACCAAAAGAGAGCCCTCCTGGCTCTCTGCTTCCCCAGTCCCTGACCAAGCTGTGGTGGGACACCAAGGAGCCCTTCCCTTCTCTCCACTGGGTTCCTTTCCATCCACTCTGGCCCAGGCTGGATGAGGAGCAACACCACACCTGGGGTAAGCATCCAGCCCCTGCAGCGTCCTCCATCCTTTCTCTTACCCCTACCCCCCAGAACAGGGGTGATTCCTGCTTCAGCAGAAGGAGCACAAGCAAAGCACATGCCCATCTACTTCAGCGCTCAGCTGGATCTACAGCACTGGACCATCAAAAAAAACATTTGTGCATCACAAAGTGAGATGTTAAAGGATTTCTCATGTGGCATTGCTAGAGAGAGAGAGATGTAATAGGAGAAAACCCTTTGTATGTTTATTGCTGTTGATCCTATCAGACAAAGCCAAACCTGAGCTGCCCAAGCTGCAGCCACAGTCTGCCCAGCACAGGCAGAGGAACAAGCTCCTGCCTACAGGAGCAGGGGAAAAGCCAGCAGGAGCCCACAGAGGAGCAGAGCACATCACAGGATAACAGAGAGCTCAAAGGGGGTCTCAAACCACCAGCAAAAGCAATGGAAAGTAGCCCCTAGCAGTCCAGCCCAGTTCAGCCCCAGTGGAGCAGTGCCAGCATCGAGGGCTCACACCCTGCTCACAGCCAGAAAAACCCAAATGGTACCAAACTCGCTGCCACATTTGAGCCGGGAGTCCAACAGTTTAAAACAGAAAAGGAAAATAGCATATGCTGGGAAAACACTAGATGAATAATGGGCAGTACCACCACACTGGAGCAACAAGAACCAGGGCAACATGCCCAAAACACACACTCCCCACCCCCCAAGCCACGCAGCAACCCCCCAGTCCCCACAGTTTTCCACTCACAGTTTGTGATCCACAAGCAGGAGAATCATTCCTGTGGGGGCTGATGGTTCTGCTACCCTCAGGTCTCCAGCGCTGTGTGGATGAGGGTCCCAGAACACTGGGCACCCCCAGGACACCCCCTAGTACCCTGAAAAAGAGGAGAAGGAGCCACTGAGAACTCCTTATATCACCTACTCGTCTTCCTCCCAACCACACCAAGCTGAGCTGTGTTATTTCATTATCACTTAAATGAGGTACAGGTGATACTCTGACCTCCCTGGCCACCTGGCAGCCCAGGTTGCTTTCTCCCTGCCCTGAAAGCATAGGATAAGACACCACCAAGGCCAGGCCACTCCAAAAGCACCAGCTCCAGCAAAAGCCCTGGGAAGGGAAAGGAGAGGATGGTGGGAGAGACAGGGATGCAGAAAAACACAGCAGCTCCTACATGAGTGGGCAGAGCAGATCCCTCCCAAGCCACCCTGCTCCCCACTACCATCAGCATTTTGTGAAAGTGGTTTCATCTGCAAAGAGACAAGATGTAAAAAAGAGCCCCTCTGCAAAGTGGCTGAGCCCGCAGGAGGAACCTTCAGGCAGGGAGAGGGGAGAGAATGGCTGAGGAGAGATAAATAAAAGGAAGAATCTGTCTGGGAAAGTTGGGAAGGGGAAAGAGCTGAAGCAAAAGACACTTTCTGGGAGTTGCAAGAACGCCATCGACTCAAGTCTCGTCACGAAGGACATGTCAGCTCCGTTTGGGCAGGAGACTGAGATGCCGGTCCTGGGGTACCTGTTTTCTCCAGCCCCCCGCTGGCCCCCCTTTCCTTGTCATGGCAATGGTAGCACCGCTGGCAATATTGACAGCCAGAGGGATTGCTCATTTCCCACAGCCCCACAAGGTAAATTAAAAAAAGGAAAAGTCAAAGCTATCTCTGGCTGCTCGCACTCGGGGAGTCTCAACTCAATACATCTTGGTTACTCAGAAAAGATGCTTATTAATAAGCCAGAAAGGCAAAGTTAGTTCTGCAGGCTGTGGGGTCACCAGTTAGGTGATCTCTTACTTCGTGGGGTTGGGTGCCTGGACAAAAACAGAGGCTCCAGTTAAGGCTGATTCTGCAACTCTTGCTCACATCAGTATTTTGTCTTGGCACGTGTAAAGCTGTTGAGATAAACCAGTATTTGCTTCATCCAATTATGTGATACCAATTGCACGAACACTGTCTCCCAAGCTAGAGCAAATATGGCAAAAATTTAGGTTTAGCTGCAAACCAGGCATGAGAAAAGCTGCAGTCAAAAAGCATGGAAAGTCTATGAAATTATATCCACCACAAAACTCTGTTTCCAGACTGACTTCAAGGCAGAAAAGCCTGCACAAGTCATACTGGTGGCCATGTGCCTTTTCTTCAAGCAAGGATTTCCTGCTGTTTTCTAACCTCAAGGCAAAAGAGAAAACATCCGTCCTTTCACCAACTTTGTTTCTGTTCCAGATGAAGAGCCGATCCTCCTCTTTTTCTTTTTTTTTTTTGGTGTCTCAATGTCACAAGATGGTCTCTGAAGCACTGCCTTCCACCGGCGCTGGTGGGACACAGCTCGTCTGGGGACAACCAGATACCACCTCGCCAGGGCTCTGCAGGAAAAGCTCGGCTGGAAACTGGCTGCAAATACTGGATCGTTCAGTTTTGCTCTGAGGCATGGACCAAATACGTGGTTTGGCAAACAAAAAAAGCTGTGAAGACAGAAGAGGGCTTTTGCCTTTGAGCCTGCATTTGGATGTCCCACGCTGGTTGTCAAACTGTCTTGGTGTGATGAGCCTGCTGAAAATGTTTGCTACAAGAAACATTGTTTGCATTAAAACTCACCAAAAAAATGGGGTTTCCCAAATGTTGATGTGGTTTCCCCATTCCATCAAACCCCAACTAGGAAAGTTCCCCAAGCCCCCAGCCCCAGTCACCCAAACACATTAGCTACATTTAGCTGTAGAAACACTCCGCTTTCCCCTTTCTTTCACTCTCCACAACCCCAGAAAGGAGGAAAAAAGCCCTCAGGGAACCAAACTGGATTTCAAGGTTTGCCTCCTCCTAGTGAACTGGTTGAAGGTGAGTAGAAAGCAGGCTGAGAAAGCTATAGGGTTATGCACAAGAAAGGAGGAGCCACTGCAGCCACCACGAGTTGCAAACAGCCTCCTGGAGAACTAGCTAGGACCTGCACAGCCCCTTTGCAGACCAGGCTGGGCAGGTATCATGAGGTAGAAGTTGAACCGTAAGCATGCAGCCCAATACACAGACCCTTCTGTGCCTCCAGAGACCCTTTAAATGATAGAAATGGTTGTCCCAGAAGGTTTAAATCTCATGCTACTGAGCAGCAGCCCCTGAAGACCTGAAAGAGCTGGTGGGTATCATGCCATGAGGGCTGGACCACCATATTATGGCCTCAATGGACCTCTGCTAGGTGGCCTTTCACTAAACCCATAACCTTTGTGCAGCATTGAGTATCCAGCAGCAACAGCATCTCCACCTCTCTGGGACCACGAGAAGCTAATTTCTGCAATGATCTCCTTCTGCAAGGGACTTTTACAGCTCTCACAGAAACATGCCTCTGGCCCACCTGACATCTTCCTCCCAGAGTTTTGCTTATTTTCCCTCTGCTGCCCAAAACCCCGCAGTAGAGCGAAACGCATCCAAACGGCTGAGGCTGTGATTTTCATGACACCGCTGCCTGGCTCATTTCTCTGCTGTCCTCTCAGTTTTGTGAAGGTTAAAGGCATCATTCCTTGGCGACTGTCAGACTGTTATCTGGGCTGGAACCGGCTACCCGAGCTCCACGAGGAATATTTTATGCAGATTCTCCACTGCACCTCGGATGGCTCATCAGTAACCAACCTGCGGCTGGTGCCACTTGGCTTTATTTCCTCCGAGCCCACCTTTTGCATCCTCGCTGCTTCCCTTCATCCCAGCCTCACCCCTTTTACAGGTGTAAAAAAAGTGGATTTCTACATGCATAAAACGTAAGGACTTTTCACTGGGCTGATGCAAGGGAGGGGAGGAAAGGCTGCTCTGTGCTGCTCTCAAGGGAGTTTTGGGGAAGGATTGGGGAGGGCTGGAATGGAGATAGGGGCTTTTTCCCTCTGGAAGACAGGAAGATCAGGAGACCCCGATTACTCTGCATCAGACTTTCAGTCCCAGCCCTCTCCACCCAAAAACCATTCCAGGACAGAGAAATCCCTGGCTTCCTGTGCCTTTTGCTTGGGAGCATGAAGAGAGCAGACAGGCAGCACTGGGCACCCAAACCAGTCTCCCTGCTGCCTTCTCCCAGCAGAGGGGTGCACGAAGAAGGGGAGGAGAGTCCAGCTTGCCCAGGCAGCTGCAATTCTGAGGCTGATTTTCACGCCCATGCCCCTGGCAAGCTAAATGACAGCCCGTTGCCATCCCAGCTGGCTGCCTGCTTTTTGGGTAGAGAATCGCCCAGGGTGGGAGCACAGCAGCCTGAGGAGCAGCTTGGCCAGGTGAGCCCAGGGTGGAGAAGGTGGAGGGCATGCACTCACCAGCATCCCCACCAGCCCACCTGAGCACCAGGGCAGAGCACACCGCTCAGGAGACTTTCCACTAAGCGCCGACTATAAATGTCATGGTTTCAGAGGGGGAAAGAAAACAGCTGGATTCGTCAGACAGCAGCATTGGCAGCTAAAAAAATACCATCTTTTAGTGTGCGAGCAGAGTATGGAGAGTGCGAGAATAAACAGGAGACCCTGTAGTAACATTTTTACAAGTCCCCTGGCTGACTGTTAGAGCCCTTTAACTAGAACATGACTGAGCATCCCCGTTTCGGGATCTCAGCAGCACGCCCAGCTCCTCCAGGGATCACCAGGCTTCAACGGCAGATGGATCCAGGCAACGAAGCTCACGACTGGATGGAAAGTCAGGAGGATTTGCTTTTGGACCCATCCCCACATCTAGTTTTAAACTGCGCTGGCATGAGAGGCTGTGCTCCTTTGGCCATGCTTCCCCGCAACCGTAAATCCAATTTTACGGCACCCAGTCCAAGCCTGGAAACAATGCGAAGCGCTGAACAGATATAAGCTCTTTCTGCTGCTTCACAAGATCTCCAAAGGGGCCAGGAAGACTTTCTGCTGAATCAGGTATTGTTTTGTGCTCCTGCCACTGGCAGGGAGCCAGATGCAGACCATATTGTACGAGCTGGGTAATTTGGCAAAAACGCGATCATGTGCTCACCCCTGATTCAGACCCAATTCCTCCCATGGGGTGACCGGGTAATGCGCAGATCTGGTATTAATTAACGGGAAACCACAGCCCTAGGCAGTGATCTGTCATCCTCTTTTGGATGCAGCTCATGTCTGCTAACGGCTTCCCCACCCTGCTCTCCCCCCTGGCCTGCCGGCAGGTACCACCTCAGCTCTGGGGAACCCCCAACTCTCCTTAATCAGACTGAAGACCCAGCTAACACAGTACCATGTCTCCAGGAGCTCCTGGGCATGCCTGCACCCCACAATGCCAGGGAAGGAGGGATTTGCTCATCTGGCCAGGAACAAGTTGGGGAGCAGCAGCGGCACCAAGCAGTGAGCTCTAGCCCAGGTCCCCATCCATGGCACAGCACCTCCAGCCGAGCCAGAGCTTGCTGATGGATCCAACAGCAGAGCCCAGGCAGTGCTGAATGCTTTGGGAAAAAAAAATATCTCCTGGGCTCCAACAGAAAAGGCAGCGCTGGTACCCAGCGTGCCAGAGATTAAGCAATTTTACTGAGTCAATTGTCTTTTTTCCAAGGACAAACACGTGTGATAGAAGATCTCCAGATCTGCTGGCACGCTGAGAGCTCTGGGCCATCAGGCCTTTCACTGTCTCAATTCATCTGTCAATAAAGCACCATGCCCATTAAGGCCGGAGAAATGGAAAGGGATGTTCGTGGTCCACCCAGCAAGGATTAAATGCCATGTTGCACAAACAATGGTCACTCAAGATTTCCCAGTAGAAGGGCTGAAACTCCTGACCACAACTCATGCTGCCCTCCTAACTGAAGCAGAAGGGAGAATAAACATCAGGGACATTATTTTGTACCAGAAATCCCTTGCAACAGGTGATGTGACTGGGATAGGATCTTGTTCAAATCACGTGGTGCTGAAACAAAGACTGAATTCCCTCAGATGCATGGTGAAGACAAGAGGTGTCCGCTTGGTGGAGGTCAACCAGTGATGTTCAGCTTTGTCCCCAGACTTTCACAGCACGTCTAGACTTATCTTAACCTTGGGCACCGATCAGGCAGCCAAGTTCAGCTTGCTGGGTTTGCCCAGAGTGCATCCCAACACTGATGGCCCCAGAATGTCACCGGTGTCTCCTCCAACCCTGTGCATTTGATAACAGCCAATGGGTGAAGTCAAGAAGAAAAGTAACCGCTTTCCATCCTGGCTGGTGGCTTGTCAGGGCTTGGTGGAAAGGCTGCAGGGGAAGTTGGGGGGTTGAGAGGGACCTTGTCTCTGCCCAGGATAGTCCCCAGAGAGCATCTCCTGCTGGGCTGTCCCCTTAACCTGAAGCATGAGCTGCCACAGGGTGATGGTGAAGATAAACCTTGGGGAAATTCAAAGAGAGAATGGGCTTTTTAAGGGGAAGAACATCTAGGGTTGTGATATATGAAGAAATACTTTTGGAAGGACAAAAACCCTCCCTGGGCTTATGTTATCCCCTCACAGCAGCCCAGGATGGATTTAGAAGAAGGAGGGATAAAGTGATAAATTATCCAAGAGATGTTCATTATGAAAGTTTGGTTTTGTTGTTCTTTTTTTTCTTTTTTTTTTTTTTTTTTTTTTTTTTGACAGCTTCCTCCAGGGCATATTCCTGGGACCTGCTGGAGAGGAGACACAGCAGAAGGAATAACTAACTCAGACCAGATCCTCACCATCGATGCCATCATTTGCCATAGCTGCCTTCACAGACCCCTGTGTAGCACCCCTGCCCAGTGTCTGTAATTAAAGGAGAGTGCAAATTGGAGGTCAGACCTCAGTCAAGCCCTGGGCATGAGGGCTTGCTTCCTCGATGGCTCAAAGCAAACGCTCATAGAATCACAGAATCATAGAATTGCCCAGGCCTGAAGGGACCTCCAAAGGTCATCTAGTCCGACCTCCCCGCAGTCAGCAGGGACACCCCCAACTAGACCAGGTTGCCCAGGGCCTCGTCGAGCCTCTCCTTGAATATCTCCAGGGATGGGGCCTCAACCACCTCCCTGGGCAACCTGTTCCAGTGCTCCACCACCCTCACAGTGAAGAACCCTCTCCTAATCTCCAATCTAAATCTGTTCCCCTCCAGCTTGAAGCCATTGCCCCTCGTCCTGTCACTGCAGGCCTTTCTAAACAGGCTCTCCCCAGCCTTCCTGTAGGCTCCCTTCAGGTACTGGAAGGCTGCTATTAGGTCTCCCCGGAGCCTCCTCTTCGTGGTACTTTGTTATAGCAGGGGTGCAAGGTAAAGAGAAACTCAAGAGGATGTTTGCTTTTGCCTGTAACCTAAATCCCAGGCTCTGCCCTTTTCCCTGCCAAATGCCTAGAAGAAAAAAATCGGGAGCGGATTTTTTTTTTTTTTTTTTTGAGTACATAGCAAAATGGCTAATTTAAAACAATTATGCAACAGCTAATTAAAATCATCTCTGCGTCCTAGAAAGGCGACCGGCCAGGTACTCAGCGTGAAGCACTTGGCTTTACGGAGCAGCATCTTGTCACAGCCCTTCATCCCGCGGCGGCGGCTGGACCCATCCCGCGTGGGCCTGCCGAGAGCGGCTGATGGCCTTCCCGGCCTCAGCCCAGTGAGTCCCCCCTCTCCTCCCGCCACGTACCTGAGGCACCGGCTGTGCTTTATGAAGTCTAAAATTTTCAACTGGTTGTGTCTTTCCATGCAAACTCATTAGACACTATTTACACCCGCTGCAGCTGTGCAGAGAGAGGTTTTGAACTCTGGCATTCTACAGTAGGCTTTGTTTCTCATTTACATTTGCATATTAAAGTGTTTGCCTGAAATAGGCTATTGAAATTAATTCAGGATTAATTGGTGTCTTTATCTCATTAGGACAATCTAATTTAAGGATGATGAAATTGTTTAGCCTCCCGTTTGCATAATTAGATTGCTTTGAATTGCTGTCATTATTGTGCTCTTTAGCATCATCTGTAGGCCTCAAACAGACAAGAGTTTCAACCTCATAAAGACCAATCATGTGTTACAGCAGAGAGCTGTTAACCCCTTTTAACCCAAACTCCCTCCAACGAGTCGCCGCACAATGGAGCGGACCCTCCGTGCCGCAGCGAGGACGTGGAGGTCTCCACACCTGGTGTAACGGGGTGTCCCTTCCTTTCCCGTACATGCTCAGGGTGGCAAGGTGCAACCCCAGGAGCGGCTGGTGGGCAACCTCGTTTCACCCGGCCTTCCTAAGGGAAGGGCAGCAGCTCTCCTGGACAGTGGTGAAACCCTTCATGGTCACATGGGGTTCCTCCCGGGAGGCTGAGCAGTGCCACAAGCGCTTGCTCTCCCCCTCACGTCACTGGAAAGGGCTGGTGGGCACGTGCCCAGGCACTGCCTGGTCCCATCCCTCTCACGTGGCTTTGGGAAAATCCCTTGGGCTGGTGGCCAAGACCTCTGGAAACAGCTGAGCTTCCCCTCCATTGGAGCTGGGACTGCAAGGGCTGCTCGTGGTCAGGGCCATCACAGCGTTTTGTCCCCTCCAAGGACTTACCAAGCTCTGTCTCCTTCTTCTCCAGTTTGGAGGCTGTTTCTGAACCTCCCAGTCAGGAGCATCACCTGAGGATGTCCTGGCCAAATGCAGCCCTCGGATCTGGTACCAACACACTTATTCTGCTATAAATCTTTCTTCTCTCCCTTCTGTGCTTACCTGGATGCTAAAAGGAGAGAGGGGACCTGCCCATCCCTGTGCAATGGGAGCATGCATATGAGGTGGCACCGTCAGTGCCCACATGGGCCAGGGAAGAGTAAAGAAAAAGAGAAGTAGCTGTAAGGCCAGACCTCCACACTGGTTAATCTTTAAACCTAGACTGACCCTGCAATGCCGGGGCTGACCTGATGCCATGAAGAAGTGGATGGAGCCACGTCAGCCCCGCACAGGGCTCAGCCTTGCACCTGGGACCACCAGCAGTGGAAGGAGGAGACCACGTTGAGAAAGCACTCACACGATGGTTGTGCCTAGGGACTGTAACCCAGGGTGTGGATCCCCTGATGGTTAGTGTGTGCCCCAAGACACCATCCAGAGAGCATACACCAAGGGACATGAGGACATGGATTGAAAGGGTAGCATGAGCAGAGAACTTTGGCCAAAAGCTGCAGCCATCCCGAGGATCCTCACAGCCCACGAGGGATACATTCCTCACAAGCAGCCCTTCACCTGCTTTTTAGACCTTTCCCAGTCTCAGCTCCTTGCCCACCCAGGGGACGTCAGCACCTCAGATCCATGGGGACATGTGAACTGGAGCCACCTGGAAACAGGCACCCCAAGTCAACCCTGGCTCCTGGCAGAGGGCACCTGTTCAGCATCCTGAGCTAAGATCTCGCTTTCCCATGTGTCTCTCCATTAAAAACCAGCCTGTTCAGCCACACAAATGACCCAAAACATGCATCTCAGAAGTACTTTTACATGACAAAACATCACACAGTATTGTAACCAGCTTCCTTGCTAGCAAGGAGGACCGTGGCCTTGTGTGTTTTCCCCCTGTACCAGGCCGAACTCTCTTTCCAGATGGCCGCCAGAAGCCGATAGCCACCAAAGCGCCTGAATCTGGCCCTGGAGATGCTCCCCGGGCACCGAGAGCAGGAAGGGGGTCAAGATGGCAGCTCGGTGGTTGCTCCTGGGGATGCTCTCCGTCTGTCCTGGCCCAGCTCGAGGCGAGAGACCTGCTTCTCATTAGCGGGCGGCTGACTCCGGAGGTGGGGGCTGCGCCAGGCAGGCTGCTTCGCCAGTCGCTTCACGTATCCTAACATCTGGTTGTGTCTCATCACAGTGCAAATTTATGACCCTGGAAACAACATGTTGATGATGCACTGGGAAGAGGAGCTGGAGCTGTAATCCCATGTCCAGAGCGGGGACGAGAGGAATCGGCACCTGAGGACTTTGGTGAGGGGGAAGAGGTGAGGAAGGACAGACCTGTGCCCCTCCATGTGACGGGGGTGACCTGCAGAAGGGGGGACAGAGCTCCTGATGATGCAGCACAGCAACTTTTTCCACTCTAAATCTCCCTCCTCTGGGAAAAAAAATGCAAATTCAGCAGCAGCCAACTTTGCACAACTTCATCTCGATGAATTGCCAACTTCCAAACCAGCCAACAAACAGGAAGAATAAATTTTCAAGAAAATAAATGACAGGTTTCATTTGAACGCTTTGAAAAGAAACATTTCCATTTCCAGTGACTGGCCAGTTACACTTTCCATTTTATGCTTAAAATTATACAGACATTTAAAATGATTTGAAATGGAAATGACAGATCACATTTCAGGTCCTCTGAAGAGAGTTTTGTTTGCCTAGGATAAGTAAATGTTTCATTATTTTTTCCAGAGATCAAACACATCAGTTGAACCAGAACAGAGCGGAACTTGGGAATTCTTGTTTGCAGGTTCACACCAAAGATGTTTTAAGTTTTCAGTTCAGCCCAAACAAGTGTTTTTAGTTACGTTGCTTTGCTGGAGCTGCAGTGGAAAAGAAAGAAATCTAGCTCTTGCCATCACAGGGAAACAAAGGGGATAAAAAAAAACCTCACCCTAAGAGTCAGTGCAAGAGAAACGTCTTAGTGTGGAACAACTACATAAAGCCTGCCTGAAACTTCCAGTTCTGCAGACTATTTTTTAGACCCTTGGTACTGCTATCAGTTCCCTTAATACATCAGAGAGGACAAGCTCTCCATGACAGCACATACACATATATCAGCACGTGTACCCAGAGCAAGGCAGAATGGGGAACTGAAGAACTGAAGATATGGTCACCATAAGCTAGTATGCTATTCAAGAGAGGTGGGTTTCTTCCTTTGGCTGTCCAACAGCTCCCCAGCACATGGGGTGACAATAAGGAGGACAGGAGCAGCTGAGAGTCACTGAATTGTGGGAAAAGGAGATTCAGACTGGTGCAAAAAAGGCCACTGCTCCTCCAAACAAGATGAAGCACAGCTGGAGCAAGGCTGGAGGAGAGAGCAGAGGATGTCTGGAGATCTGGGAAACGCAACAAACGCAGGATGGGAAACACGATACAAACATGCCTTCAAACATGCCAAAGGCTTTTCTTTGTGCTGTCAGTGGTGGATGCATAAGAAGTCATAGCTTAAATGACCACTGAGAAAGCTGAGATGAGCTCCTAGGAAAAGCTGCTGGGAAGCTCAGAGCAGCCTGGGAACACGGCCTGGAGCATCCACAAGCACAGAAGACGCACTGGCAGCAGCATCAATATGCCCACTATGGCCCTGTAGCACTGCCCATTTATGCACCCCTGTCAATTTATGGTGGACAAACAGGTTAGAGAAATCTAAGTGGAGCAGCCCAGCCCATGGTGTGGACAGCTACGGAAAGCACTAGCACAGCTCACCAGCAACCAGGCTTACCTTCAAACAGGTACCGTGGCAGAGAGGTCTTAAGCAAGGACTTTGAAATCACTAGCAAATGGATCTTCCCCAGTCCCCTCCAGAGCTGGTGATCTCCAGAAAATGGCTTTTCTTCCCCTGCTTTGGTATTGTTGCTGCCAAGTGTTTCCAGGACCCACAAGGACAGGAGTGAACAACGAGTCTGAAAACAAAGAAAGAATCTGGGAATCAGGGTGGATTTGAATCAGGGTGGCTCATGATACATTATGTTGTTATCCCTAAAATATCATGTAGCCTGGAAGCCCCCCAGACCTGCTATTTCTTTCTGCTCAGAAGCAATAGTGAGTCTAGGTGGTCATGTTGCAATCCCGTTTCAGTGGAGAAGGTGTTAGGGAGTTATCTGCTGAAAGGAATAGAGATGAACCTTCCCCGGAGAACAAAAATGGTTAAACCACCTGGAGGCACGAGGGCAACCTTCAGCTCCCATGCACCAACTGAGATGGCCACAGGCAGAGGAACAGCCCTTACTGCTGGCTACTCAGACAGCGAGGACTGTCTAGCAGCAAGGATGACCCTGCATCAAAAGGACAAATATGCCTCTGTCATCTACTGGGGCACTGCCATCGTGACAGCAAGAGCAGAAAGCACGGCACTTGCCAGAAGTCAGGCAAAGTGTTCCAGAGCCTTTGACCAAAGACCTACAAGAGTTTTAACTACTCTTTCGTGGAGATGCAAAATGCTGTCAGGAAGTGTAACCTGGTAAGGGATCGTGTAAATGTGCTGGTATGAAGTGTCTGGCTGTCAGCTGCAAATCAGGCCGTGACCAGTGGTAAACACCTGCAACCAGTAGCCGTGAACAAAAATGAAGCGCTATGAGGAAGAGCAAACGGGATTTTGGTGTGTGGCTTACAACCCAAAAATGGTCCCACACAAACCCCAGCCATGGATGAGAACCTACCCACATCCTGGCTCCAGGCACGCTGCTGGATGAGAAGCAAAATGCCATCTATTTGGAGGGTCTGTGCCGTCGCTTGGTTCAGCCAGAGCCTGCCTTGAGGGGTTAGCAGGGGCCAGCTGCAGATTTACAGCCCCCCAACCTCTGTCAAGGCCATGTGCTTCAGCCTGTGTGGTTCAGCTCTTCTTCCCAGGACGACATCCTTAGCAGAGGTCAACAACAGGTCTTTGTGTTTGCTTGTAGGATGCTTCTAAGGAAAAAAAAAAAAAAACAAAACAAAAAAAGAAAGAAAAAAAAAAAGAAAAAAACAGCATTACAGTGTTTGAGGTTAAGTAAAATATCTTCTTCAGTCTCAAGACTTTGAAAGAAAAATGCAAAAAACCCAATTTCAAAACAAAAAGTCTTTTCAAATTAGAAAAATCAGACAATCCCTTTGAGCAACATCAAAAGAAAATCTTAGGAGTTTTTCTAGATTCACACACACATGCACACATGTATACTCACATATATAAACATTCACCAATACATACATAATTGCACACTGCTTTTCCCCCATGGAAATTAACGCAACCAGACAGGGAGACCTCCCAGGTCCTCCCACCCCACATTTGGGGAAATTTGCTCCCAAACTCCACTCAGGTGCCATCAGTGTAAGAGACAGGGTCTGGAAATGGCAATCCTGGCTGTAGCAGAGTGATTCACACCATCAGCCAGAGTGGAGGGCGACCGAATCTCAGCCTGGGATTCCCAGGCTCTCCTGCCAGAATAAGGAGGCTCCTGGCTGGGAGCCGCATCCATCCTCCTGGCTCAAACACATGTCCATGGACCACGGACCCATAGATCTTTTCCTGACCACACCAGCATCAAAGCACATGCACCCAGGAGGGTCCTCAGCCCCTTGTGGCTCCTGGGGCTAGGGGGTGAGCACACCGAGCCACGGCTCCGGCGTGTGGTCAACGACTCCTGACCCATGTAGGTTATCGGTCTCATAACCACCCAGCCTCGGTTTCCGAGTGCCAATCAGGCCTCTCCTTTGATCAGTGTTATAATCAGATACAGCACTCCAGCATGGATTATTAAGTTTTAACAGTTGACACATCATTTCTGATACCATAATCTGGCAGCACTTTACAATAAGTGACAGGTCCTCACTAATTCCTTTTGTATTCACTGTAGCAACGTTAATCATGAGTGATGAACTTTGCGTATTCATATGGATGTAATAGGCAGTTCCCAAGGACTGAGACTGTAATTTAGCTTTAACCTAATGGGCACTGATTGTAACAATAAGTAATTATGTCAGCTAAATGCAGTGTTGATGGCAATTGATGACAGCAGCGAAAGCCACGACACCATTTTGGAACTCAGCTTGGAATAGTCATTTGTAAAGCCATAACAGCCAAGACGAGGAACAATGTGTCCTCTCCTGAGTACCCTATCATCCAGCTACCTTCAGCCTGGCGAGGACAGTCCCATCTGTGACAAACACCCTGTCAGCTCCCTTTTTTGCTGTCTGGCAGCTAGTTTCAGGATAGCCAAAAATCCAGCCCACTCGATGGATGGGGCTGATGGCATCCTGAAGCTCAGGTAAAAGGAGAGAGGCATCTCTTCTTAAATGATATGTTGGGATCAATTCCCTGGATTACCTTCAGGTGTTTTGGGCAGATCACACTGGGTGACACCTGGCCAACATCTGGTAGTGGCAGCTTTCCACAGAGCAATGCTTGCTGCTCTCCACAGCTGGAGACCCTGGCTCCATACCCACCCAGCAAAGCAGGGAGAGGCTGCAGAAGACTGGAGTCCACTGCTGAGCTCCGAGACACCTGAATTCCACAGATGAACAATTAGGAAAACACAAGCCTGAGAAGTGTGGTTGATAACCTAAAACACAGCAAAAGTACATCCAGAGAAAGATGCTCTTCTATTACCCAGAAAGGCTGGTGTGACCTCTTTTTTGGTTAGAGAGGCAAATGAGGATGGAATATTTTTAGGCCAGAATATTTGGATTTGAATTGCTTCCTTTAGAAAGGGAGAGCATGGCAAAGTCATAATAATAATCTTGTTAATGACAGTAATAAGACCGTAAGTGCTGGTGTCATCTTGAAAGGGTGATTTGTGCTGCCAATAAGAATCCTGTTTCACTGTAATCATTAATGTGGTAAAAAATGCTTGGAAAACACAAACACAAAGTAGCTATGATGAGGTAGAAAGGATCTCTTCAAGGAAACAGTTTTGGGGGGCTCCCACAAAATGATGTTTCTGCCCCTATCCGATTGTCCGTTAGGTCTCATGATTGTGCTTTAAAAGCTTAAAACCTACCTGGCAGAAGGCAGCAGGGTGATGCTGAGCTTGCAGGGGCACATACAAAATGGGGGGCTGAGCCCTGGCAGCCTCAGCCCTAAAGGGAGACAGCCCAGCAGCACTTCCACTTGCTCAGGGAGCAGGAGCTGAGCTGTGATAGCAGAAGCCACGTTTTTCAGCAGAGCAGATGCATCAGCAGGGTTTTGGTAGCCTCCTGGGACCTCAAGAACTCCAGGATTTGCACTTGTAAACGGGCTATTTATCAGATTTTGGTCCCAGAGGTTGCCCTGTGGAAGGGGGACGTCAGTGAGACCTGCGCTCCAGATGCCAGGACTCCTCATGGGAGGGCAGGTCCCGCTGGCAGGGAAACCACTGGGGAAGGCATCATGGCCAGGCGGCAGCAGCAGCAGCACCACAGGGCATCAGGGAGAAACCACATAAGACCTCGTGGTGGTCCTAAACCACTGACATCCATCATTCACCCCAGGACTAACCAAGTGTCAGCCCATAGCACTTGCTGCAGAGAATGGTGGCAGCGCAGCAAAAAGCCTGGGCAGATAAAGCGAGAAAAGCGCTCAAATTCTTTCTCATGATGACCAGGTTCTAAGCCAAAAATAGCTGCCTAAGTCCCCTGATTGCAAGAAATTGGGTAAAATACCCAAGACAAAGCTGTTATTGCTGAAACTGCAGGAGGGATGTGGAGCTACAGGCAAAAATGTCTCCCAGTAATTGCAGACGTGCTGTCAAGGGGATGTGTTGCTCTTGACGCCGCGCAACAAGCTGATCTGGAGCGAGCAGCAGCAGCCCTCGTGAATGCAAGGAAGGCATCACATGCTGCCTCCCAGGAGGTGGGAAGATGAGAAGGGGGTGCTGCTAGCAGCACATCAGCGTGACGGCGATAGAGAAGACAACATTCCCCACCTCCCTGGCCAGCCCTGACATCAAAAACATCCTTCATCGCTATTGCAATCACTACTGAAGTACGCTGCCCACACACACAGCCACTCAGATGAGGAGGTGAAAGGAGCTGGGGAAAATACACAAAGAACCCTTGAAAATGACAAAGTTGGAGAAAACCAGAAAAGTAAGCACTACGAGGGACTCTTTGCCAGGAAGGGTAATGATAGGACAAGGGGAAATGGTTTTAAATTGGAAGAAAAAAGATTCAGATTAGATCTCAGGAAGAAATTTTTTGCTGTGAGGGTGGTGAGACACTGGAACAGGTTGCCCAGGGAGGTTGTGGATGCCCCATCCCTGGAAGTGTTCAAGGCCAGGCTGGATGGGGCTTTGAGCAACCTGCTCTGGTGGGAGGTGTCCCTGCCCATGGCAGGGGGGTTGGAACTAGATGATCTTTGAGGTCCCTTCCAACCCAAACCATTCTATGATTCTATGAGGGGAATAATGAGGGGAGGTGGGCTTCAGTGGTGATGTGAGTACTGGCACATCAGGAGCTGCAGTGTTATTCCTGGTGCCATCACCTGCAACAAACATCCACTCTCTGCAGTGACTCCTTTCTTACTCCGAATTCACTTGGCTGGGGATGCAGGTGCCCTTTCCCAAACTAAAGCAAAGCCAGAACAGACCCCGTAGGAACCACAGGCTGCCAGCAGCAGCTCATGCAATGCTGTTCCTGTGGGGATGGAGGGGACCTCTCGGCACACACAGACCAGCAGCATCCTGCGTTTGCAGCCACCTTGGCCAGGCACCAGCCATGCCTGCAGTGGGCAGACTTAAAAATGCATTTAAGCACCTCTAAAAGTGCATGTCAGCCCCCTCTGAGATGATACCTACAGACCAGTGCTTCTCAAAACACTCTTGGGGTCATCCCGCAGCTCCTGCCTCCCACCTGTGACCGGTACAAGCTGGCAAGGTGCTGCCAATTTACCACTTTACCCCAGCTGAGAAATGGTTCCTGTGATTGCAGATCAAGCCCACGGCCAGCAAAAATCAACACCTGGCAGATCTGTCTCCACCTGAAAGGTCTCAGCACCCGAGCTCTTCCTTAGGTGGTTGCAGAGGCACTCAACGCCTCCACCACGGTGGTGGGATGGGGGGGACCCAATTACTGCTCATCACTGCCCTGGTGTGGTCCAGGCATCGGGCCCATGTCAGAGCAAACCGTGACACAGCCGAAGCGATGCCCGGCGCTGCGGCAGGAGCAGGGGAGCACGGGGTGATTGGCAGCCTGCTTGCCAAAAGCAAGAGCCCTCTGCAATTAGCGCTGCCGCAGCGTTTCCCCCCTCCCCGTGGCAAGGAAGGAGATGAGATAGTAGCTCCTTGCCCAGGGACGCATCCTGAGCGGTGCTGAGCTCTGGGCCATGCCTCAGCCATGCTCTGGATGAGGGGCAGCACGGATGGTCCCAGGGACGTGGGCAGTAAATCCCGACTGGCAGCAGCCTTGGAGGCCAGCGCTAATGACACCGGCTTGTCACAAGCTGCACTGTCCCCCCTGCAGCAGATGTGACAGTCCCAAAGTCACCAGGTACCTCCTATGTCCCTGCTTCCTCTCACACAAAAGTGACAAGAGGGACAGGTAATAAAAGTCCAGGCCAAATCCTTGACAGAGATCTGATGGCTTGAGCCGGCTCAGGATGCTCATCCCTCCCTGACAGCTTCCTTCCTGATAAATAGCCACCCCAGCGGGAAGGGCAGCCAGCCGGAGCGTGCTGCACAGCCCCAAATGCTGGCAAGCCAGCCCAACACCACTCACCACCTCCTCACTGCCCTTCAGCTGGCCCACCGGCTCCCAATGCTGAGCACCGAGAAGGGGAAACTGAGGCACGGCTCAGCATCCCCTCCCAGCCACCCCATCTCTGCAGCCATGCTCCTGGGCAGGCACAGGAAGCTGTGCTGGGAGCACTGACACAACCCAATGCATTGCAGAGGCAGTGAAAGCCCCATGTAGACAT
The DNA here is from genome assembly GCF_001431845.1 of Calidris pugnax. Classification (NCBI taxonomy): domain Eukaryota; kingdom Metazoa; phylum Chordata; class Aves; order Charadriiformes; family Scolopacidae; genus Calidris; species Calidris pugnax. Next base: position 2,875,931 of record NW_015090852.1, on the reverse strand, counting down.
CTCCAACAACATCTTGCTACCCAGAGATCTTCCCAGGTGGTTTTCAACCAGCTAAAACCACACTCATCTCTCCCCACCAGCCCTCCTTGGTGCTCCTTTGCTGACTGCAAGCCCCTCAATTATACCATAGCCAAAAATTATACCGTAGAAAGCAGAGTTGTGGTGGTAACAACAAAACAAGAAAGCAGGAATAGCACCAAGTTGCAAGTGGCTTGGATGGGGCCACTCGAGCAGCCCTGCCTGGACCCCACTGGCCACTGCATGGCAGCTGGTGCAGAGGGATGGGCAAGGATGGGGGACAGCATGGAGGTCAGCAGCACTGAAGGGTCCTTGCTGCTCCCCACTACCAAACCCTGCCTGACACCAGCTTCATGCCACTGCCATGATGCTGACCGCTGCTGTGCACCAGCTGCAGCACCCTCTGCTCACAAGGCTCAATCAACACATGTGCCAAGATCTCAGGAGCACTCCAGAATCTTTCTTCCTGATTTGGGTGGATCTGGGAAGTCACTGACCCATGACTAGAACTGATCCTCCCTTCTCCCACAGGACAAACCTCCCCTTCCGCTGCTCAAGCACCTGTAAACTCTGGTTAGTTTACAGCAGCAAACCCTTCTGCACCTTGCATTCACATCTGCTCGCTCACTACTGACCTGAATTCCTCTTTCACATCAAATTGGAGCAGTGGGCACAATTTCAGGCTAGCTATAGGCTCTCTCATTCCTCTTTTATTCTGTGTCTGTTCCAGCATCCTTCCTGGGAAAGCTCTGAGGATTTCTCTTCTCCCACGGGTCTGTAGCAAACCATCATTTGGTACCAGGAGTAGAGCACTGGATTTCCATCATGGCATCACATTCTTTCAGATTCTGTCACAAGCTCTGATCTTATGCTCTTCTTTAAACCTCAGGAGATATATCTTATAGCCAAGGAAAGACTGCTTACCAAAAATTCAGCCTCTAAAAGACACATGAAGGGAAATAGAAGGTCAGATGCATTCATGGGCTGAGAAAATTCCCTTTCCCTGTTAGCACATCGTCCCTACCAGGCAAGAGCTGCACCCCTGTGGGTCACATCCCCGTGGGTCACCGGAGGTGTTAGCTGGTGCTGCTGTCTAAGCCCCTGCTGTGTTGTGGATAAATAAGGGACTTTAATCTCCAGGGTGGGAATTCACACAAAAATCTGGAAGTTAGAGCAAGCTCAAAGGCAAAGCTTGTCACTCTCACACAAAACCTGCTTCTTCCTGCTTTTGCTTCCCTGCAGGACATCTCCCAGCTGACAAACCTCAGGGCCAGCGCAGACCCTGCTGAGATGACACCAGGTTTCCAGCAAGGAGGATGCTCTTCTAGTGCAGGGCAAGCAGCTGAAGCGCCGTCAGGAGAGACAAAGGCGCCTGGCAAACTTTGAGAAATGCCTCTCATTATTTACAGAATGACACAGGAAAACTTCAGACTGAAACAAGAAAGGCAATTAGTTTCCTGTACGGAAACAAAGAGACATCTGTGCCAAGTATGCTAACATATACACAAGGGGCAGGTATACAGTACATGAGGAATTTCTTCCAGCTGCAAATCCACCCCCAAATTCTCAAGTCAATCTTGAGTACTACGACGCTCAGCAATCCTCTTAAAAGTGTCCAGATGCTTTAATAACTTAATTCTAATCTTCTCAGACACCATTTTCCATTTAACTGCTGAAGCACTGGAATAAGACAGAGGGGTCAGGACTGAAGAGTAACGGTGTGGAATAGCCGGCCTATTTTGGAAGTCCAAGAATCCCAGTCCAGTTATGCTGGTCTCAAAGTCATCATGGGTTTTGCAGGGTGCACCATGCATTGCCTGGGCTTAAGTATGGTGAGCAGGTTTATGTGCCCCAAAACATACTCTCCCCAATGCACTGCTGGCTTTCAGCCCCAGAGGAGCTGGACTCAAGGTTAGACCTCACAAATAGGAAGAGCTGAACTTCACTGGTGAACTGGGATGTTGGGCACATAGCTCAAGCTGGGTCAAACACATCCAGACCCCAGAAATGACAGCTTGGGTTTGTGCTAAAAATGCTAAAAAAGCTTGAGGCCTCATCCTCCAGAGTGGCTTGATTGAGGCAATCTCTTCCCAGAGGGCTAAAGGTTTTGGTGGGTAGGATTTGCACCAGGAGACCAGGGCAGCACTGGAACAAGGTGCTGACTCTGCATCCTCAGAAGGTTGCAATGTTCAGCTGGACCAAGCCACAGCCAGCCTGATGTAGTGCTGGGGACAGTCCCACTTCCAAGGAGAGATTGTGCTGGAGACCTTCAGGGCGCATCCAGACCCCAGAAATGACAGCTTGGGTTTGTGCTAAAAATGCTAAAAAAGCTTGAGGCCTCATCCTCCAGAGTGGCTTGATTGAGGCAATCTCTTCCCAGAGGGCTAAAGGTTTTGGTGGGTAGGATTTGCACCAGGAGACCAGGGCAGCACTGGAACAAGGTGCTGACTCTGCATCCTCAGAAGGTTGCAATGTTCAGCTGGACCAAGCCACAGCCAGCCTGATGTAGTGCTGGGGACAGTCCCACTTCCAAGGAGAGATTGTGCTGGAGACCTTCAGGGATCCTTTCCAAACAACTTTTCCATGAGTCCAGCTTTAAAAGCAGTTTATCTCCATGCTGTGCTGGGCAGGCCTGACCCAGCCTGGCTGCACATCACCTCCCACCCCAGGTACCCCCAGCCCCCGCCTCCGACGGATTCCTCCAGACTTCTCATCTCAGACAGCTACCTTTTAGACAACATTTTCTCAAGATTGTTTTAAACAAGCGGGGAAATTTTGGTGACACTTTAATACATAAAGTGCTCCTTATTTTCTCTGTGCCAAAGAGCAGCGCTTTCTAACACGCTTTCTGAGTTAACATCAGGTGTTAAACAGACGCACGCATTGTTTTAGCAGGAACCCACATTTTATAATAGGCTTTCTATCTAACAGCTTGATATAGCCTCTTCCATTAAGCATTTATTGCTAATGCATTGTAAAGTGTAACATGCTATATACACTATTAAAGAATGAAGCTGCCATGTACTCACCCCTTAATAATGAAACACTTATGAACGAGAACCTGAGGTTAAAGAGTTGTGAATTAAGTTTAATCTCAAAGAGATCATCTAGCACTCTGCCAGTATATTGTAGCGTGCTGTCAGCGGGAGGGCTAGGACCTGAGTCCCCTGGGAAAGTGCTCCTTGGCTTTGCTTTGGGGAAGACCTTGGTGAAAATGCTCCCCAAGCAAGAGTTTGGCTAAATGCCACGGGCCTGGCGGAGCTAATTTGAGCTCTTCCTCAGAGGGACACCCAGATAGCCACATGCCCTGCTTATTGACTTTATAATCATTCAATATAACCCCCAATCATTATAAACCCTTTTAGATGAGATACATCCCCACCTGAGCGTTATCATAATTTTTTTCCTTACTATTCAATAAAAAAAACATTAACCTTTTTAAAAAAATGGAGCAAACCCCCTTTCCCCGGCAAGTAGCAGGATTTTTTACACAATATTTGCCTAGATAAGTGAGCCCTGGGCACAAGGAGCAATGACCTGATACTACAGGGTTCAGCCACAAAGGCAAGCAGCGTCAAGACTGTTCCTTTGGAAAGAGAAATTGTCTCGATCTCTTCCCTCCTGCTGGTCTCACCCTCCCAGGGATCTATTTATACACACGCTGCTGCACAGCAAGTCTTGCCTTTGTTCCTTTTTCCCTGTTTATGAGTTGCTGAAAAAGCAAAGCCCCACATCTCCAAAACAATTGCTCTGCAAACCCTATAGCAGGATCTTGGATCTGCATAAGGCAGGTGAGGGACTCTTGGTTGCTGAAAGAGATTGACTTTTTTTCACACCCACCCTGCCATTCATTGGCAACGGGACACCCAACTGCTGCATGTGTCCTTGAGGTTCTATATTTATTAGGGTGGGACTGACCTTAGGCTGGTTTGGGAGATGGTGTATTCGGAGAGCTTGTTCTGCAAGGGTCAGCAAAGGATAACTCAGCTTCCATGGGGAAAAGGATGAGGAAGACTGGTCTTCATCAGCCCTTGCTCTAACCTGCCAAGCTTATGGCAAACACATCAAAAACCTGCTGGGTTTTTGGCCCACATCTTGAAATTAAAAACCACTGGCTTTTTCCTAAGCCTTTTCCAGCTAAGTGACAATCCCAAGACCGCGGTAACATCTCTAGGGTGAGCCAAAATGGAAAGCCATTTTGGATGGTCTGTTTTTTTGGTACCCACTTCAAGATGCTTTTAAACAAAAGCATTCTAGGTGCCTGGAACTTCCCCCAAAACCCTCTCAATTTCTTGAAGAGGTTTCTATGTATGTGGTGAGGAAGCCCAGTCCTGTTCCAGTTTTCTCTCCCTCCACATCACTGGCAATTGCCTCAGTGGGGGCTCAAGAGAGAGCTTCAGTACATGGTGACGGTTGTGTCAGGCTTTACCCTGCCCAGCCAGCCCTCATGCACCCAAAATGTGCCACCTTAGGACAATATGCATCTTGGGAGGGAAGAGCAATGAGGGCCAGCCATGTGGCTTCCATATACCCACAACAGCAGCACCAAAGACACAGCAGCACAGGCTTCAGGGACGAAACACATACCTCAAGAGGTTGATGAGGTTTCTGGTTGTGTCCCCTGATGCTGCTGGGATACCCAAGGGTTCAGACACATGGATGATCACACCTCAACAGGGAGATCCCAACTGGGGTCCTCCACCTCTCTGGGAGTTGCTTGTACCTTCACTCACCAAGCCTCTCTGGGGCCCAGCAGCATCAGGGGTACTTCAGTTATACACATGTTCAGCTGCTGCAGTTAAATGGGGCACTTAAATTTACAGAGACAGAACACACTTGGAAGAGATGGAGAGGATGAACCCTCTTATCACCTGCAAAATCTCTTCACAGTCTGCAAACATTTAAAAGAGGAGACCTCCCCAGCTGACTGCTCCTTGTCCTGGAAGTCAAATTTAAAAAAAAAACAAACAGAGGTTTCCCCACACCCCTCTTTAGGTGATGCATTTTCTAAACTTCTTCCAAGTTTTTCCAAATGAAAAGGGAAAAAGTTCATCTCAGGCTGACATATCAGTGCCCTCAACATTCATGGCGGGGAGCTCAGAGAGGGTCACTCCTCTTGGCTCGCTGGACCCCGCATGGGCACAGAGGACCCCATAACATCTTGCCAGACGTAGCTCCTCAAACCCAGATAGGCACCAGGTCTTGGTGAGCGCACCACGGGGTTGCCTTCCTCCCCCCATGACAATCGCCTTTCTTCTTTGGTGCCCGTGGTTCCCTTTGTGTTTACGATAACAGAGGGATGCTTTATTGCATTTCGCCCGGCCCGCTGCCATGGCAACCGGCAGTTGCTGCGCGCTGTAAAAATAACCCTCCTTCTTTGATAGATTTCACTTGAGTGAAAATAACCCTTAAAAATAGGTTGAAATTTCCATACTAACTCTTCCAGGAGGTTCCAGAGAGGCGAGGATGAATTGCAGGATCTGCTGACGGGACGCACGGTGCCACCCCAGCACCCTCCAGCCTTGCCACTGAGCTCTCACAGGGGAGCCCATGAGGATGCTTTTTGGGAGCCACCATTAGCCAGTCCCCTTGGATTAAGGTGCTGATGACGATACAGGAAAAGGGCCACACCCCCCATCACAGATGTGGCCAATGGTGCAAGTTCTGCAAGGCTACAGCAATAGATGGGCCAGTGGATGTGGCGATTCTCCAGGGCTTCTTGGTTTTTATTGCAAAGAAAAGAGATGCTGTCCCCTCAGTGCCTGGTTGGCATAAAGCTCAGCTTTATCTTCTCAGGCCCTGTGCACCATAACCTCAAAAAAAGGCTTTGGCCTTCTCCAAGGCTCAGGGACCCTTTGCTAGAAGCTGATGCTCTCCATCAGCACATAGGCATTTTAGAGTTGGCCATCACCAGGAATCTTCAGCATGGATTTTGGATGAATAGATCACAGCAAGTGTGTCCTGCATTCAGCTGGGATAGGGTTAATTTTCTTTCTGGTGGCTGCTGTGTTTCAGATTAGTATGAAAGGAATGTCAACAATGCCTATTGTTTTAGTTGTTGCCAGGTGATGTTTATATTGGTCAAGGACATTTTTCAACTTCCCACAGAAACTGAGAAGGAGCATAGACAGAACAAGCTGGCCAGTGCAATATTCCATACTGTAGATGTCATGATTGGAATATAAATGGGGGTTGGCCAAGAGACAGGAGTCCACAATCACTGCTCATGATGGGCTGGGCAACCAATCACCGGGTGGTGAGAGCAACTTGTGTTGTATCACTTATTTTGTATATTCTTTTACCATTATTATTATTATTGTTATTTTCATTTTCTGTTATTGATCTATTAAGCTGTCTTTATCTCAACACAGAAGGTTTTTTTTCCTTTCCCCTCCTTTTCTCCCTCTTCTTCCTACCCTTCCAGGCAGGAGGGGGAGAAGCGAGCGAGCAGCTGCATGGTCTTAGTTGCCGGCTGGGGCTAAACCATGACAACGTGACCAGCCAGCATTGGATTTCTCCCCAAAACGAAGCTCCTCTCATGCCTGGGAGAGGTGTAATGGCCATCTCTTCACAGGCCCCATGCCCAGGCTCTCAGGGGCAGCAATGCAGCAAGATTCATGGGCATGACACATGCTGATGTTAGGAGAGGTTCAAGTCTCCCTTCTTTGCTTCAGATCATCAGTACTTGTCCCAGCCAGCAGAAAGATATTCAGAGAAGCGTTCTGGAGAAATGAGGGTGTTGCTCTCATGCCCGCTCTTGACTCATCCTCAGCCAGGGAGGCCTTTTTTTCCCTTTTTTGGCTCATTTCTTTCCTTTCTGTTTTCCCAACCACTCAAGTCTTCTTCCTCCAAATAAAAGCCGATTCACATTTTAGAGGTGGCCCCTGATTCCTCCCATGAGTTTAGGTGAGTCGAACCATAAGAAGTGGAGTAATGAGATTATGATTAAAAGCACACCTTGATAGTGGGGCATCCATCAAGCTGTCATAGAAATCGTATCTCGGAGGCTGCTCTCATCAATCTGACCTTTCAATTATTACCCAGAGTTCATGACTCTAAGTGTATATAATTCCTACCTCAAATCTGAGAATACACGCCTTTGTTTTTTTGGCTTGCCTTGTGCACGGCTGTGCGAGGTCTCCTTCACCAGTGCATCAGCGACGCTCCGCAATACAAATTAACTGAAAATAGCTCTTCTCTCACCCAAAAGATTGGAAACAAGATCAAGACACCACCAGGCCACCAGAAGACATTCTTTATCATTGTCTTTTGCGCTTTTTCTCAGCTTTTTTAAAGCCAGTGACCACTAAGGCTAATTCTAGTGGTGCTCACAACCCACACCCCTGTTTGGCTCATGGCCCCACAGAGAGGCAAGGCTGCTCCAGCCATGTCACAACACGTCTCCAGCAACAGGGAAGGACCCTGTTGCTCCAAACAGAACAAGCTTAGCCAGGCATCAGCACAGATCAGATTTTCTGCCCGAATACTACTGAAAAAGCACCTTTTTGTGAGCCACACTCCAGCCAACATGGTATTTCAGGAGTGGGATAAAGCCTAATTCAACTTTTCGTTGGCATCACTAGGAGGATGCCACATTTCTCTAGAACCAGAGCACCACTCGCTTCCAAACAGCTCCATGCATCCCACCCCACCACCCATCCAGTTTGGGGGCTTTCAGGCTGAGATAAGACACAATTTGTTTGGAATCAACCTGACATTTTGCTGGATCCCAGGGAGTTTCCATAGGGCACAGAGTTACCAAACCATGAAATCCTGCCTGGATCTTATTTGTACCCTAACACATGTAGGACAATCCCTTGCTCCCTGCTGGCTTCACTAACAGAAGAACAAGATAGAGCAGCAAGTTAGGAAGTTGCTCCTGGACTGAATAAAACAAATTAAGCCATTCGCTTTCTATTTTTCCTCCAAAGGAACCACGTATTTTTTATAAAAGTAAACTTCCCTGCTACCTAGGGACTTTTCACAAACAAAAGAACCACAACAAATACTTTGTGGGAGAAAAGAAATCCCTGGTTGGTAGAGAAAAAAACAGAGGAAACAGAAATACCTTGGTTTGGGATCTTTGACAAATCCAGCCCTGAAGATATTTTGCTTGTATCTGTATTATTGTAGGGTCTGCACAGCCTCCGATCACAACTTTCTTGTACAAATAAATACTGGATGGAAGATCTTTTGCAAATATCTCTGCACTGCTCAGATGACTGAAATTGTGGGAATTTCCATAACAAGAGCCAACAAAACAACCCCAGAGACTTTTAGCATGATTCTCAATTCTGCAGCAAAGGTGTTCAGGTGAGGTCAGGCAAGACCAGAAGAGACTCAGTGAGTCAAAGACACGCTCAAAAGAAGGTGCAGCTTTTACAAGTGACTCCGAGGCCGACAGGACATAAGTATGTATCTGCCAACACCTGCTAATCTGTGCAGCCCTGCACAGTGGTGGAGTGAATATCTGCTCCCACACCATAGGACAGACCTCCCTCCATCGCAACCCTGCCCAGCTGGCATCATTGCAGGCTCATGTCTAAGCCACTGTCATTATCGGCAAACAAGACACCCTCTCCAGGGAGAAAACACCTAGCAATATTTCAGGCAAAAATTCTGCTTTAAAAGCCTTACTTAATGAAAGATTAAAGGTAAACAGTAATGCATCCCCAGTGCCCAACTCAGTAGGGGGTGAGGACAGCCGCCTTCAACTTCAAGACAAGCACAGGACAAGAATGTATGGGCCATGCAGCCACCACAGTCTCTTTTTTGACACAACCTGTTTCACCAATCCCTTATTTTGCACTGCAGAGCTCTGAGCACTGTCCCACCAATTCCAGTTTAAATACCTCCACAGCATGGATGTCCCAAAAGCCACCCAAGAAATTTCATCTAGCTGAGGAACCATCATGCTGCTCAGTGTGAGCCTTGAGAGGCTGAGCCCAGTGCTCACAGTTCAGCTCCCTGTGCCTTGCAAACCTCAGCCCCTTTGGGACTGGTTCCATCTTGCTCCTGGAAGTCCAGTGCAAGTTCCCCTCTGCCCAAAGAATAGGTCACATAGCCACACACCACCACTGTCCTTTCTCTCCTGTCTGGCAGTCACATAAAACAAGCAGTCTAGAGGCCACTAGGCATGCATTGTGGTGACAGGTTGCTCCCTCGCAGCCTGGCCTCCTCACATTTCTCATGCCAGAAGAATTGTGAAGGTCCTGGATGACAGCACCAGCTGGAGGACCTCTGCCACCTCTTTTGGAGATGAAACCTCCAAAAGCTCCACTTCCATTTTCCCATTCTCTCTCTCTGCCATTTCCCAGCCCAAACCTTCACTCTGGGGAATCAAGTCTCTGCTGTCTTAGAGAAAGCTATTTCATTTATATCTTCATAGCATCGCGAAAGGAAGAGGCTAATTACAGTTTTCACCTCTGGCTGCTACATGAAACGAGCTGATGGGCTCGTGCACGCATCTGAGCAGGCAGGGTCCACCTCATCCAACACAGAACTTGTCGCTGGCAGAAGGCAGCCCCTTTGGCAGTGGCCGGGTGGGGAGGAGAGGACACAAGCTGTGCTGTTACCCAGAGGAAAGCTCCCTCTTTCACAGGATCAAAGGGGCAGGCACACTCGCATTTCACCTCCCTGCAACCAAAAAGATGCTTAATGCCTCCCATAAGGTGGTAACCAGAGTTGAGCTATGCTGTGCAGGAAGGCTCTAATCCTGTGCTAATTTATTTTATCAAATTAAAAAAACGAGCATCCATGGAACACCAGAGACCTCCTGTTCTCAGGGTCCCAGCAGAAAGCTGCATGATCCCTTTGTAAAGAGGTTTGGGGGGTTGTTGTTTTTCTTCTTTTTTTGCCAAGAATATAAAATTAATAAAACAGGATTAAGGGAGATATGGTTTTAACTGATTCCTTAATCCCAGAGAATAATTAATGAGAGCAATGCACCACTTGGCTCGACTCTCCCCACATTTGAATAATAAATAGCATCCACCAAAAAAAGAAAGGAGAGGGAAAAGGGAGTAAGAAGGTGGTTAAGCAGTAAATTCTTAATACAGAGAGCTTTTGCTATATGTGTATGTGTATTGCTTTCTGGTCTTGGATCCAGAAAATACAGAATGGAAGAAAGCAGAGACCAGTTCTGGCCACACACAGATGTGTTAGACTAAGCCAAGATTTATGGGAATCTCCACATGTTTAAGAAACAAAAATACCACTAAAAGTCTAGATAAATTGCCCACATTAGGCCCTTATGCTAACATCAGCCAAGACTGACTTGGGTATTGTGATACCAAAGCAAAGGGCTACCCTCAGCCAGAGCTGCTCGCTCTTAATATGCCAATCTGCATAAATGCATAACTCAAACTCCTGCAACACTCATCCTCAAGTTCTCGACCACACCATGTGCCAAAGGCAGGTCTGGCCTGCTACAGAAGAAGCTCTGTAAAGATGTTTCAGATGGGATTCGGGCCACTGAATCTAACTGAGCCATCTAACAGTTCTTTAAGTATATGCTTATCTGTAGGGTCTTCTAGTCAATGGAGTATCTGGTGTCCTCCAACTTAGGCACTTATTTTCTAGTAGGAGGAACCATCATTTGGAAGTGTCCCACAGAAGGACAAGCCTTCCTAGGGCTTACTCCAAGCTTTCCCAGTGATCACCATGCCTCACAAATATATCCCAGCTCCTGGCCACTCCCCACCTGCAGATCAAGCAGAAGGCCCTGACCTGAGGAGCTCTTCATCCCAGCATGCAGAAGAATGTTACTGCCTGAGAGAAACACAGCTTCTCAAAGGGTGGTCTCATCACTGTTTCTTAAACTTCTTGACTTGAAGGGCAACCAAAGATGCTATTTGATGATTCAGAGTAATTTTTTAACTAATACACAAATACCAATGGTGGACTTATGTCAGACTTTCACACGACATCACCTTGACCTAGCCAAGACCAAAGCAGCCCACATTTGGGGATAGAATGCCCTGGATCCTAGAAAAGCATCTTAGTTTTGGAGGCCCACCCCAGATGACCAGGCGGGAGGTCAGAGACACAAGGAGGAACATCTGAATAAACATGGCCTCATCCCTGTCTGCAGCCCTTGTTAAGGCAGGGCTTTGCTTTGAACTCCTTTCTGATGAAATGATTAATGAATGTCATGCAGACCTCTTCCCTTCCTTCCTCTGCTTTCCCCTGCCACACAGAGCAATACCAAACGAGGTGATCATGACAAACACAGCTCTAATTCTTTATTAATATTAATCAGAGGCAACCTTTCCATTGACACCAGAACCCGAGCGTGTGTTGGCAGGGAGGGGATAACACTGCAGCAGTGACATTTCTTGGGTAGGCGATATTTTTTTATTTTATTTTTTTTTTATCTTGAACCTTCCCTTCCCCCCCTTTAATATGGGCTAGCGATACCTTGTACAAACAGAGGAAGGAAGAAGCTGATTAAATAGCAGAGCTGGAGCATAATGAAAGAAAAAGCCCACTGCAAACATGTGCTGATTGTTTTAAACAGGAGGCACCGGGAGGTGGATTTCAGGTGATACCACAGTGGCTCCTCTCATAATCCCGGCTCAGGCAGCATTACAGCTTTGAAGCTCAGAGCGAATTTCATCCAGTCCCCACTGGTGGGGAAAGAGGCTTAGGCAGGATAGCAAACCTCAGCCCCATCTCAGGCCAATGCCAGAGCAGGGCTGGGAGAACCACAAAACCATGCAGCTCCCTTTAGCTAAAAGAGGCCCTTTCCTTATGCTGCCACACAAAAGCAGAAATATTATGAGTATCACTATGGACACATCTATCTCACCTTCAGGTACTCATCAACACACATACTCACTGCTCACGTTTGGCCTGGCTTTAGAGATGAAGAGGGAGATGAATGTCTTCCACACTCCTCAGGTCATCTGCAAGATTTGCACCTTTGTGTAGCAGCTGAAGGTGGGTTCACATGAGCACCCACCTCTTGGGATGTGCACTCGGTGAACGAGGTTAAGGTTTGCAGGGTGAGGAGAGCCATTTGTGGGAGAAGCCATCCCATCCGTAAGGAACAGACACAATCACATCACCCTTGCTACCCTGGGGGAGCTGAGGCACATTTCTCCAACTGGGAGGATGACCACTGAGCACAGGCAAGAGCCCTGGTCAGGCAAGACCTACAGGCTTCCTTCTCTGTCTGCTTGTTGATTTTCTAGGTTTCCCCATCCTAATTACTGCAGGATTGCAGAGTGAACTGTAAGGAGAGAAGCCCCTGGTTCTCAGCTGAGTACAACTTCTCTCTCTCTCTGTCTCTTAAAACAAATAGATTTTCATTGAAATCAACATATCTTTCTGAATTGAATAGGTTTTCATGGGGACAATAAATTTCTTCAAAACAATGCATTTTTATTACAACATATTTTTGTTCAAACCAATACTTTTTGACAACCAGATATTAATGACCAGGCCAAAGCCATAAATTTGCCTCAAACTATGTGTTTTCTCATGGAAGGAAATAATTTTTCTCATACAAATACATTTTTATTTGAATCAATCTTCTTTTTCCACCCCCCAAAATCAGACGTATTTCTGGGAGGGAAGCCGGAAAGCTGCATACCCAGGAAAGCCCCTTCATTTCAAGAGGGATCAAGTACTTGTGAGGGCTGTCTCACTCCCACCCTCCCAAGCCCCAAAGCTCCACAGGTCACTTCAAGCTTCAACATAAACTCTGTTTTTCCCATTGCCAGCACACCTAAACCATCACCCAGCGTCTGGTAGGTCCTACAGAAATGTAGCTTATGTCTCGCTCCCCTTGCTTTGCTGTTTGCTACCTGTTTGAAATTGTGTTTGTGTTAAATAATCCCCTCTTGCACTTCTCTCTGCACTATGGCTTACCTCAGCACCTGCCGAATGTGCTTGGGATTGCTGTGACCCAGGTGCAGGACCTTGCACTTGGCCTGGTTGAACTTCATGAGGTTTCCACAGGCCCATCTCTCAGGCCTCTCCAAGTCCCTCTGGCATCCTTTCCCTCCAGCGCGTCGACCATGCCACACAGCTTGGTGTCATTGGGACTTGGCCTGGTTGAACTTCATGAGGTTTCCACAGGCCCATCTCTCAGGCCTCTCCAAGTCCCTCTGGCATCCTTTCCCTCCAGCGCGTCGACCATGCCACACAGCTTGGTGTCATTGGGAAAGTTGCTGAGGGTGCACTCAATCCTACTGTCCGTGTCGCCGACAAAGATGTTAAACAGTACCAGTCCCAGTATTGACCCTTGAGGAACACCACTTGTCACTGCTTGCTAATTGGACGTCGAGCTGTTGACCACAAGCCTTTGAGTGCAGCCATCTAGTCAGTTCCTTATCCACCGAGTAGTCCATCCATCAAATCCATGCCTTTCCAATTCAGAGGCCAGGATGTCACGGAGGACAGTGTCAAATGCTTTGCATGTGTCCAAGTAAATGTTGTCTGTTGCTCTTCTCTTTTCCACCAACACTGTAGCACCATCATAGGCGGCCACCAGATTCATCAGGCATGACTTGACCCTGGTGAAGCCATGTTGGCTGTCACCAATCACCTCCTTATTTTCCATGTGCTTTAGCAGAGGTTCCAGGAGGATCTGCTTCATCATGTTGCCAGGAACAGAGGTAAGACTGACAGGCGTGTAGTTCCCCAGGTCTTCCTTTTTTCCCTTTTTGAAAATGGGGATTATGTTACCCCTTTTCCAATCAGTGGGAACTTCACCAGACTGCCACAAGTTCTCAAATATAATGGAAAGCAGTTTAGCAACTTCACCTGCCTGGTCCCTCAGGACCAGTGGATGGATTTCATTACGTCCCATGGATTTATGTACCTTCAGGTTTCTTTGATGGTCTTGAACCTGATCTTCTCCTATAGTGGGCAGACTTCACCCCAAATGCAGCTCACCCAGCCCGGGGAATGATCCTGTGATGGGAGACAGAGTGGGTGCAGGTTGTCCCAAAGAAATCGTGCACTGTGCAATGCTAAAAATAGAGGACATGGGCAGTTTGAAGTCCTGCTGCAGGCTGGCTGGTGTAGAGCTGGTACGTGTGTTACGAGCAGAAATCACAGCCACACTCAGAGAGCCTCTTCCTTAGCAGATCATCACCACCACCTTTGAAGAAGCATGGGGTTGCTCTTGGTTTGGGGAGACAATTTCACCTAAGGTAGCTGCTGCAAGCCACTGGGGACACACACCGGGGACATGTGTATCTGTTTAGTCCTGCATCCCTCCTTGTAGCCCATCTCTCAAACCTCCTTGAAGTCTATGCGAGGGGCCTGAGCCTCCCAAGGACAGCCCTTACACAGCAGGGACACTGGTCCTACACGTCCCCAGCCCTGCCCTTCAGCGGGCTGAGGCCAGCAGAGTTCAGCACTCACCCAAAGCACAGGACATCGAACTAATTTCAGCCACAGAGATGTAGCTCCAGCGGCGCAGGCCAGAGAGGGGCAGGAGGAACGGGGACAAGGGACTGGTGGGAGGGTTGAGTTTGCTGGAATTACAAAGGCTTCGGCTGCTACTTTTGCAACTGACACAAAGCCAAACCACGAGTAAACACATTATCCCCTTCAGACTCCTGTTTTGCCAGCTGACCATCCCTATCAGACACAGCCCCCCACTCCAGCGGCTGCCCACACTAGCACACCCTTGAGCCCTAATCAAGAAAAATCATTTTTTTTGGTAGCAAGTAGCTGCGTTCAACTGCTTCAAGCCACATTTCAAGCCTGGGCCTGGGTCAGAGCCCAGGGATCCCAGGGCACTTCGAACATCAGGGGCTGACAAGGGTTCATTTCCCGTGGCCCCCGTTGGCCACTCTTTGTTGAGCTTCCCCAGTCCATGTAAACATGCTAATTGCCTGGGCTCAGCACAGGGCTGGATGCCGCGCTGTTTGTTTTCCATTGAATAGGATTAGGGATTCTGACACCAATGATTAATCGCCGTGCTGCAGACGGCTGACGAGCCCAGGGAAGGCGTCCTCTCCAAGCGGAGAGCGCGCACAATCTCTGCCAAGCAGCTGCCGCTGACTTCTATCTAACCCTCTGCATCTTGCCCTTTATCTTCCCTCTTCTCCCAAAATGTCTCACGTTCACCAAGCCAGCCCCAGGCTCCCCCGAGGACAGGGAGAGAGGGGGCCTGGGCACCCCCAGAGATGATGAGCAGCCTTCTGCTCAGCTGCCGTGATGCCCTGTCCCCTGTGCCACCTTCCTACATCAGCTCATCCCCTGCATCCTGCACTGCCAAGACCCTCAGCCAGCCCCTCTCAGCCTTCTTCTTGATGGCCAGGGAGATTCATACCATTTTTCCACCCTGGTATCAGGGTAGGGTAACATCTCTATTTGCATGCAGCAGCCACATCCCCTCACCAAGCTCTGCTGGACCACCAAGTGCCCCACCAGTGTTTGAAGCCACCAACTGATGCCTGCATGGAGGACCTAAGCCCCCAGGAGGGGACAGCTGAGGCAGCCCCTTTCACCCTGTGAAACAGCAACCCCTTAACTTTCTGCACTCACAGGCAGGTAGGGTCACGCCGGGGAGACCCATGTTCGCACTTCCCTGTTGTAAGACCTGGATATGCAGCATTCCCACAGCTCCAAGCTGCCCCGTGCACACCAGCAGTTTGGTCCAAGAGGGACTGTGTTCAGGCATTAAGGTCTGAATGGGTTGCGTACCATGCTGCAGCTCCTGGCCACATCTTTGGGGTGCTGATACCCTTGCAAAGACAACTCCAGCATCCCTTCTGCTTGCCACGCCAGCTGCTCCTCTTGCTGCAGCCCTTTCCCTCCCACACGGCACCCTTTGCCTGCACAAATGCACCCACTTTTCAAGGTTGTGCCGAGCCTCCCCTTGCATTTGACCCTGCTGATCCTCCTGCAGACAGCCAGGTCACCCATCACTCAGGCACCTTCAAAGTCCAAAGCACCACTGGAGAACTCAGCAGGGCTGACGAGAGCAATAGGAGCACTGAATGCTTTTGCCACCTCCACTCGTGGCTTCAGCATGACCTCTGGGCTCCTGTTTTCCCCAGCAGCAGGTGAAGGGACAGTGAGGAAGAGGGGGGGGAAGGAGGAAGGCTGGAGAAAGCAGCCTTGCAGGAGGCAAAGCGTGCCCTCGGAAAGTTGCAACCTTTGCGATTACCACTTCTCCTGACCTTGCAGAAGGAGTGCTAGAGGCAAATCCACCCATCTCTGCCGGTGCCTTGTGCGACATACTGTCACTCAGACAAGCGACGTTCTTAATGGGTTTGTGGGAAAGGCCTGGCCTGCCTTTCCATCTGTACCTTCTGCCGGCTCCCCTCTCCAGCACTGCCTCCCCATACGACATTCCCTTGAATTATTTAGACTGGTAAATCTTCCTGCATCTCACATCTTTAGTCCATCTGTTAGCCGGGGCTTTGCCTTTATAGGAACTGTCCTTTATGCATGCCGGCATCTGTCAACAGTACACTTGCCTCTTTTATTCATGATCTTCCGTGGGAGATGGTACAAGCTGCAGAAATGCCTCATTTCTGGTATGCATTTCATTTTAATGGAAGATTACATGACTGGGGCCCATTTTATTACTTCTTGCCCTGCACATTCATCCATCACGAGCCCCATTTGCTGAGCCTGCACTGGGACGGCAGCCATCAGCCTGCTCATGTTGGATTCCTCCCGTGCCGCTTTCTCCCCCCCGCCCCCCCCTCTTTGGGATGGGGAGGAAAACGCGTGGCGTTCGAGGAGGGGAAGGTTAGCAAAGGGGAAGCAATCCGCCGCCGGGGCCCAGAGTTAAGCCAGAGCGGTGGCTAAGCCAGGCAGGTTCTGGGAAACAGGCCCAGGAATCCAACCAGCCTCACCCCGACGCGTGTCCCCCGTACCCGCGTTCACCTTCACACCATCCCTTTCTCCCCCACGCCACCCATGGGTATTGGGGGGGGGGGGGGACCCGGCGGTCTGGTATGTTGGGGCTCTTTGGAAA
>NW_015090852.1:2829865-2858315 GCF_001431845.1 Calidris pugnax | reverse complement strand
GGGGTTTGGGGGGGGGGGGGACACGGCTGTCTGGTATGTTGGGGCTCTTTGGAAAGACCCCCAAATAAACACAGACACACTCCTTAGTTCCTCCCCCCTCCAGCGACTCATGATTCCTCACACAACCCGCTCCTACCTTGCACACACACACACACACACACACACTGCACACAGGCAGCACCGGGAGCAGCATAAATAAGATCAATGCGAACCAGCAGTGGTAATTAAACTGCCGGTGGTATTTGCAGTCTCTCTGTCTTGTAAGGAAGGTTGCATGCAATTAGTGAAAACATTTTGGCCTGGGAACAGTGCCAGTTTGCTCTGTCCTTTCTTTCAACTCCCATAGAAACCCGAGGACCCCTGATTATCCTCCAGACTGCAAAAATAAAACCCCAGTAAAAAAAACACCCCACTTCTACGCTGTGTTTCCCTGAATTCAGGGCCCGCTGTGTCAGGAGGCAGAGAGCAGGGTCAGGAGGGCCAGAGTTGGAGGTGACCTCTTCAGAGATGTGGGGACTTTCCCCAGCCTACAGTCCTCAGCTATCACGAGTCACAGGTTTCCCTTTTAACCTAGAAAGTTGTGTGTCTCCTCAATAATCCCAGCCACAAGACCTTTCCTCAAGGACAATTGCTTCACCATCTTGTTCACATGAGAAGGTTGCACCATTTCCATCAAGACATGCTCTGAAAGCAGGTTAGGTCAACCCTTGTGTCTGATGATTGGTATTAAACAACATTTCTAGCTTTACTTCCTCTTAGACCAGTTTCCTAACCAAGCTACATAAGCCAGTCCTCAGCTGAGACTCCCAAGTCAACCTTTGGTGGCTTCAAAGCATGGATAACCTGAATCATAATCATCTTTGTTGGATGGAATGCCAGTTCTGGAAGGGGAGGAAAATGAGCAGCTTTTAGATGACAAGGAGTTCTACCCAAAAGTCAGTATTTTTCTGCAACTTATAATATTAGTACATACTAAAAAAAAAATAGGAAAAAATGCCATAAATAATGTGCTAACTATCACAACTGAAATTCAGGGGGAGAGAACCCAGACGCGTCTGGAGAAGAAATACTTAAAGCAACTGCCTCCAAACTGAATGGGATGAACTGGAAGAGGCTGAGCAGCTCCTGCAGACGGGGGACAAGCCCCAGCCAGCAGCCGCTCCTACGCACACGGAGGCTGTGGAGAAACCCGTGAGCGAGAGCTACTCACCCAACAGCCAGGAGGAAGCAATACCATGCATGTCCCATATGGCGAGATAAACCAGCAAGAGACTGGGCAAGCAACTACAGCAGAGACTAAAGGAAGAAGAGAAAACACGCTCAGATACATTTCATGAGGTTGCTTAGCTAAATGGTCACTGTAGTTTTAACTTAAAATTCAAAATAACCTTAACTCTGTCCCTATTTCCCATCCAGTGCCCCCCTCTAGGAGATACTCTCCATATCATAACTAGTCCACCCTGATGGCATAACTCAGCAATTTCCTTTCAGGAATCAATGAGAACAAATGAAAATTTAATACATTCTCCAGACAACCCAACTCCCTTCTCTCCCCCATGGTAAATAAATAATGTGCTAGTCAAATGATGGATGGAGTGCTCGGAGATCGGTGGCCGAGTGCTATTAGGGGCTGGGGAGGTCGGTGAAGTGGAGATGTGGTCTAGCACAGGATGAGGTGGTGGCCGTGGGTGATTTGAGCACATAAAAAGAAGCCAGGACCGAGATGGCAGGCACAGGGAGGTTTCTGGTTGAGGCAGGAAGGGGGTATGGAGGAGATGGGGCTGTCTCTTTATGGATTACTGCACAGGGGGTTATTTGGTTTCACTGCCACAGACACAGCCAGACCCAAAGCCCGGTGCTGGCAATGAGAAAAAACAAAGGCAACTCCTTTTGCCTTCAGCAAGTTTTGGATTGGGAGATTTTGCTGGATGAGGCAGGTAGGTGTGAGATTTTGGTTTATTTGGCAGGAAGCGGATGGAGGAGGCAGAGAATGGTCTGGGGAGATCTTCAGCCTGTACAGGAGAGGGACAATCGAGTGCAGATGCACCGCTGTCTGTCAGAGGAAACGGGGAAGGTGTGTGAAAAAGCGCCTGGAGCAAAAGCATTAGGGAGATGGGACCTTATAACCTATATTCTGGGACACGTTTGTTAAGGGATTATATTTCACCTCAAACAAAATGAGGAGGTTTGCCTTTTTCCTTTTGCCTGCAAGATGGGTCCCTGGGGCTCCCCGGGGACACATCCAGGTGGGGTCAAGGCAGGGCTCTTAAAGATGGAGCAGAATGCACTAGCAGGACCTGCTGGAGAAACAACTGCCAACCTGCAGATCACAAAGTATATGGTGGACAGGAGAGATGGTGGTTGCCAGGGACATCTACCTGGGACAGATCTCCACATCTTCACTAGGACAAGCAATTAGCATTCATTAACTTGTGTTAATCCATACCTTCCAACCCAGGTTTGAGGCTCAGGTCTAGGAGTATGAGGGAGTGCTGCTGGCCCCATTGCTCACTGCAAGACACTGAACTAACACAACGTCTCTCCCTCCCAGATGCTGGGTCCCAGCTGGTACGTGTGGTCCCGATGATGTCCCCCTCCCCAAAACCACGCAGCGCTGGCTTTTGATCCTGTTGGCCTTCAGGATGCACAACCAACAGTGCCCACTCCGCCTCGTCCCACAGCTCTGCTTATCTGCTGAGCCGACTGTGTACCTCCTTATCTCTGGGGAGAGCCTCTGTGTAAATATTGCTGTAAATTCTTTGGCTTCCCGTCCAAGTAGTGCTGCTCTTTAATGCCTTCCTTGTAAGACCTGCTTGCCCTACCCCAAGCCATTAGCTGTAACAGGACGTTAATAAGGAGGGGGTTTGGTATCTCTCAGGGAGGTTGACCTCTTTCACTAGAAGCAAGGCACCCATTACAGAACAATGATAAATCACAAGCCTTCCACTCCTTCCCCAGCAGGCACTTCTTTGCATGCATAAACACACACAAGAGAGGCACACACGCTCCCTGCATTAACTCTGGCAACACCCAAAAGCCCTGCCAAGCCAACACATATGGGACCTGGGGCTCCAGGGCCTCTCCAGCTGGTCCCCACCAGCTCTCCCCTGCCTCCATGCATCCTCACAGCACAAGGCACCCTCTAGGACTCTGGGTCCTGGTGTGGTCCTCCTTGCATGGGTCTTAGCTACATCCACGTGTGACTCCCAGCAAGGGTGTCAATACCTGAAACTCTGGTGCTGCCAGAGACACCATGGATGTTCACATAGAACGAGGCAGGCACCCAGTGGACCAGGGCAGGATGAAGAGATTGTGCTTGTGCTTCCTCCAGGGTGGGACAGCAGCTGTGTCCCCTCACCTGCACCAGCCATGTTGGCCACTCTAAACCCTGTGAGACAGAGGAAGGACCCTACCCAATGCTTTCCTAAGTAGGCAGCGTTTCTCTAGACAGCCCGTTTTCCATCATATTAAGGAGCTATTGTGTTTCATGTTGAACGCAAACATTGCCAATTGAGCTGAACCAGGAAGGAAGACACAGCAGACCTTGTAATCCAAGTATAAACCCACACAGGGAATGGGAGACACCAGCAGGGACCTCTGGATGTCACCAGAGCCGCCACCGTCCCTGCCCCCAAGCACTCTGCTCCTTCTGAACCACTCCCAGACAACTACAGACCAGCAGAGATTTATGAACACCAAGCCTCCAGAAATTTTTCTGACATCCTTTAACACAAGTTATTCCCCCTTGACAACCAGTTCTTAAAAAACTTCTTCCATTCCACTATTTTTTTTTTTGACATAAAATAAAAAAAATACACTTGGAGACCTTGTTGGCTTGAGCCCTCAGATTCAGACTTCAGTAGCTGACAACCATGTTGTTTTCAGTGCTGCTATTTTTTTTAAGCAAGCAAGAAGGAAAAAAAAAAAAAAAAAAAGAAAGCACCGAAAGGAAAAAATTTGGCTGAAAATTGACATGTTCTGAGAAAAATTCTGCTCTGGCAGAAAAGGCAAAAAACAACGCCTGTTTGACAGAGAATTGCTTTTGACAGCAAACTATTGACCAGGTCTAACAAGCGGGCTCGGACCTGTTAGAGAAGGAGCACGGGTTTCCTCATCCATCCCGCAGCCCGCTTCCAGCCGGGGAGTGTTGAGTCAAGCTGGCCGCTGTCTGCATTAACAGCCAATTTGCTTTCAGCCCTTCTCCTCTGGAGCTGGAGAGCATCCGAGCGCCGCACACACACACATCCTCGCCCGGGGGTCGTGCTCCCCGTGCCGTGGTGGTTCGAGCAGGGGAATGGAGCATCTTCCCGGCATGCCCTCCTCCGCTCTCGTAAACAGCCGCCTCCTCTCTCGCAGCCGTCTCTGCTCATCCTTTAATTACGTTAAGGGAAGATTTCTGCTGAGTCCAGCACAAAGCGGGATGCGCGGGGAGAAGCAGGGGGCTCCTCCTGGTCCTGGCCTTGCTCCTTCCATCCTGATGATCTGCCTCAGTTTCCCTAGTTGGACAACAGCGCTCCTCACCCTCCCGGGGAAGCAGCCACAATGCTGTTGTTATCATCTGCTTGGAGTTAAATACTAACCCACCCTCACAGCATTTTTTTTTTTCTGCTTCATTCGAACAAACAAAATTTTAAAAGCCCCAAACCATCACCAGCCAATTCAGAGCAACAAGTCCAATCAGAGCGGACTTTGATGATTGAAGGGTTGGATCCAAACTGCTGGGGATGGATGGAGAAATCCCCTCTGTTTCTGCCCTGCTGCCGTGGGTTGGAGCGTGGCTGTTTCCCCTGCTGTTGCTCCATGGCTGCTGCATTTAAAACTTCTCTGCTTTTCCGTACTCACCTCCTTCCTGCCAGCTCAAGGGCTCTCGCTCCCTGGGGCTGTCATTAATCGGTTGTGATCAGAGGTCGGCTATAACCCTTTCACAGCAGCCTCTTGACTTCACTCTCACCCTGGGGGATGCACTTGGGGACAGAGCAAGAAGCACGCTGAAATATGGCGCTTTTTTTTTTTTTTTCCTTTTCTCCCCCCTTACTGTAAAGCCCTCGCTGTCATCAGAGCAAGGAGCCGTTCACACTCATGACACAAAGCCAGGAAATCAGGGCTCTCTTACTCCAGACTCTGCAGCTGGTAAGTGACCTTGGGCAAAGGGCTGCATTTGTCTGTGCCTTAGTTTTCTGTGATACTTCAACAATATTGTGGATTTGTTTAAGAACCAAGAACACGCAGTTTCAGTCAAGAACTAATGCATTTAGAGAAGTCATGCAAGTCACTGACAAATAACAGGTTTAAATCACAAACTATCAGGCTTTTCCCATATTAGTTAGAACATTTAAAACATTTACTCTTTGAATCTTGCCCATTTCAACTATTCATTTGGATTGAATTGTTTGTAACAATGTTACTTTCAAGTTATAAAAAGCTACAACAAATTAAGCCCCTCCCACCTCTCACTTCCCATAGAAGGCCAACACAATGCTACTGATGCACTAACATCAATTAGTTCTAAGGCCGCCAATGTAGAAATTTAAAAAAAAAAAAAAAAAAAAGTGAAGAGAGGAATTGTATTATTGTATTTCTAATATGGGCACTGGCTGCAAACATGAGACCTTCAGGGCAAAATCTGGCTGTGAGACCACCAGGAAGCCATGTCACCAGCTCCTGGTGGCAGGGATAGTTCCCAGTATGTGGGATGGAAAGGCGAAGGTTGACCATGAGAGCTGGACCAGGCAAGGTTCACCAGCCCTGAACCACACACATAGGTCACTAAAGCTCTCTGCAACCCGGGGACTGACAACGGGGAATTCACTGGGGGATTGAGCTCCATCCAACTCATTTTTAAAAGGAATTAACACACGCAAAGCAGGCAGACCACAAGAACAGCCTTTGCATTGTTCAAGCATCCCTACAAGGGCAAAGGCGACTCCAACTATACATGACTGTGGAGAAGCAGCCTGGTATGGAGGGGTTGGCAGCCACCCAGAGGCAAAGACCCCTGTGCTCTAACCCCACAGCTGCCCCACCATGAAACCTGTTTGCTCCCAGGATGTTTCCATTCCCTGCCCCACCTGGAGCAGTTTTGCTGCTCTTCTCTCCCGAAGAGCAACACAACCAGACCCAGGCTTCAGCTAGGCACCAACGCAATATAAATAACCACAGAGCCATCAGAGGTGCAAATCTGCTTCACTCTTCTACATGATAACACCCTTATAAAGGGATAGCTCATTTGGCAGATTATTCCCAGCCACGATGAGGGGAATGATAAGGACATTGGCTCTTCTAACCCTCGTTGGTAAATTGATGGGAGGTGGATTCCACACAAGCCCATAAAATTAAGACCTACAGATCAATCTTTCTTCATCTGTTTTCCTGCAATTGCCTGGCAGGCAAAAATATGCACAAGTGATGATGAGGTGTATCCAATCTTCTGCTAGCGGGAGACGGGTTTCCATTCAAGGCCAAGGCTTTGAGATGCCCATAAAGGCAAGCCTCCAGCCTAGTGTGAAAGAGATCCTTTTACATCTCGTTACACAGAGGGGTAAATCATCCCATGGTAAGTCATCAATTCTTTTCGGCCCCTCTACTGAACTGGATGAGGTTGGCTCATCCAGGACCATATTGGGA
Source organism: Calidris pugnax (assembly GCF_001431845.1). NCBI lineage: Eukaryota > Metazoa > Chordata > Aves > Charadriiformes > Scolopacidae > Calidris > Calidris pugnax. The sequence goes on along the minus strand of NW_015090852.1, from coordinate 2,851,691 downwards.
AGGCTGGGGAGGAGAAGCTGGCACTGAGACATTGGCTATGCTATGTTCTCTGCCTCCCTCGTGGTGTCCAGGGGTTTCTCAGCCATTGCCCCAGGTCGCAGCATGAGGGTGCAGCAAAAGCATCCTCCACTAAGCACTGCAGTGATGGACAGCTAACGTATCTGGCTGTTGTATGGACACAGGTGAATTGTCCCCTACCTACATGCTCAGCTTCCTAGCCAAATCCTTAGCTGATGAAAACTAGAAGGCTCTATCCCAACCCCATGGAACCCTAAGCCCTTACCAGGAGCTTTGTCTCTCCTGGACTCTTAAAATTGCACCACTGAGAAGGAGGCAGCACCGTCCCCACCACGGGCCAAGTGTAACAGTGGGTACCACTGGGCTCTGGTAAGAGAGCTGGAAAATGACATCCTGACATACATTTATGTTTTTCACCCAGTTTATCAGGACACCTCTGAGTGCTGTCAGAGGCAGCAGAGTGCTCAGAATCGGGTTGAGCTAAGCACAAGTGCGAGGGCCTAAAATATGAACTTGTACTATGGACAAGTTCATGTTGGCTTTGGAAAAATATCAGGCATGATACCTGCTGGAGTCAGGGGCCCTCTCTAAGAGATGGGTATGGCTTCAACATGCAGTCAAGCAAGAAACTCCTAGAGGGACTCATACTGCAAATAAATTAATTCAGGGGTCAGTGGTGGCTGGGAAGTTTGAGGAGAGAGGCAGGGATCAAGGGGCATAAACACCACGTCAGGAAGAGCCAGGATGGTTTAGGATCCTGGCAGTTTCCTCTCCTCCTTCTCTATATTGGAGCAGGGAAAGGAGGGACCTGGGCGGGCAGAAAGAGGGGTGAGAGCCAGGCTGAAAAGCCCTGTGAAGGGGATAAGAAAAAGGCCAGAGGGAGCAAAAGTGAACAAGGAGTAAGTGAAGGGTTCTAGGACCAGCTGAGAAAGGAATGGTGGTTGCAAACCCCACCTGGAAAGCCAGATCAGTCTACATCAAGTCTTCCCACTGGAGTTGGAGGCTAAGGTTGTAGAAAGCACCCACTAGACTTGATAGGTTTCTTGGCTATAGATCTTTGCAACAATTCCTGCTTTGCTGGTAGGAAAAAGCACAAAAAGCAAAGGCTGCTGTGTATTCTTTCCTAGTAGTAAGAGAGTATTTGTCCACCTGTACACTTCTGGAAGCTGGTGGAGTTCAGCACCAGCTGCACTTCCCCAAAAGAAGAGGACAAAAGAAGACATGGTTTTCTGAAAACCAAGGGCATTTATAACTGTGTCCTTCTGGGAATCACTTGAGCTGGGATATCCAGGAAGCTCTTGCATGGGTTAACATCAGTGAGAAAGGGCCACTGGGACCTGAACAAACAGAACCACAAAGATCTCACTCCCCAGCAGTCAGAATTTGGGCCTTTTAACAAAACATTGCTGTTCTGTCCAAGCCGACTCCACTTTCCTTCCTGGTATGGAGACAGAACCTGAGCAGGTCTCCTCACGGAGAGGACCAGCTCCTGGTCCAGCCACCAAGTCCTGAAGGATGACACAGCCCCTGGACCAGATTTCAGACCTGAAGGGGGGCTTCAGCCACAAAGCAACATGTTTGGGCCCCCTCCCACTTACACGAGTACCAGTTGCTTGGCCTCTGGAAAGTTAGACCTGCTCTGTGACAAGAGCTCAGCTTTCCAAAGCTGGGTTTGAATGCTTTGGTCCCTGGAGCCTCGCCTGAGCTGTCACCGATGTGAGGGGGAAGGAGAAATGTACTGTCAGGAAACGTAATCTCTGAAAAGTGCAGAAATCCAACTGTGGGAGGATTTACAGGAGTTCAAAACTAAGGGACGCCAGGAAAGACAGCTAAATAAACACATAGATCATGCGCCTTGAAAGCTGATGTCAAGATCATAAAAAATCAACTCGATTATAGGAGAAGACAGGTGGCGATTGGTGCAACCCCTACGCATCGTGTCCTGGAGCCTTCGGCTGGCCCTGTCCACTGGAAAGAGCACCCAGCAGATGTTTTCCTGATTACAAATGCTGTATAATTTATAATCCACAGCCTTGCACTTAAAATGATCCCAGAGCTGTGTCAAGGGAGGCCAAATCCTTCCCATCCATTAACACAACCAGTCCCCATCACTTCCCAGAGATACAGAGAACAGATTATTCCCATGATGTGTTAGGGGCTGGGTGCTCTCAGCAGCAAGTGTGGGACCTTAGAGGATTGGTTTGATGCCATCAAATACCTGTTTTTGCATCCTGCTCCAGCATCACCAGGAATATCCACCGTACAATGGCAGCAGAGGTGTTTTGCTCCCGGGAAGAAAAAATCCCTCTCAATACTGTGCCAGGCTCAGATAAAGGCAATGGTAGACTTTGTTCATCTTTTTCTCCCTCTTCAGAAGTTTACTGAGTCTTGCCAAGGTACCTGTGAGAAGTTAGCAAGTATTATGGCTCACATAGCTCAGAGTTTGGAGAGCAGCATCTAGAAATGGAAAAACACAGCACCTTCTCCCCCTTTACAAAAATCATATACAGGGGTCCAGGAGGGAAAACAACGAGCTATAAAATGTTCTTAAAATCTCTCCTCATCTTGGCACAAAAGACTGCTCTGAAATTTGCTAGCAACGGAAATTCAGCACCTCGAATGCCTGGTTTCAGAGACAATAAACAGATTAGCACCTGGCCAGCTGAAATTGCTCCAGCACCAGCAATCCCAATGGCTGATGTTCCTTGGCAAATCTCAGCGCCTCCCCTTTGCCAACAGCCGATGCCACGTGCCCTGGACTGGACCCACAGAGTCCTTCCCCGACTGTCGCACAAAAGACTGCTCTGAAATTTGCTAGCAACGGAAATTCAGCACCTCGAATGCCTGGTTTCAGAGACAATAAACAGATTAGCACCTGGCCAGCTGAAATTGCTCCAGCACCAGCAATCCCAATGGCTGATGTTCCTTGGCAAATCTCAGCGCCTCCCCTTTGCCAACAGCCGATGCCACGTGCCCTGGACCAGACCCACAGAGTCCTTCCCCCACTGTTACTTTGCAGTCACCTTGCACGAACAAAAGGGCACACTCTCTGCTTGGATCTGCAAAAAGCACGGCCTGAAGCAGGGGGATTTCCACCCAAGAGCCAGAAGATCTGATGAGGTCCCACACAGAGCTGCCTCAGGTGGTTACAGGCTTGTGTGCGAGCAAGATGGCTGTCTTTGGGTGACACCACTTGGCTCCCAAGTTACAAAACATTACTGGAACTGAGCTGATAAATCCACCATAAGCTAGGAGGACTCCTCAGCTCAACTCCCTGCTAACCCAGTGCTCCCTGTCCATTTGTCTACGTTCGCATAGGTGGGAAGCAGAGTAGATGCAGGCAGCACATCTGACCTTCCCAAAGGAATTCTCACTGCGGCTGGGAAAGGTGCTGAAAACATGCTCTGGGGAAGGAAAGACCATGCTGCACACCATGGGGCTCAGCCTGAAGCCCCCGACCTGGGCTGCCCCCCAGCCTGGGCATCCTGGCTGCAGGCAGCCCAAGCCAGCAGTCTCTGACCCCCCTCTAGTGGCTATAAAACATAGCAAAGTTCACGAACCCGCCACCAAAACTGCCTTCCCCGAGCGCACGGCAGGGTCTGAGTGCTGGGACACAACATCTGGGGTCAGCTCTTGTGCCCCACACAAGGCACAAGTAGAGCCATGGACCAGGAGAAGCCAAGTAGATGAGAGCCATGTTCAGTCCAGCTCAAGCCCTGCTGTGAGGAGGATGCTGAATGATGGAGCGAAGGTGGTGCCAGGGATTTCCAGCCCCCCTCCTCCATTTATGAAAAAATAAGTAATTTTAAAACTAAAAGCCCAGATCCTCCTCTGAGTCCCCATAGAGCAGTGGGGGGAGCCACTGGAAGCATCTCCCTACACCATATAGAGCTCTCTGTGGCTCTGAGCCTACTGTAGAGCATGGAACTTGGGTGGGAAGCAGCTGTACCCCAGGACTGCTTGCACTGCAGGCTAGGGGCAACCATGCCCCTGCTCGCCCCCAGAGGCACAGCATTCTCCAGGGACAGTGTTACAGCCACCTTCAACTGGAGCAAAGGAACCAGGAAGCACTTCCCTGCTGTAAGGTCCAGAGAGGACCCTGACGCTGAAAGAACAAGAGCTGGAGAGATAACCCTTCCATGGAGAATTGGTGGCCCCTGCAACAACACAGTAGAGAGGCAGTAGCATCCCCTGGTAGCTTCTTCCTCCACCCTCAAAGATGCAACAGAGGGACCAAAGCCGGATTCAGAAGAGGCTTTAGGTATCAACAGGCGCAGCCACATCAGCAGGATTGACAAGAGCACCTCTGCAGGGCCGGGCTCCCAAATCCCAAAGGCTTTTCTGCTGCAGCACGCACACATCCACATGTGTCCTCCCAAAGAGGCCTATCAGCTACGTACCCTTCCAGCATTCCTGAAGTTCATGTTCAGGCTGTACCGTGAACATTGAACTAGATGCAAAATGATTGTTATAATAAGCGCTGTGAAACATACTGATGCTTTTCAGCTTGGTTCCAAGGAAAGTGGCTTATGCAATTAAACTGTAGGCTTGTGTGTTCCAATCACTTTGGAACCTGTCAGCTAATTTTAACCCAATTTAGCGGAGCGACAGAAAACTCAGATAGTTTTAGTTTCACTGGGCTGTCAGCTACAGGAGAGACACCTTCTTAGTGTCCTCCCTCGAGCAAAGGCTGCAGCATGAGCTCAGCCTCTCAGTAGACACCAGAGACTCCCATGACTTTAACAAGCAACCCAGTGCAGGAAAGGGGTTTATGAGAGCTCCCACCCCTCACCCAATCTCAAGACAAAGCTGTGGGAAAGCAGCCTTTCTTGCCTAGCCACTTGCCTCACTTCTAAACACTAAAACCCATCACATTTCATTTTTCTCTGAAAAGTTTAATTATTTTCATCCTAAGATCCCCGTAAACTAAAAAAGTTCTGTCTCCTTTGGCCAGTGACTACAATCAAACACCACTAAAAGAAAAAATTGAGAATGCTTTGCACTAGAAATGAAGTTGCTGGTATTTTTTCCTTTTGTTTTTTTAATCCCCCAATAGAGAAGGGCAAGAAAGTGAATTAAGCGTTTTTAGACAAAAGTGGAAAAAAATCTGATGAAATAACAGACAATCCAGTTACATTTGGATGGAAGAAACGTTGTACCAGCTACAGACAGTTGGCACCTGCCAAACATCTGACCTTGAAAGATCAGGCCAGGTTTAGTATGCACAGTACAGACAGGTTTTTAATATAAGAGTTTCAGCTATATATAGGAACAGATCCATTTTCATTCTTTAAAACAAAATGCAGCAGAAAAGCCTTGGTAGAGCCAGGTTGTTTGGTAGCCAGCACACCCTGGCAGCACGGGAACACTGACGATGCAGGAGAGCCCGAAGCAGGGAGCCCAGGAAACCGCTCCGGGGTACGTGGTGTGAGACCATGGTTAGTGGTCAGCTCTCAAAACACACTCTGCTTGTGTTTGCCTGTGGCTGTCAAGCTGAAATTAATCTTGCCTGGGCAGTCAAAGTTTGGATCTGCCTTCACTAGCCTCTAATGAAAAATGCATAGTGGCAAGCATTGGAAAATCCCTGACACTCAGCACCAGAGGGTACATTTAAATAATTCTATGAATATAGATCAATAAAACTAATGTACTTATAGCTGCTGTGTGAAGTATTCAAACTAGAATAAAAGTCATCTTGTATTACAAAGCCTTGTATTAATTCTTAGCACCTATTGTTTTACATATTCAATTAATCTTAGTCGGCAGATAGCAACTCATACATGATATTAAAAGCACAAGGCATGAGAATCTGTATTAGAGAGTCCAGACATCTTCATAACCAAGAGTGGGCTTGGAGGAAGACATCACTACAAGAGCCCACTGCCTGCCTGCCTGCCATGCCAGGGCCTCCAAACCCCTGCATGTGGTCTCCAGAAGAGCACACATCTCTGAGGGCTTCTACAGAGAAGGACCTCAATGCATCAAGAACAGGAACCACAGGAAGAAGCACCTTCACAACAGAGGTGGAGCTGAAATGAAGACCTAGAGTGGGTATCCCTGGCCACTAGAAGACCTAACCACTTGCCTGTGATTTGCTTTCAGTATTGGCCAGATGAGTGGAGGACGCGTGAGATAATCTGTAAGGTCGGACTCAGAGCCTTTCCAAGTCTTTGTCAGGCCGGTTTGCCAAAATCTCTTTATTGCCAGCACCTCTCACTGAGCTGCAGGGAAAAGCTATTCATTGAACAGTTACTTTGGAGGGCTCCCCAGGGAATCTGGAACAGAAATCTGTTGGACCTAATAAAACGTTACATTAGAGGACTAGACCGGCAAACCAATTAGTCTAAAAGATGTCAGCCTGGACTTGCCAGCCTCTGCATTTTCAAAACCAGCTCATACCTTGGTCCACTTCAGACACTTTGTGTGGACCTGAGACCACGCCACACCACACCGTGTGACTGTCAGTGCCCCACACTGCTGCAAAACCAGACCAGCCTCAAAGCTGGGCAATTGAATCCAGCAACACCTTTGGAAAGGTGGGCCAAGGTGACTGAGGAAAAGAGCCCTCCAGTATCTCCCACGGAGCTACAAAGAGTTGCAGATCTTGACTCCAGCCACGCTGCAGGCCCCCCTTCTCAACAGGTCTACTCCAGCAAAACATCTGGCTCCAACTTTTTTACCTCTCTGACTTTTCAGAGCATCATCTCTGGATGCACTGTCCAGCTCTTCAGAGGAGGATGCACACACCAAGCAGACAGATACATCATTGCTGCTCCCCACCACCACCACCACGCAATTACTTAAATGGTGTTTGGCTCTCTTTCTTCAGCAAAGGCCGTAACCTTTATTGACACTGTGGCTGCTGCGACATCCATTAAGCTGACAGTGGCCCTCAAAACACCGCTTGCTATGATGAATCTGGCCTTGCAGGGCTGCTCTGCTCTCAGTCACCGGCCAAGAGAGCTCCTTGTGCCACCTGTGGTCACTGGTGTGGCACCGCTGGCCCCAAATGTCCTCACAGCTGCTCACGGTGTTTCACTGCTGACTTGCTCAGCACTTTACAAAACAGCCCCGGGTTGTTGACCAGAAGGACAGCACACTGTGCAGTGGGAGCAAAACATACTCAGTACCTGCAGAAAAGCCCTGTGTATCTCTCTCAAAAGACAAAGGAACGCTTTTTAAAAAAAGAAACCACCCAAAATGCAGCATCCAGTGCGATCTAGCGAACAGAGAGCACCATTGATAGAGATCTGTGTTAGCCTATTAATAACCCGATGCTAGGCTTGCATCTGGACTCATTTCACTTGTATATTAATCATGTGCGTTTTATATAATAAGCCCTGTGTGTTGCCACAAGGTAGGACACCCCTATTCCCACATGGCAGGTTTAATGACTTTGCAAGGCTAACAAAGCTCTGCTTTCTGAGAGGAGGCTGGAGTTGGGTCCCTACCAAAGTGAGGTTCTCAGGGGGTAATAAAACACCAAGGAGATGCTATCTAGTGGATTTGGAGCATTTCACTCCCTTGAAAGTCAAGTTGACAGCTGATTTAAAGTTTCCAGCTAGGTCACAGAAAAGTCAACAGCGGCTGCATCCAGCTAGGTTCCGAGTTTGAATATTTATGGTGTCAATCCGAAATCCAGATAACCACAAATAATCTAAACCCAGAGAAAGCTCTCTGGACGTTAATGCCCATATTGCTCGGGTTACCATGGGATCGTGGGCAGGAGGTTGTTTTTTCTTTTTCTTCTTTTCTTTTCTTTTTTTTTTTTTTTTTTTCTTTTTTTTTTTTTTTTTTTCTTTTTTTTTTTTTTTTTTTCTTTTTTTTTTTTTTTTTTTCTTTTTTTTTTTTTTTTTTTCTTTTTTTTTTTTTTTTTTTCTTTTTTTTTTTTTTTTTTTCTTTTTTTTTTTTTTTTTTTCTTTTTTTTTTTTTTTTTTTCTTTTTTTTTTTTTTTTTTTCTTTTTTTTTTTTTTTTTTTCTTTTTTTTTTTTTTTTTTTCTTTTTTTTTTTTTTAAATAAAGGTTATTACGCATTGATGGCGATGTGTCAGGCAGTTCCCGCCAGATCAGCCTGTCTTCCAGGAAAGCCGGCGTGGGCACCACGTGAGTGGAGCTAGTTGGAAGCACTGAGACACTGGAGCATTCAGGTCAAATCCAGTCCACCAGGGAATAGCCTGATAAATTGCAGTCATCACTACACTGCAGTGCAGAAGTGCAAGGTAATAATCATTGCACGCTGGCCAACGGAGCTGCCCACAGCACAGACGCAGAAAGAGGTAGGCATGTCTCTGAGTGCATGCCACCAAGAAGTGCCCTCTACCCAGGGGATGAGGCGGTCTTGCTCCTTTGTCCTGGAGAAATTCATCTGACCCACGAGACGTGCTCCCCTCCAGGACTCCACAGACAATGGATGTAGGTCCATGTGTCCCAGGGTTGGGCTGCAGAGGCTGCTTTGAGCGTACGACCAGCATACTGCATCCCATCACAGGTAGTGCTGCTTCCCAAGGGAGGCCTAGATTTGATGTGGGGTGGCAGAAGATGCCAAGGAAATAAAAATAAAATAAAATAAAAAAAACCCTGTACAGACAAAATGCCAAAAATAGAGGCCCTTCCCTTGGATTCTCTGAGCCTGAGCAGGGTTGGCATCCCAGCAGAAAGACTCTTGCTGAACGGAGCTGCACGGGGATCAGAGCGCTCCTTCCCTACCCACCCACCAGCTGGATCAAGCTGAGAAATTACATTATTGTGACACGCCGGCCCTCGGGGGAGGCCGTGCCTGAAGCATGGTACAGATCCTTCTGCAGACATCCTGCAGCACGCAAAATACTCCAGCGGGTTAGAACAAGGGTTTCACGAACAGGAATCTGCAGTAATACCCCAGAAAGGAGCCGTCCCAGGAGATCTTGGCACACTGCCTCTGGCCTCTCTGCAAAACCTACTGGAGAAATCAATGTTGGAGCTTTCAGTGGTGCTTTTGTATCACCATTGGCAACTTGGATGGCCCATCCACAATGTCAGCTGTTAACCCAGTCTTTATGGCTTCTCAGTGCCATAAAAGCTTGGAAGAAAGTCTTTCTTAAGAAGAGAGAAGGGGTGCTGCTGGTTAGCTAATGCAACCTTTGTGTGGTGGGTAGGTACGTGCAGCCCAGGAACTGGTAACAAACACCTGGAGGAACATGCAAGGCATGCACAAGCAGCAGCGTCCCAGATTTTGACACAGCAGATACAGTGACAGCCCCACACAGATGTATGTTGGAACAGATCTGCAACACATCTGCTGGTGCTTGCCAGAGCCATGAGCAGCTCAAGGCCTTTGCCAAGTCCTGGGACTTGCTACGGCAAGGTTGTGGGTACCGCAAGCCAAAGGAATCAGCAGGATGCTGGCAAGAAGGGCAGAGCAACTTGAGATGAGAGCAGAACCAGAGGGAACTGAAGGGGTTATTCTGGCAAACATCTTCCTATCCAGAAACATCCCCCTAAAGACCAGACTGAGTTTTCCTCTGCTGTTGGAGAAGAGTTAGTGCCCCTTGGTGAGTTTTAGGAGGATTAGTACAAGTATTAGAGTTAAAAATAGTTTTGTAACTGTCTTCATTGGACGTACAGGAACATACCTAAATATAACATTAATTTCCATATGCCATCCAAATGGCTGCTTAATAAAAGCAGGGACTGAAACAACGTGAAATGCAGTTTTCCCATCAACTCACGTGGACTACAGTGAGCCCCATGTTGCATAAACAAAGCAGCTCCTGGTGAAGTCAGCAAAGTTGCTGTGGGCTGGAAACATTCTGTTTTTCCACCTAAATTCAGGTGTCTGGAATGAGGCTGCTATCTTTTTACTGCCCCATCTCCCAAGCAGCTTTGGGAATGGTTTTTACTGATGTGATCACGAATGTTATAAATTTTGATAGTTCTTTGGGGCTGTTTTAGGTACCTGAGACACAACGATGAACTTGGAGGTTTGAGCAGGTAAGATTTTGAAGAGAAAGGCAGGCAGAGATTGTGCAGCAGGAAATAATTCTACCTACTGCACGATTGTGAAATTATGTTGAAAATTGATTCACCTGAGAGAAAGAGGAAGTTTGTGCTTTCTGTCGTAATAGCAATTTGCAATGTTGATATGTGTCTCTATTTTGACAGATTTGTGGGGCAAAGTTAAGCTTGAGTGGGTGGTGGAAGTCATTCGGGGTGATAATGAACAAACAATAATTACAAGGCAAAAGGGGGAATTGGCTGGATACCTTAATTATGCATTTCCAGACTTTCTAAACATTAAAGGATTTTACTAAATCAGTATGCTATTTTCAAAAAGGAAAATATTATTGTATGGTTGGGGTGCCATCACAGCAGTGCATGGAAACATCAGTACGCAGAGTATAATTACACCTTGTACTTTTTGGGCTCAGCAACATTTAGGAGAGGAATTTCCCCTGTTGTCTCCCCTCAGAGAGCATCACCATGAAGGGAGCTTCCAGGCTTCACACCAGGGTTACCTGCTCAGCACCTCAGGCTGGAAGCAAAGCAGAGCAGCAACAGGTCACTTGGACATCAAGCTTCAGACACCCAGGTGGGGTGTTTTTCCTGGGCACTTGCAGAAGGGTCAGGAAATCCTTCAGCAGCGGAAGAGTTCAGATTTGGAAGAAGAGGATGCCAAAAATACCATTCTAACCCTATTAAAACAGGTCACACACTTACTCCTTTTTATCCAACTGTTAGTGGTAAGAGAAAGACTTTCTTTCCTTAAAAATAAAAAAACCCTCCAGCTTAAAAAGAAATGTTTCCATCTTCTAACTCTTAATTTCCACTTAAAGCAAATCCTTAGCTTCAAAAGAAAATGCTTCTTCCAGAGTGAAACTAAAATGTTTCAACTTGCCAAAAACTTCTTCCCCAAAAGAGACTGTTTCAGGTCAAGCCAAAACATTTTTTGGACCTGCCAGCAAATTTAGCGACACAATTCTTTGTGCTGCTGTAATTAGTATGAATGGGCTTCCTTAGCACCATTGTTTCAGGAGCAGCTGTGCTACTTTGATGAATACCCATATTTTTGTATGTCACATGCATTTGCTATGGCCTGTTTATAAAGTTTCAAATCATACAGTCAGGGAGCAGAATAGAAATAATATCAGGAGACTTGGGCGATTAATCACAAACCACAAACAAAGAGAAAAGACAGGGATCTTGTCACGGGACAAGGACTCAGAAGACCCAGCTTCAGTTCTTGGCTTGGCCAAAGACTGAGCTGGGCAAGTGAAAAATTACTCTTTTGCTGGCAGGCAAAAGTATCCAGAGATGAAATAACTTGCCAGTTTGTCCATTTAAATTCTACAGCAAAGGACTGTGCTACCTACTCCTTTACTGTGGAAGCAGGTAGAAAATGTTCCACTACCATACGCACATACTATATATATAACCAAGGACAAATGCTGATTCAGTAACATCAAAATACTTCTCAAATCACTCCTGGCTCCTTCACGTTGAAGGCTCTTCGCACCAAAATGTTTTAATTCTGCAAAACCGAAATGTCTAGCTGCAATATTTCTGAGCCTAGCAGTTCAGTTTTCCTCACTTTTAAATGCCTTTTGCTTCAATTTCAATTAAAATTGTATTTCAGAAGAAGCATTTCAGTGACATCACGTAATAATAAGTATCAACAAAAATATCCATGCTATTTTCTATTTAAAAAAAAAAACATCTATCAATTATCCAAAATGAAATGCCTGTGTTCCCTAAAATGTTTTTCTTCTGAACCTGGACAAATTTGTAAGATTCAGGCTTGCCAAGGAGCCAAGCTCAACAAGTCAAGGTTTGGCTTTACCAGAGGGGCTGCTGGAAAGAAGAGAGCAATAAATAAGGCAAGTCAAAACCTGAAGCCAGCAGGGTTGGTTTAGGAGGTAGGAAGGACTCTCAGGATGTTGGGGACAAGAAGGGCTGCAACATTATCCAACACATCTTTCTCCAGAAACCCTGGATCTGCAGGTAACTCACATATGTTAGGAAAGATCAACAAAACTGACCAGCTCAAAATATTTAAGAAGGACTCCAGAGAAAACAGTACCAGACATTTGCTATATTGTCACTCCTCTCTTTAGGGGACAAAAGCAGAATAAACAGAGAGTTACCAGCACAGTATTTTGCTTTCTGCTAGAACAGAGACCAACACAACTGGTGGTCACGTGCATTTCTGTGCCTGGAGCAGCCCTCCTTCTGCTGGGGAAAGAGAGACAGACTTTTCTTTGCCATGCTTGTATTTGAGCATCTAAAGAGAGGAGTCTGCACAGGACTCCTTTCAAAGCATCATCTTTCAGAAGCACTAAAACTATTAAAAAAAGCCTTGAAGCAAAATACACGGCAGGATCTGTTCTGAACTCCTCACTATGTATGTGACTATCAGAAGTCCAAGTCCACCAAGCTGCAGGACAAAGGAGACTCTGCCCCTCTTCCCCAAGTCAATAAACCCTGCAGACGTGGCCCAGACCCGATCAGCCACAGCCCCGCTGGCTGCCAGGGGGTCAGATATAGGACCTCCAGATCTCATGCGGGGACACCAAGTTGGGCACTAGCCAGAACAAGACCAGAGCTTGCAGCTCTGTTAGCCCCAACCTAAATCCATGGAAAACACCAGCCATACCAAAAGGTCCTGCAAACTGGGGGCTGTTGACCACCATTGACAGCTACCTACCATTTCAATCACGCATCCAAGCCAACTGCTTGCCCCCACAGCCTATGCTCTTTGCTCATGAGCCAGCTGTCTTCTACCTTACGGTAAACTGAAGCTTTCCAGCCAAGAAAAAGCACACCTCACATAATCAGTTTTAATTAAATTTTCAGCAAGTATCTTCAGTTAAGCTGATAATTGGCTAACGACCCCCATTAAAATGAGATGCAGACAGCACAACTGGCAAGTACTCCCAGACTTTGTGGATGAGCTCTACCACCAAAGCCTCTCCCAACAGAGAAAGTTGGGATGACGGCAGGAGGTGACAACTTTAACGGATGAGGGGCCAATAAAAATAAAGGCAGCCACACAGAGCGCACGGCTGTGCAGCTAACATTTCATTTCCAAGCAGGATGTTTTTTCAGAGGGCCCCATTAATTTCTCCAAGGTCCATGGGCCTCACTGTCTCCCATCTGTCTAGCAGGGAAAGAATATAGTGCCCTGCCTTAAACACTTAGAGACCTCAAGCCCCCTCTTTGCTCTCTGCTCAACCCACTGGTTAAGTCACTAACCCTCTGCAATATGGACACATTAATACTCAGCGCTATGAAGGGAGTTCAAGGCTGATTCATAATTCACCTGGCCCAAAAAGACACCGGGTTTCTTAGGCCTGGGGCCATAACTTTAAAACGTAGAAGCTGTCAAAAAAAAAAAAAAAAAAAATCAGAACAGTAAAAGGCTGTGAAATTTGCACGCAGTGAAATTATTCCCATTTCGCAAGGTTCATTTAAGAAGTTACTGTAAATAGTTCCTGCAATTCACACACAAAACAACATTTCCAGAAACATTAATGAAACATTTTTTAAAGCCCCCCCTAACATTATTCCTGGCAGAAAAGGGGAAAAGATGCAAGCTGTGGAGTCTGTGACTGCATAAGGGAAGAAGCTGTCGGATCCCATCTGTCGATGAGGAGGATAAACGACCGCACACATCTCTCCTCTACACTAGCTCATAGCCCGACTTTGAGGAGAAGGAACGTTCTTGGGTCCCAGCTTTCAGCAGAGGAGGCAGGAATGGCAGGAAGTGGGAGTTTAATCTGTGTAGGTCTTCTCCCACAGTGCCTCCATCCATACTTTGGGAGCTAACAGACTCCAGATTGGGTGCAATATGAACTGGTGGGAAGGAAAATGGGTATACTCCGCATAGCAACGGGGACAGTGGGAAAGCTCTCCTCCACCAAAACCACAAGCTGATGAGAGACACCCTCCTGGAGGACCTCAATGGGCCGGCACTGGAGTTAGAGCCTCCCTGCAAGATCCCTCCCATGCCATCACCGAGTGAGACGAGACCAGCAAGGTCTAGGTACTGGGTCCAGAGGAGAAGGTCCAATACCACATCCTCCCAGGGAGAGACAAGCTTACTGGTGTCCTTCAACACTATGGAAGAAGGAGACCTGAAGCTACAGAGCAACGCAGACAAGCACCGGCTGGGACAACAGGGGTCAGTACTTCAGAATATGCAAGACTGGCATTTGATGTATTGGGATTAAGAGCCTGCAAATTGCAACATTCCTCCAAGTCTGTCTCACTGGAAAAGAGCTAAGGTCAAGACCAGGAGAGACCTAGAGGTCAAAGTGCTGCCAAGAAAAATAGCTAAACAAAGCCCAGGATTTCTCCAGTCAATGGCCAAGTTATGTAAAGACAGCATTAAACTTAAAATAAGAAATTTGAAATTCACTTTAGACATTCTCCTTCCCTTATTTTAAGCAGGCTTTTCTCAGCAAAAATACCATTTTGTTTGAGTGTTCAGCTAAAATCACCCTGACTCTCCATGACCAAAAAAACAGCCAACGCCAGCTTGAACTTCTGGGGTGCTGAGAAGTAGGTGGTCCACAGTTAGTTTTCTTTTGGAAGTGCTTTTTGGTTTGTCAGTGTGGTGGGAGCTTTGTTTCTTGGGTTTGGGGGTGGTTTTGTGTTGTATTGGGAGTTTTTTTTACATATAATCAAAATTTGACATATCTATGAGGAATTCTGATGGGATTTTGCATAACTGGCCTGCTGCCACCCTGCAGCTCTCAGTGCAATGGCAAAGTGGGACTATGTTCAAACAAGAGGTGGCCAAAGCCTTCCTCATCTCCACTTCCACACGTTCATAGCAGCAAGAGGTGAATCTCTGGCAAGAAGAGCAGCCCCAGTTCACTCCTTCTGCTAACACCACCTCAGCCATTGTGGCGCCATCCTAGCAACACAGGAATGGTGTTACTGCCTCCTGGAGCCTCCAGGACTTCCCAACACCCAGGTGACCTTTTCTGAAGGGATTTGCCCATAACTACAGCCACAATCCTTCTTCCTCACAAGCCAACCAAATTCAGGCAATAGCTGTTGTCACTCCTTACACTGCTTTATCTACATGCAAATAGCAAGACAGATTTTTATTTAAACAGCTCCCTTTCAAATTTGGCTTTGGGAAATCTGTGAATTCCCAAATATTTGGGTCAAAGTGTGCACACACAGGGCCACAAAAGGACACGGCAGTCCTTAAGCTGTGGCCTTGCTGTAACAAAGACTTAAATTAAAGCAACCATCCTTTTTTCCCTCCCCGTGTTTTTGCAGTAGAGACATAAACACATTTTGCAGGTAGGAGAGGCATAGCACTTGCTCCCTCATCTTCCTGGCCACTCAACACCAGGTTTCTGAAAATCCTTTTGCACACTAAAGACAATATCTCATAAAGAACCCAAACAGAAATACGCTCTTCTCTCTGTTTTGAAGGTTACCTATGAATAGAATTATCCTTTGAAGGGGTTTGGGCTCTACTGGATTAAAAAGGACTATAGTACCCTGTATTGCATTGCCAAAGAGACCCATTACTGGTTTCTCAATGGCCAATCTATAACCAGTTCAGCCCAGTCCCAGCTCAGATGACAGTGCAGAAGATCTTCTGCAACTTGGTGAACTCGGCAATTAGCCCCTGAGCCCGGGGAGAGTTTGTCAAGATCCCATCTCAGGCGAACAATAACACAGAAATACAGCTTTGAGGGGGAGACGATTTATCAAGCTGACCACAGACGTCTCCCTCATTTTTTCTTTAATAAATCCAGCCTAGCTCTTGGCTGTGCTCAGTATCTTGTCATTGCTTTCGTCTCCTTTCAGGAATGCCTCCCACCTGCAAGTCTTCAGGCCCTTTGTGACCCTGGAGCCATTTATTTTCTCCAACATTTCTCCGTAAAGAAACCCAGCCTTTTCTCCCATGGAGGGGAGGGAAACCGAGGCACAGCAAAGCGAGCTGCCTGGCCCAAGTTCGGGAGGGGGACAGGAATACCTGCTCATTTGGGCTGGGCTGATTTGTACTGGCTATTTCATTATCTGCATGAGGAGCACCAGGAGTCTTTTGCTCCTCCTCGTGAGTAAGCTGTTTAGGAATTGCTTGGATGCTCTCTGCCATCAGATTTTAATCACCGGGAGTGCCTTCCTTGTGGTACTCCGTGGGGCTGTTCAGGCAGCCAGCCAAGCTCCTGAGAGCCAGGCCTCATCTAAATACACGTGCTGATTATTCTTAACAACAGCGGACAGACACCAGCTCAGCCCCAACCTTACCTCCACCTCCCGCTGCCAGCGCAGCATTTGTATCGCCATTTCCACATCCCAGTGGTCCTTCCAAGGGGGACACTGCAAGCTCCAGGCTCGAGTCCCTCTCCTCCAGTCCTTGGAGACGCTCCTGGGAAGAGCCACATTTGGAGACACACGGTTGTCCCTCCGAGGTCCAAGTGGGAAGGTCCGCTCAGGTGGCTGGCTCTCAGGAGCACCAGCACCGCGAGGCTGCTGGCAGATGCAGTTGCCTGTGCTAATTTCATGCCCATCCTCTTCACTCTCCGCAAAATTCCAGGCAGGCCTTCCACTTTGGCTGACATTCAAAACTGTCACCTCTCTGCAGACATTAACTTGGAGGCCTCTGTCATCCCTCACATTAAAATGCTATCACGGGGAGTCAGCACAGCTTGACTCAGCCAGCTAAGGGGCTGGCTCCGGCCGCGCTGCGGGGACAGCCGATTCACGCTTGACATCCATGGTCAATTTGACAGTGATGGACACGCTACTTAGGAGTCATTTGCTGATCTCGTTTCCCCAGGTGGGAGGTCGTGCCATGGAGCTGCCTTCCCCGAGGAGGAGAAGTGGTGATGCTCTCCAGCCTCTCTGGGAGCACAGATGTGTGTGGATGGGCTTTCCCGTCTGCTCGTTGAGCAGAAGATGATCTACAGAGCCTGCCAGGAACCCAAAATGCAGCTGCCCGATCTTCCACACAGTGAGGGGGCTTTGCTCACAAGCATCTTGCCCCTCCAAAAAGTCATATCCATTTCTGTGGACTTTCCCCAAATCCTTGCCAGAATGTGTTACTCCTGGGTTACTTCTTCCCTTCTCATCCAGGACAGGGACAAAGTCCTCAGTCTTCTCAATCACTGCTTGTGTTTTCTTATCCCACTTGCTCTTGGCACACATGCTGTTAAAGGCCACGATAGACTGCTTTCAAACCAAGACACACCTTTGCTCCCAGATAGGGTTTAGTCACTATATGCTGACCTTCCTTGTAGCAAAGAGATGCAGAGGATGATGCTCGTTAAGCTCTAAATCAGTTTTTAATGGACACATGCATCCTTCTTTTACCAAGTCATGTCTCAGTCTGGAGCTGCTCACTCTTGTCACTGTACATCCTTCCAAGCAGGCAATGATAAAGGCAGGCAATGGCCAGCAGCCCTCACAAGCCTCAGGGGAGCAATGCTCCAAGAAGGAGAGGGCTTTATAAAGCCTTCACCTTCCACCATGAGCCCCCAGGCATCATGGTAGGTGCACCCAGCCCTGGGATGGGTTATCATGGGGTATGTTGACATCAGAGCAACAGCTCCTTCAGTGCCCACAGGCCTCATGCACACAGACTGGGTGACTAACTCAGCAGATGCCTAACCCAAACAAAATCACACTCCCTACTTGACTGAACGCCCCTCAGCACCTGCACCTACTGATGCCCAAGCACATTGCTGCTGTAGCTCTGGTCTCATTACGTTAGAGACAGTAGTAGCCTCCTGTACCTCTGCATGCATCTCTAAAAAAAAGCCCACGTGCAGCTCAAGGGGTGCCAGCTATAAACCAACTTGGTTATTCTGATGCATAAATTCCAATTAAACCAGGGTGAGTTAAGGTAAACTAAAATACACAGGGAACTAGTTAAAGCTGACCTGAAAATACAAATTTCCATACACACACAAAGCCACAAGCCATCAGAGCTGTGGTCCCCTGCATCTTTATACCACAGGAGAGGACAAAGTACTTTTTTCTCTTTTTTTTTAAAAGAGCACAGAGTAGTTTAGAGTCTAATCACCTAAAAACTCCTTTCCACTTCTTATTGCCCTAGCACAGTGTCATTGGTAACACACTCAAATCCCAGGGCTGCAAAAGGTAATTACAGGAGGGGAACTCGGCCAGCTACTGCTGGGAACCTCTTCCCAACCTTTCCCAGTTCTGGGAAGCCTGAGCTGAGCCCCGTCCTAAACACCCTGTAAAACAGATGTCTTATGCAGCGTGCCCAGAAGGCCTTCCCCAAAACTAGGCTCTTTTGGACCAGACAAAGGAAGCAAATTCCAGCATCCTCCAGCCCTCGCAGCGAACATGGCTCCTTTGAGAGCGAGGCACGATCCAGCTTGGAGAGTGCCTCTCCCCACAGCTGGGGCTGCCTGGCTCTGGGACCGTGGCGTACTTTATTTCTGTCACGGATGCCACCTGTCTTGGATGAACAAGGAGACTGAGGAGTTTCATTCCCCCCAGAGATGCCCATCTAGTTGATCAACGCCCTCAGACTTTCTCTCTCAAAGGTCACCAGGCATCCTTGCACAAGATGGCTTGGTCTCTCCCCTCACCTCCAAGCTGCAGAGCTAACACAGCTGCCGAGGTGGCAAGGGTGGATGGAAAGGGACTGACTGACAGACAAGTCACAGATCTTAAGGCTTCAAAAGCAAAGCCCCAAGCCCTAACATTGCTACTGCTCTGCCTGCTGAGCAGTGAGGGTCTCCAACAGCCAGGGCAGCCTGGCTCTGCTCCATCAGCCCCATCCCTAGCCGAGGACTGCACTCGCCTCCCGATTACTTGTTCGGTCCTTTTATGGGTAAGATCATTTTATAGCAGGGTCTGGTAGAGTACTCAGCTTTCCCTTCCAGACTCCAGCAGAAAGAACTTGACCCGTGTCCTCAGACCCTCTTAGTCATCGAGCCGAGCCGCCTCTCCCCTCCTCCCACCACCCTCCTTTCTTTTATGGAGTAGCAGCAGCAGCAGAGCATGGGGTGAGAAGTCAAGGGAAGGACAACTTGACTGATGGAGCTCAGGTTGTGGGGTCAGCGCAAGGCGTCGTGATCCGGGCTCAGACAGAGCCATTTCCTCTGTGATTTTATCCGCTGCGATTTTTATCTTTCGTCTGTTCACACGTCATGCCACCTGGACATAATACAGAGCAAGCTGAGAGCTTGGCTCCAGACTTAACCCCTTCCCTACCTCCCGGGAAAGCAGGAGGCCCCAGGCACGGAGCAGTTCTGAGCCTGTGGCTTTGCCCAGCAACGAGGGGCGTTTCTTTACAGGCCCTTTTTATTGCCGTGAACATCTGTAAGTGGCAGGTTTATCCTTCTCTGCTGACCCCACGGACAATGTTAAGATTTACCCACAAACTTCACGTTCTCAACAGCATTCATTAGAGGTGATTTTTGGTGTTTGTTTCAGGAGAGACATGCTAGTTTCAGTTCCCACTCTAAGCCATGCGAGCACAGCCCCGGTAGCTTGCAGCGAGGGCTCCTCAGGTGATAGTGCAGACATAAAAGGCAGGCAGAAACAATTTCCTCTCACTGCACAAAAGGTATCCAGCCTTAGCAGCTGCTTAAACAGGGCTGGGGTAATGAAGACCAGTCCTCTGCTCCACTGAGCCCAAACCCAAACCGTGGGTGGAATTAGGTGGCATCTGACATGAGCACAGGTGTTCAGACCAAGCTACACTGAGTTGTACCAAGAGCAAAGAACACTTTTAATGTCTGCAGGGAAATTGGCAATAACTGCCCTACCAAAGTCTCAGCCATTGAGCACGTCAGATCTAAAACCCTTTAAAAGGCAGATGAAAACCATCACACCCATTCTGTAGGTAAGGACCAGCACAAGGAAGGAAGGGGAGGAAAGGGATATTAAACCCAGGACCCGTCCCAAATGCCATGTCCCCAGCTACAGCACATAATACCTTACTAACCATTCCATAACCAGACATCCCCTCACCTCCACAGGCCGGGCAAGAGTCCAAGTGTCCTCACACAATATCCATTGACCTTCCTTTCAGATCCATGTAGCATCAAATCCCATGGTGCAAACAGGATGCAGCTCCAGAGGGATCCACACGGGAGACCCAGCCTGTAAGACACGGTGGAGAGGGCTGCAGGAAATCTGATGACCCCCAACACACGTACCACTGTTCTCCTCCAGACAGGACCCACCTTCCCAGCCCTCCGCCTTTCCTGGCTCCTCCAAAGAGCAGAGGGCTAGTTCCCGCATCCGCCTAATTCCACCGTGATAAATTACCACCGGATGGGACAAAAGTAGAAACTCCTTTGAGCGTAGGGTATTTTAAGGTGTTTATGTGGGTTTTTTTCCAAATTTCTTTATTTGTTTCCTTTCTTGCTCCTGGTATGATAACAGGAGAGATAGTCGGAAACTCCCTGTTTAGATAAAAAGTCTAGGGAAAAATAAAAAACGCAGCTAGCAACAAAAACTGTACAGATCTTGAGGATATTTTTATTTTAATTTGTGCTTCTTAAAGCCAGTGACCTCAATTTCTGAATTAGTTAAAAAAATCCAGACAAACCAGCAGATTCTCAAATAAAACCCTTCTGGCTTTCACGTGTGGCTCCCAACTAAGCAATCTATGGGTGGCAAGAGGCAGTATTTTAAATGGCCCTTTCACACCAAATCAAAGCATCTTAGAAGGAGCTGGAACAAGTTACAGTCCTGGTTCTCTTTCAGAAGGTCTATGGTAGAGGGAAGGGATGACTTGGTTTCTCAATAAACCGTACGCACAGTGAACACATACGAATGAATTTCAAAAGGTTAAATAATTCTCATGCAGAAAGTCAACTCTCTTTTGACATTAAGAGACTCCTTTATTTAGGGCAGTCCCTACATCAAGGGCTGCCAAAAGCCAGGTAGATATAGTGGGAAGGATCTGTCCCAAAATGCCCAGTTTTCATACGCTCCCAAAGCATCTGCTCTTGGCCACTGTCAAGCAGAGTTTTCTACATCAGAAATGATCCATCCAATTTGGCAGTTCTTATTTTTCTTACAGGCATAGAGAGCCAGGCATACAACTGACTTCAAGAGAAATGGGCCCATTTGGCTACATATCAATGTTCACCCAGTGAGTGGTGCATCAGCTCTTTGAGACAGGGACCTTCTGTGCCTGTACACCACACAGCACAGCGGGATGCTCAGCCACAAGAACTCCCACAGCCTCTGCACATGCCCAGGTGTATGAACCTTAGCTGCAGTATAAGGGCTGTAGTCCCAAGCTTTACCCTACACTAACTTTGCATAAACCCTGATTTGCCACAGAGTTTCCTTCTGTGGAAATACCTCTTTTTCCCTTGCACAGGAGACTGGACGCACAAAGAAGTTTGACCCTGGCGTACCTACTTCAATCCAGTCTTCTGCCTTCTGCTATCTTCAGGTAATTCTCTTCACCATCTCCCCTCTCCTTTAACTGTTTGCATCAGTCGCTCGCTCCCTGGATTTGGCCTTGTAGCACATCCCCAGAGATAAAAACATTCCTGCCACTCTGCACCAGCAAAGGCACAGAGGCCTGATGGTCAAGCACCTGCATTCAATATTCACATTCCCATAAATGCTTCTCTCCATACACAGAAAATAATTCTGAAAAAAAACCAGACAATAAGAACAATTATACTTTCTCCTTCTGGACTGGGGACAGACTCCCATTCCCACCACTTCTTCCCTTCTTCCAAAAATGACCTTTCTGGATTTTACTTTTTTTTTTTTTTTTTTTTAAAACCCTTGAGTTTTTAAAACATTCAAAAGGGGATTGTCCCAAGTTTGAATCTGTCTCCGGGGTTGAAATTGTGACG
>NW_015090852.1:2822914-2829854 GCF_001431845.1 Calidris pugnax | reverse complement strand
TTTTTTTTTTTTTTTTTTTTTTTTTTTAAGAACCCTGAGTTTCTAAGACATGCAAAGAAACCACAACTTCCAGATCCAGGTTTTCATGGGTATCAAGCTGTGCCACCAACCCAGAGGTAGCAAATACTGCTCTGTCTGCATGTGGTCAACACTCCCCAGAGAACAGGCAGCGAAGCCAACCCCAAACCATTAGACCATCGTTCTTCCCAGCAAGCTGCCAAGGGAGCCCTCCAGCAACATAAATTTTGGGGTGCCCTTGCTCTGTGGTCAGCCCCAGTCAAAGACATCTTATCACCGGCCGTTTCCCCATGCGGCACAAATTCATGTCCCTACCATTAAAGAGACACATGGTTTATTTACTCATTACCATATCCAGCTGTTGGCTTTCCTTCTCCCCATATTTCAGGGTAAGTAGTGATTTGACATAAATAATATCCCATTCAGCTACGGCCTGAAAGATATTGTAAATATAAAAAAAGTCTTCAGCTCCAATAGCTCTTTTCAAGTGCTTGGTCCAAACCCTACTTAGTATGGGAGTGGGGGGAGCTTGGGAAAGAGAAAACCCAACGCCATTACTTAAATAGCCCCATTAAAAATGAGCACAGAGTGAATTACGGCTTTATTAAACAGATGACATTACATCAGGAATGATGAATCATAATGTTTCTTTTCGGGATTACAATGGTATACGACCTCTTCAGCTGTAATCATTTGCCTCCTATTCCGAGCCACCATCAGGTGTGTGGGCCCCTCTCCCCGTCACATTAACAGCAGCACTGGGGACCCGTGGGCATCTATTTCTCAACGGCTCGTGAACTGCTGTGGCTTGGTGCCCTGAGGAAAGGGAAGGAAGGGGATGATCCCACTGGGAAGCCTGGAGGTGATCCTGGTTTTAGTTCTCAGCCCTAGATGGGCAGAGAATGGCTGGATGTCTTCCCAGGGAAGCACAAAGGGTTTCTCCAGGTTTCCAGACAGGAGGGTGACTGGAGCCTCAGCCTCACCGTCTTGCCTCAGTTTCTCCTGTGTCTGAGAAGCTGAGCCGGGTAAAGCAACAAGTCAGTGGCTGAGCTCACAGAGGTCATCGATCCTACTGTCCATCTGCACCTCTCAGTTTACCTCCCAGCAAGTTCACGGATGGATCCATGGGCAGATCCACACACACCCTGGCTACCTCCACACCGCTGGCTCTCGTCTGTCTGGCCTCCTGCCCCCATCCATCCAACAGCCCAGCCATCCTGTCCCCCTCCACAGTCTCACCCGGCTTCTCCTGAGGTTGCTCTGGAGCAGAGGGACAAGCATGGACACACGCAAAGCTCCAAAGCCTCAGAAGAGGAATCTGTTGTAGGAACCAGGTTTCAGGGTTGTGTGTCTCAAGGCTGTTCCATTTAACACCCATTTCCCTTCCATCATGAGGGCTGCACTGGGGCATATAGTTGGGATTTCAAGAATAACAGAAGTATGGGAGGTTGCATAGTGCAAGACGACGGGGACAACGCAGGGTACAGCAAGAGGCTGTCAGATAAAGCACACCAGACTGCAGCAAGGCATAACTCTCTGATACACACACTGCTCTGCTGGTTTACCCACCAGAAAAACAAGATCCCCACCCCCAAAACACAACACATCCATTTAGCCGTTTGCTGGCTTTGCAGACCTGTTCATAAACTCCTTCAATACACCACCAGACTCTTTCCTTGTGTGTTTAAATCCACATCATCTCCAAGGCAGGTCACACATGTGGTTGAGAAAGAAAAACCCCTCTGAGGACAGATTCCCTTCCCCATGTTGGTCCTTGCAGGACTGACAGAGGCACCGTTAGGAGAACACCTGGGGCTCCCAGTCCCCATAGCCCAGCAGGCACCACCGTGGCCCAAAACCACTACATGAAACGTTTCTCACATTTTGTTCCTCTCGTCCTTCTCCCAAGGTTTGCCTGCTGCCTATAAATAACTGGGAGAGCGTGACATCCCAACTCCCAGATAAAGCAATGCCGTGCCACAGCCCCGCACAAGCCAACGGCTTCTATTTTTACATCTTTGGTGAGAACCACGTGTCAGTTATCGACAACACACACACACAAAAAAAAAATAAAAGCCTCGGCGCTCGGATCCCCACTCCCCCTCCACCTTCTGCTCAGGCAGACCTCAGACAAGCGCCCGGCGGCCCCATCTGCTCGTCACCTGCTAGCATTTGGGTAGCAGATACGTCAAACTCCCGGCTCACGTTTTCACACGTAGGAGTTTGCTGCCTGAGTGATGAGGCTGTCTGTGCTCCCATTGTGCTTCGCCATCCAGAAGGGTTTTTTTTATCAGAGCCTTTACAACACGCTGCATGCCGGTAGCTCTTATGTAAGTTATCAACTTCCTTGCCCCCATTTTACAGACTGGGAAACTGAGACAAAGAAAGTGGGCAGAAAACAGACACCTGGGACATCCTACGTCCCCAGTCCTCTAGTTCTCTACCCTCTAGGAGCACCCTCCTCCTCTGAGGTGTTCCTCTGTCCACTCATCTTTACAACTGTAGCTACTTCTGCAAAAAAAAAAAAACAATAAAAAAGAAACCCTCCAACAATAAAAACCTGCCAAGGGAAGCTGAGCTCTGGCTCTGGCCCATGGTGGTGGAAAGGTCCAGGGTCTCTTAGCAAGCCTGGTCA
Source organism: Calidris pugnax (assembly GCF_001431845.1). Classification (NCBI taxonomy): domain Eukaryota; kingdom Metazoa; phylum Chordata; class Aves; order Charadriiformes; family Scolopacidae; genus Calidris; species Calidris pugnax. The sequence goes on along the minus strand of NW_015090852.1, from coordinate 2,827,201 downwards.
CTGTGGGAGGCCAGGAATCCTCTCCTGCCTTGGCAATAGCAAGTCCCTTTCACCCTGCCCCAGTCATTTGCACCTCTCTTCCTCTAGGTATTGGTTTGGCCTGTTACTCCCACCACAAAATGCAGAGTCCTACAAAAACCAACAAAAGAGCCATTAATGTCATGAGGGATCGAGCAATCAAGGTCTCAGCCGTGATTCCTCCCCCAGGTGGACAGCAGCATCTACAGAGATCTATGACTAAGCATAGTGAAAAAATAAATCCGATAACTAGGAAACTGGTAAGTGGACAACTTAAATTCGGCTTTTACACATCAAAATCAGCAAGGACAATAATTCCTCTTTTCACTGCAATTGTTGCAATAGCATTGACTCTAATCTCAAGGAAAAAAAACCATCCACCCTAGATTTCGCTCTAGTCTAGAAGTGAGTCAGCTCTCAAACCTCAGCTAGAAAGAAAGGCACTTGCTAGGAACGATGTGGGAAAATAGAGGGTTAGATTCACCAGGCTCCTCTTGGGTCATGCTAAAATTACTACGATTTAAGTTAATGAATAGATTTCCTTTTGTTCCAGCTCAGCTTCATTCTGCAGCATTACAGCCCTTATCCCAAGCTGGAAGCAAGCACTATTCAGATAAAACAAAGCCCAGCTTCCCTTTAGCATTACCACCAAGACTTCTTCATAATAATATTTATAAAATAGCTATTAAGATGGGAGGGGATAGTAAAACCACATTTGTAGAAGTCAGGCACTCGGGTTATAAAATACCAGGAATTAAATCTGCCCTACAACTCCAACTCAAATTCCCTTCCCGCCCACGTGTTTGCTCGTTTCAAAGCATCTTTAATGGCAGGGCCACATCCTGCTTGCTCCTCAGGACCTCTGACTCATCCAGGCTGGGGACTGAGCAAAGAGGTAGCCAAGGCTCTGCAGCTGGACCTCCTGACACCTCTTAACCACATTGGGCACCCGTTTGGCACTAAGTGCAGGGGCTGCTCTGCAGCTGGACCTCCTGACACCTCTTACTGCATTGGGCCCCAGTATCTGCTTAGACCTGTTTGGCACTAAGTGCAGGGGCCATTTGGGTCAGGGCACATCCATCTGGATACCCCCCACCTCCCTACGGAGCATGGAGGGTCGATCACGTATTGCTTGGAGCTCACCAGGGCAAAGAGGGAGATAGTGACAGAGATCACAGCAGAGCCACAGGTGACTAAGACAATGGGATTTGCTCCTTGGCAAGCTTGGTTTGGCAACACCATCTGTGCTTCTTCCACGGAGCAGGAAAGCATTTTTGCACAGCCTTTGGCAAAAGCAGTTTTCCAGGAACAATGTCGCATGTTCTGTTCCCTTATCCCTTGTTGATGCAGTCTGCTGGGACAGCTCAGCCCCTAAAGTAGATCTGAACTCTGACATCTCCCTATCCTTGCCCTACATACCCACCATCACCAAGAAAGCGGTAGCAGAGAGGAAAAGGCAGGTTACCTGACTGCTCTGGATCACTGTGAAGCATTAGCCTCTTAGGACCTATTATTAGCCCAAGCAAGAAGCTAACAAGGTGGAGACTTTCCCCAAAAGGTTAACTCGCTGGAACCAAGCATCAGGGCAACCACCAGGACAGCTAGAGGGGAGAAAAAGCTCACAGGCAGGCTGCCAGCCAGCCGGCTTGCTGCCAGGCACTCGAGATCACCACACAGAGATGGGGCTAACACACAAAACCAAGGGGCCAGGCTGCGATGGGTGACAGGTTGTACCTTCAGAAGTCCTGGAAATCTGCACACCCAGTGAGACAGGGCCACAGCAGCACCTCCGATCCGAAATTCTTCAGAGCATTTTCTAAACCCAAACCGAGGAGTCTCATGTCACTGCAGCCAGCCTCAGTGCTCAGCATATCTGGTTTCCAGCATAACCTCCGCTGTAGAGTTCACCCAGCGATGATCACATTGAGCCCCAAAGAGCCTGTCACATTGGGAACACACTGAACGCGGTTGCAAGGACCAGCAAGTCAAGGACCTGGGAGGGAGGGCTACCTACATTTGAAGTCTCCAGCTGCAATAACATTTTGCTGACTTTTTTTCAGCATCTTGATGGTGAGGAGGGGATGGGAAAGGAGATTTGTGAGAACAGGAAAAACCACTGTATTTATCCAGGCTGACACCCTGCATAACACCAGCCAGAGCATCTCAGCTATAACCCCTGCGCTGCGCCAAGCATTGACACTAATAGGACAACAGCTGAGCAATTAAAAGGAGAGTAGAGACAATGAGATATCAAGTCAAAAAGGCTCATGGACAAGAGACAGAAAGACCTAATTTCTGCTTGTTTGCTTTGGTGAGTGGAATATTGTCAGACAGATACCATGCTCAGGAAAAACTGCATTTCTGTGTCACCACCAATTAGCGGCTCTTCCTTAGGAGACTGCAATCCCCCTGCCTTTTTGCTGGACTAAATTTTTCACATGGACCTTGCAGAAAACATGTCAGAGCTTGGAGTGCACAGCATCCCTCTGCACAAACAAGTGGCTGAAACAAGCAGCTGTCCCTGCACTAACTCACATTTAAAGACTGTTCACAAACCGCAGGAAGAATTTACAGTGCCTTCGCTAGGGGTGGAGGCATGGGGAAACGCAGAGGAGAACCTCTGAGTCAGGAGGAAAACAGCAACTCACTGGGGGTCTTGTTTACACACTTCCCCAGCAAGAGTTAACAACCAGTACAGCATGGGAGTGGTTGTACTGGTTTTGGTGCCCTGGGTATTCTGAAATCCCTGCACATGGGATTATACATCCCCAGTTCTGCACGCCCAGGGCAGGCTTGAGGACCATGGCTGGTGAGAAAGAGCCCACTCCAACCAGGCAGGACTAACATCCCCCCTCCCCAAAGTGCCTGTGACTCATTCTCCTAACAAGACCCTCCAAGGCCTCACAGGAAAGTCACGGCAAAAAGCCACTGGCGGGGCTGAGGACAAGGTCAGGAAGGAAAAATCAAGGAAAATCAAGGTAGGAGGGGCAGCCAGTAAGCACGGACAGACTGGGAAGCCGGACATCAAACCTGGTGTACGGCAGCAATTGAGAGAGGAAGAAAAGCAGGACCGGAGGCTGTGTGTCCAATCAGTGCCTTCACTAGATTAAAAATGTAAATTCCCTGCGTACTAGCCTGCCTTGGAGATATCAAGAGTAACAGGCAATTAGGAGTAATGAAGTAACAATGACAGCAGCAACAGGCAAGCATGTCTGGGAAAGGAGTGGGTTTGGGCGATAGGTGCAAATCTCCCTCCCACTTTGAAGAGTGCGTAGGAAGGGGGGTCTGGTCCAGCTCTCAGTTTACTTCTCCATCAGTTTAATGCTCCCTATCAAGCAGTGGTCCTATCACATTTAATCTGGGTTAATAGGATCGCTGGCACGCTCAAGGGAGACATCGCAGGCAACGTGACCCATGGGCCTCGGAAAGCCACGGGCACAGGCGGCTCTAGAGCCAGATGTGTGCTTTGCAGCTGGATCCTCAGGGCACTAATAAAGGTTGATCATGCGCCGTATGCCCTTCCCCAGTAGGGTGTTAACAGTCTCCCTTTACTACCCAGCCATGCACTTCCACGGGCCTTAATCCTTCTGAGATCACGATCTATCACTGCTGGGGAAATCACCCAAACGGCTCCAAAAAAACACCCAAAAATAAATAAATGGGAAGGTGAAGTGATTGCTGAGCACGACATTAGAAACGTCACCGTCTTGGAAAATCATGCTAGAAAGGCAATTTGGCAGGCCCTAGTCCCTCTTGTGCAATGCAGCGACACCACGAGCAGCACCAGAGCTGAGCTACCTCGAAAATACCTGGAAGTCATCCACTGCCCTGGGCTCCACAAACACAGCCTGCGATGAAGTAACATCGCAAAGACATCCCATGTGGACACCTCCACTTCCACCCCTGCCCACAAAGTTTAAATGGAGAAGAAACTCAAGATTTAGCCAACAGCAGCCTGAGCAAGAGAAGGAAAAACCAGGATCAGAAACCTGAAAAAGTGCTTGGAACAAAAACCCACACAAACCTGGAAAACATGGGGCAAAGGAAATCTGAGAAACAAGAGATACAGAAGGGCTGGTGAGAAGGAGATGGAGCTACGTGGAGGCGACTGGGTTATAGGCAATCTTACATCAGTTTATGAAAATATCCCATTAATCTTCATAGCGCAATCTTAATTGCAAAATCTTTCATCAGCCTTGTTATTTGTGCACCTGTCACTGGAGACACTCGGAGTTGTTTTGTCGTCATTTCTCACACTAATTAGAGGGG
>NW_015090852.1:2802010-2822904 GCF_001431845.1 Calidris pugnax | reverse complement strand
GGGAGGGGGGGCAGGGGGGGGCTGTTGGCTTTTTAATTGTCCTCAAGCACAGCTCAGCTTTACGGTAACGCTGCCAATTAGGGTCCCGCCCTGCGCGGGGCTCGTAGGCCTGCTAGGCACATTACAGAGGACTAGAGGGGTTGTTTTAATTAAATACCCCCAGACTAGTAGGGAAATATTTAGAGCAATTTAACAATCTGCTGCAGAGTTGTTAAGCCTCCAATATATCTGCTTAATGTTCATTTGGGTATTTAATAATCTCCCTACCTTATCTAATCCTGTTTAAATTTAAAGAGATGCATCTAAGCTGGTGAAGTAGCTAGTGCTTATTAACAGCCGCTGGTTATTAAAACATATTTGAGATGTCATCACCAGTGAGCAGTCCCAGTAGCAGGCAGGAGACTTGGTGCCTGCAGATGTATTTCTTTCTTAACTGGGGCTGCCCAGGGACAAGACCCAAGCTCTGCTGTCACCACACCAGTACCCTTAGTTTCCAACTCGCTTCATCTGCCTGTGGAAGGGAAGGTGGTGGCCTTATTGTACAATTAGTCAAAGCTACAGGTTATTTACTTTTAAGGCTGTTTTCCAGGACTTCAGCTTCTCAGACTGGGGCATTTTTAAAGAACCGGATGTTTTGTTTTCTCAGGTCAATGTAAGTTGTGTTTTCTTTTGTGCAGCCAGCTCAGCTCTTCACAACTCTTCTGCGAGGTCCACAGAAAATCATTTGCCTGAGGATAGCCTACAGGGCCAGAAAGACTTTATTTTACAAGGTTTTAGACCAGCTATCCTTACATAATTTGTACATTTCTAGGCTGGCTGTCCTGCTCTTGGTAGTCTCCTTACCTCAATTAGATGCACTGCCATTTTCCACAGCACACTCTTCAGGTTGCCTTGGCCATCTCTCCTCCATTCTCTCCAAAACAGGTAGCTCCAGCACACTTCAAAGTGATGCCACTCAAAATAGTGATCCGGGCAGGTCCCAAAATATTGCTATCACAAAGAAGAAGAAATTGTTATAGAAAACACAACTCTCTACTTGAAAGACTTACACAAAGGGAGAGTCAAGCCAACAATTTAAATTTAAGTGTGAAATGGCCTCCAGGCAAAGCAAAGAATTTTCCTAGCATGCTCAGGACACAAAGAGCAAGTCAGTCTTAAATCCTATGAAACTGAAGAGCCTAGACTGTTTCACAAGCACTAACCCACCCAACTTCAAAGTACCCCCACTGCTGAAGCTAGAAAATAGCAGCTGTCTATGTAAAGAGAGGGGAAAACTCTGCCAGCCAGTTTAACACCAGAAAACACATCTGGGAGAGATCTCCTTGCCCAGCTGAATAAAACATGCTGTTCTCAAGAGCTAAGGCCACAATGCCTTGAAGGCTTAATGTCAGCATCCTCAGTTGGGTGAGGTTCCCCATCCATCTTGTTCAAGCAAAAGTATCTCAGGTTCTCACCGTGAAAGGCTGATTTTCATCATAAATCCAGTATTCTGGTTTTGGCTAACTTGTTTTGAGACAGAAATGGACCATTTGCAGAGAGTGAGCCCAGAGGTGACACATCTGTCACACGCTTTGTGCAGGAGCACAGCCATCCCGGTTGGTCCTCATCGATCCAAGGACAGCTTTCAAACAGCCTGCTAGAAATGGGAAGGGAAAGGTTTTTTTTCAGCCACATTCACCACAGAACATAAACAACAGGCTAAAAATTGAGGCAAGGAAGATTAGGTCAGACAAGGGGTGAGGGGGGAGGGAAAAAACCCCAACACACTATGCTCATTGCATTATTCTTGTTAGAAGCCCTGAAAGAGGTTGAGCAACCTCTATCCCCAAGGGTCTTTAAAAACAGATTAGTCTAGAAACGACATAGGTAGAGTTGATCTTACCTTGGGCAGAGAGACAGACTCACTCGACCTTGGCAAGGTCTTTCTGATGCCTCTTCCTCTGTGGCCCTATGCTGTAGCACAAGCAACACTGAGCCCTGCCCCATCCCCTCTTTGCCCTACTGCAAGGGGCTGGTTATGGTACCAGTCAGACGAGCCTGTACTCTAGAAACAAGCTAAAACCAGGGACAGATAGTCCATAAACACAGCCCAGCAGAAGCAGTTTTCTGACCCGCAAGGCCTGTTGTTCTCATGTGAAAAAAGCTAACCCATTTCATATCCCCAGCAGAACCCCCAAACCCAAGCCCTCCTCCACAAGCGAAGTCCACAGTCCCCACTTCAGATTTGGATGACAGATGACCAGAGGGGAGCAAAACGAACAGAAATTTGTGTTTGTTTGTTTTTCCTTTGTTCCTCGTCTCTCAGCCACTGGTGTCATTTAGGATTTTTTGTGGAGGAGACACATCAGCACAGTGACGGATCCTGTCTGGTCCCATCAGTACCGAGGCATTGTGTCCCCAGAGTAACGTGAGAGGACTGCCGTTCCTGCAGGGAAGGCTGCTCAGCGGGAGGTGTCAGCCTGGGAAACACAACAATCCTTTCTCTCCCATCAGTTCGGTGGCACTTGGAAACTTTCAGGGTGGGGGAGAAGGCTGAGTCTGAACCCAGAGGTGTGCCAAGGACTCGCACCGAAGGACAGAGGGGAGACTTCACACCCAGGCATTGCGGCAATGCCAACTGCCCACCGTGCCAAGGGAAAAGGAACAAGTGGCTGTTTCCTACTGGACATGCCCTGTGGGGTAAGGAAAGGACTCCTGAGCCCTCCTCCCATTAGCTGGCACTTCCCACTGAACTCCCCCGTCACCTCTGTATGCTGAGCTGCAGTCATGGTTTATTGGGTTAACATAGGTTTATTCGGACTCTTAAAAAAACCCAAAAGGATGCAATCGTTTACAATGCAATTTCCTTAATTCCCAATAAAGGCTGCTATTTGCTTCCTCCTCCATAAGTTACCTCTGGTTTAGCAGTGTGGTGGCAGGACAAAGGGATGGTGTGAGTTAACACTCCAATGCCCTCTAGCAAACACGGCCTTTGCTGTAGCAGGAGGACTCCCACATCCTCTTTCACAAGAGCATCAGAGGACTTCAAATTCTCTGTGGCCACGTGGAGAAAAGCCTGGTGGAAACCGGCCGTGCTGTTCTGCTTGCCAGTCAAATGGGGATCCAAGGTGCAGAAAGACCAAGCTATGTGCCAGCCACGTGCACAAGCTGAAGAGCACCAGCTCTCTGGAGACTCAGTCACCAGACCACCTCTCCTCAATACACAGAATCACAGAATCTTCTAGGTTGGAAGGGACCTTAAAGATCATCTTGTCCAACCGTCAACCTAACTGACAAAAATAGACACCCACACAACAAACAAGAAGCATCATCACTAAACCATACCTCCCAGCACTACATCAACCTGTCTTTTGAACACCTCCAGGGATGGTGCCTCAACCACCTCCCTGGGCAGCCCATTCCAATGTCTGATGATCCTTTCAGTGAAAAAATTTTTCCTAATATCCAGCCTGAACCTCCCCTGGCGTAACTTGAGGCCATTTCCTCTCGTCCTATCGCCTGTGACTTGGGAGAAGAGACCGACCCCCACCTCTCTACACCCTCCTTTCAGGTAGTTGTAGAGAGCAATAAGGTCTCCCCTCAGCCTCCTCTTCTCCAGGCTGAATAACCCCAGCTCCCTCAGCCTCTCCTCCTGAAAATCCCAGCTGGGGCTGTAGGGATAATTTTATATAGTACACAGGGAACACTGGCTGCAAAAACCAGTCTCTGCAACTGGCTTACTGGGAGAGGAACTGGGTTCTGGGCTCTTTCTCTGTGCAACAAAGTGGGACGCACCGATATCGAGTACACATATATTACAACGCCACATTTAGTCTCATCTCTGCTGTTTAGAGCTAGCCAGGCCTTGCCTTTTGCCAGCAGGAGATGCCACGACACGGCTCTTCACTGGGTAGAAAGCGCTTGGAGGAGCTGCTTGTGAACAGCAGGCTCAGAGGGAGAAACCAGCGGAGGCATGCACAGAGCAAGTGATAATTTCTGTGCTGTGCAATTACAGCTGGGAAGGAGTAAACCTCTGGTGCACAAACCTGCCAACAGTTTACTGCCGACAAGGAAACAAAACCGACAGTTGACACTGGAACAGCTACTGATACCCTGTAATCATCTTAAAAATAGACTCTTTGCAAACCTGCTTGTTAGTAGTGAGAACATATGCTCTTTTTAAGGGGTGGGGAGAAAAACCTCTCAGCATCTCCAAAGCAACATTTGCATTAGCCAGAGCGAGTGTTTGGTGAAGCTGAAGCTGCAAGCATCTTTCCAGAACTTGGTCCAGTCCTGCTGGATGACCAAGATACATCACGATCCTACATTGCTACAGCACATCTCCCAGCATCAAGCACACATAGTCCTCTGAGCCCAGCAGCAAGTGCTTGCAGTGCTATTTCAGACATTCAGCTTATTCCATCTTATTGCATGAAAATACATAGCTGTGTCACCTAGCACAATGCCGTGTTCAACACCTTATTCACATGGAGATGCCTGTTGTCCTGACTTCTCCTGCCTCTCAAGAACACCATCGAGATCCGAGTGTGACCATGGCAGTCAGAACTTATCTCTCTGCTCCTTCCATAGTCTTTTCCCCAGTACTGGTCAGCCTCATCATCCTGCTCTACCTCTCAGGACTTTGAAGGGAAGTATGTGACATTCCCCCCCAGCCATGTTCCCCCAGTGACTAACATCTGCCACGGCATCTCTTTTCACAGGGCTACAGTCCATACATAAATGTTTGACCAAGGCAGAGATTCTCCTTTACCCAGATGTTAAGCCATGGTGAAGCACAGCACTGCATCTCCAAACTATGCCACCAGACACCTCCTGGGTGATGGAGCAACCTGATCCTGGTGTGCAGACAGGCAACAGGACTCATCAGCTGCATGAGGCATGGCCCTTCCCCAGGCTCCTGGTGCGCAGCCTTTAATCATGGCAAGTCCCCAGAGCTCCTTTTAACCCCAGCCCCCAGGCTCTCAGCTGCTTTCCCCCAGACCAAGGTGGAAAAAGAAACACCACCTCTGAGCCAAGTGCTCTGGAGTCTTACTCCAGCCTGGAGCACTCTCCATGACACAGAGCTGGACGACAGCACAACCCTGTCCCAGTGACTGTGGCATCTTGGAAAGTGCTGAGCATGAGGTATTTCCATGAAGGATAGCACAACTCAGGACTCATTCAGAGTCCATCAAAATAGAGACTTCAATCAAAATCTGGACTGTTCTGGGTTTTGGTTTTTTTTGTTTGGTTTTGTTTTGTTTTTTTGCTTGATTCCACCTCATTTTTGTCAAATCTTATTGAAGACAGAACAGTATCCATCCAGAAATGAGAGAGGGCTGGTTTAGTCCCTACCACATTCAACACAAAATTCACCCACCAACAATTTGCTGTCCCCTCTGTGCTCAACACATCAGCACTGCAGGGGAGAGAGGAACAAACATTTCCCTTGTAAGTGGATTTCATCTTGGTATGAGCTATTTAGAGATTATATCCATTTCAATTTGGGCAGGGATCCAAGGTTAACATCCCCACTCTTGTTAACAGAGCCTTGCTTGCAAAAGCCCATCAGCTCAGTTTTACATCTTATCTGGAAAGGTCAGTGCAATGTTGCACTGTGCACTAGGACAAGGGGAGAGGAAAAGGAGATCTTGATGGGCCTCTGTGGCTGCTGTAGCTAAGAGTAGTTTCCCTAGGATGCCTGGACACATATCACCCATCTCCTCTGTCTGCCACTCATGAACACAGACATCGCAGACCGCTATTGTACAGGCCTAGGGCATTCAGCTCCAGGGAAACTTCAGAGACTTTCTGTTGTCTCCATGTGGTCAAGGAAGGAAGACCTCTGCCAACCAGGCACAACAGAGGTTGGCACCCTCCATCCGGGATCACAGGAGCATTCCAAGCCACGCATTCCTTTAAAATCCTTTAAAATTTATGCAAACTGTTTCCCAGTTCCTGGAAATCATATCCCCTTCTTGATGGATGTGACTCCACCAGGGTCATGATGCTAGCCAAGTTCCCAAAGTACCTCTGGGTCTCTCAGTAGACTCTGGTCTCTCAGCCTAGTTCAGCCTCTGTATCTTTCCCTGCCTTGGACCTCCCTGAGAAGATCACAGAGTTCCTACACACAACGATGTGCCAGAGCAGCAACTGCAGAGTCAACCCAGAGACCACAGAAGGATTTCAAACCCCAGCATACCTGGGACAGCAGACGCAAGAGTCCACCTGCAAGCTATGAAGTATGGTAAAACCTGTTCTTTAACAGTCTGGGTCTCCAGCCACCTTGGGACACCTCAGAAAGCAGGAGAATGGGAGCATGCCCTGGGTAACAAGGAGCACAGTCTTGGCTGCCAGCCTGGGAAGGATCTGGCTGCACCTTGCCGTCAGGAGACCATCTTTGCTGCATGACCCCAGCACCTGAGCAGGAAGACAGCTTCTTCACCCAGGGCAAACGTACTAACGGCTTTCACGGAGGCCTTCTCAGATTAGCTCCCAACAGTCAATACTGCCAGCATGAATTATTAATCGGTGTGTCATTCAGCCTCAGAAGCCGATGCATCCACACCACACAGGAGAAAAAAAAAAAAAAAAAAAGCTTTTAGCAACACACCCATGTCAGCAAGCCCAAGGCGAGCTCGCCGGGCGCTTTCTGGCATCTCCCCGCCGAGCTGCTGAGTGTGGGCAGGAGAGGACCCGCCGTGATCCGCTCGCTGCCGTCGCCAGCAAAAAGCCAGGGCGGCCCCACGCGCCTTCTCTCTCCCAGAACCAGCTCCGTGCGCGGCTGCATTAGCTCAGCACATCCACCTGTCACGCAAGCCACTCGCTCGGAAAATTATTCTGCTGGAGCATCACGGAGGACACCTTGCCAGTGAAATATCAGACAACATCAGGCGGTGTTTACTTGCTCCAGTGCAGATACTACACATTTATTATTTACACTTTGCGCGGCGTATTTTTAGAGTTATGTCAATAAGACTGAGAGTTATCAAGTGATCTGTTCGCAGTCAGTCAAAAACTGCCATGATTCCCAGTTTGCCTGAGGAATTTTAGGACAGGGATTTACCATTTCACACGGGCCTAATCCGCAACACAAGAGACTGGGGATCTGAGAGGCATTTGTTTGGATTTGGAGGACCTCAAACCGCGTTTGTATTGCTTACCTCCTCTGCTTCCTGCAGGAAGGTGCTCCAAGGGGAACCAGCCCCAGGGGGAAAAGGAAGGCTCCCAAAATGGTGTAATAACAAAGCAGAGAAGATCTCCCTCAGTCACAGGCATTTGACAAGATGGTTGCGATAATTTTTGCAGACTTTTCCAACTGTACTAAAAACAAGAACAGAAGTAGGAAAAAGAATTAGGTCAAGCTGAACATGTTGCCCTACTCCCTGGTCATGTTTGGAGGCTGATCAATCAAAACTGAGGCACTGGATACGAGGCTTAACCGAAAAGATCCTGTTCGTTGCTCTTTGTGGTGAACACAAGAGAAGATGCAAAGCATTTCCCAGGTGACATCGGCTTTGCACTTCTGCTGAGTACAGGACTTCCTTCATGTGATGATACCAGCTGCGTCCCACTGAGCCAGAGCCATCCAGGCACCATGGCTGCCCACATCTCTCCCTGAGCTGGAGGTCAGCTCTCCTACACAGCACCCCAGCAGGAGGATGCACCCCATCCAGCCCAGAAGAACTTGGGAAAGACCAGGCCAGCACAGCCAGTGACTCCCCACACATGGGGAACACAGATGGGTCTGGAGAGAGCGTGTCATGACTGTCCCACCTGCAGATGTCAGCTCCTGTCCTACCCAGTACTTTCTGCCATCTTTTCTACTGTCTTTTGTCAGAGGTGGGGAAAACAATGAGCATTTCCAACCCAGTCATGGCATAAACTCATTATTCCCCTGGCTAACAGCTGCTTAACAGTAAAACCAGCAAATAACCTTTCTGAAATCCAAACATATTTTAAATTTCTTCTTTTGAACTGCCTTTTGAAGTGAAATTTGTATATCTAGAGCTAAAGGAAACAACTCCAGAAAAGCCCACTGGACGGTATGCACTCTAGCACTTTCACCAGTACAGACCAGCCACTGCTTTCATCTTCCGAGTCTGGATGGGAAGCACTGAGCGCCAAAGAGCAGTAGTTGTCCCAAAGAGTTTAAGACATTGTTCAAGAGCTCAAGTTAACAGCCAGGCTCGAGGTAGCAAGGCACGAATCATATCTAGCAGCAGCTCTCTGATGTAGAAAGATTAGCCGAGGTCCTCTCCCCATTCTCATGTTTTTGCTTACCAGAAGTGCCTTTATAGTCCTGGCTGAAAGGCCAAAGCCATACATCTATACGAAGCCACCAGGCGTTTTAGCAGTTGTGCTGTGCTGCAATTCCCTTTTCCACAATGGGGAAGGGTTAAGATTTGGCACCTGAAAAGTCCTTTTTCATCAGTCCTTGAGCTGGGCTGGTGGTGTGGTTTAGCCCAGCCAGTAACCAAGCACCACGCAGCCACTTGCTCACTCCCCCACGGTGGGATGGGTGAGAGAATGAGAAGAGTGAAAGTGAGAAAACTTGTGGGTTGAGATAAAGACAGTTTAATAGGTAAAGCAAAAGCTGCTCACAGAACTTAATAGGTAAAGCAAAAGCTGCTCACGCAACAGCAAAGCGAGGAATTCATTCACCACTTCCCACTGGCGGGCAGGTGTTTAGCCATCTCCAGGAAAGATGGGCTCCATCACAGGTAATGGTTACTTGGGAAGGCAAAAGCTATAACTCTGAACATCCCCCCTCCCTTCTTTATTTTTCCCTTAGCTTTATATATAACTCTGAACATCCCCCCTCCCTTCTTTTTTTTTCCCTTAGCTTTATATACTGAACATGGCATCACATGGTATGGAATAGCGCTTTGGTCAGTTTGGGTCAGTTTTCTTGGCTGTGTCCCCTCCCAACTTCTTGTGCCCTCAGAGCCTGCTCACTGGCGGGGCAGTGCAAGAAGCAGAAAAGGCCTTGGCTCGGTGTAAGCACTGCCCAGCAATAACCACAACATCACTGTATTACCAACAGTTTCCAGCACAAATGCAGAACACAGCCTCACATTAGCTACTATGAAGAAAATTAACTCTATCTCAGCCAAAACCAGCACAGGTGGTTCTAGTATTCAACCTGACTCTGCATGCAGTTCAGCGGCAGAGATCTGAATTCTTGGCCCAGTAATGAGTGCCAAGGCAGTTGTTTTTATCTTATTCAGTCAACAAGAACATGGAAATCAATTTTTCCCAATCTCAGTTATGGCTAGAAATCCATTCCTTTTAGGCCAGCTACAGGATTAATCTATTGAATGGTTTGCAGGCATTTTGCTGACATACAAACATTTGAAGAATACATTATGCTTCCCCCCTCCTCCTATAGCATTAGTGCTTCTTTTTTTTTTTTTTTTTTTTTCCTGTAAACATCTTTGTTCGGGAATCCATGAGACAGGATATGGAAATGCATCTCTGCCTTGCAAATAAGCCTCACGTCTGCAGAGTTTTGCACTGCACTTAAATTGCCAGCGCTTGGCGACTTCAAAAAAAAAAACAAAAAGCAAAGACACCTAGTGATGCACAAGACGTGTCTGCAACACAGAGCACGTGCTGAACTGCCTCTACACAGCCAATGCTGAACAAAGCATCAGCAAGTAGAAATGAGATAAATGATAGAAATTCCAACTTCAGTGGAAACCTTGACCTACAGACCTGCCTGTCTAACAATTAGTCTCCTCTGCTGGCTTCACAACAACAGGACATGCATGTCCATCTCAGATCTATTGCAATAGTAGTCTAGTGCAATTCTGTTGCCCATCAGAAGGGGGTAGTTGGCCACAGTCTACTCTTTTCTCATAGAAAAAGGGGGATCTCATCATTTGCGGTCCCTTCTTTTGTCTCCAGAAAGTTTCTTGCCCTGTTCTCAGCAGAATTACAAGATGCTCTACAAACTTTCTAGAATAGTGTGTTACATTTAATGACATAGAAAGACAGATAGATGAATTTTAACTTTTTTTTTTCCTATTTTCCTGCCATGGAAGGAGAGGAAAGTTTTTTTTCCTATCACCAGCAGGCCTTCCTGAAAACACTGTACTTTCATCCCTAGAATCTTTTCAACTCCCAAAGAGTTGTTTCCCACCAAAGTTTGGGGAAACACTACCCCCAGTTTCAGTATCTGCACTTACCCATAAGAAACAGAATGTAAATTGCCACTGGTCCAGTATCACAGCTTTTCCACACCCAGTCTCCAAATGTCAGGATTGTTTGCAAAACTTTCCACAGGTGATATATTTCAGGCCAAAGGCTAAGTTTTGTTTTAAAACATTCTTCACGAAATTTGATCTGGGCAGCAGTATCAAAATGGTTTTGGAAGAGCAGAGAACGATAAAGCAATTATATCCCATGCAGCAGGACAGCAGAAAGTGATTGCACCCATCTCCCAACAGCTGTCCTTTCTTCCTCCAGCAACCTGAGTCCAACCAACTGTGCAGATCTATTTCCCACCACTGTGGAGGACACTACAGGTATTTCCGATTCAGAAAATACTCTCTATGCTATAATGTGTTATCCTGGCCAGAAGGGACATATTTAGTTATAAAGATGCAGTAGCCCTGCTTGCTTACCTACAAAAAGACTCCACTCTCCTTGTGGTCCCAGAGGGAGCAGAGCTGCTGGAGAGCTGTCCCCACACCTGGACACCCTGCCTGATGCAGACAGCAGTGGAGACCTCAGCACACATACATGAAAGCTATCCTTTTCTTTGCCTCAAAATGCCATGTATGGATGCAACGTAGAAAGGAGAGCAGAACATCACCACCACCATTCACTCAGTAGCCATTCCTCTCAGCAGCTGATCCCTGCTCCAACATGCTCAGCTGTGGGCACTGACCTTGATGCCTAAATGGTATTACATTCACCTGGAGTGTCACATTGTCCACTAGACCTCCTCTTTGGAGCTCTCAGGCTGTTCATTAAACACATCTTCAGGCCTGTCCCCATCATGGTGCCCTCCATCCCCCAAATTGCTGTATCTGTATCACTCATCTGCCGGGCTGAGACTAAGACAATGCATTACACTTGCTTTTCAGCTAGGAGCGAATCTCCAGAAGTGGATTTATCTCACACAACTCCCAGCATTTGTAACAACACATTTCCTCACAGGCCCCCTGGATGGTCTCCAGCTGCCTTCGTCAAGACCTTAGTCAACAGGTGAGTCCCTCCAAACAGCAACACTGTGGGCTGAAACAGGTTGTTTCTGGCTATCACTTGGAAGCCTTTGTTACCTGTACCAGGATATAATCACCAGTCATAAAGCATGAAGAGACCTACACCATTCTGGGAAACAAGTCCCCTTATAGGAAAAGCAACGTGCAATGTGCCCATGCTGTGCATTGTCTGGAGAGGAGCAAGGGATGCTCAAGGACTCCTTTGTACTACCATAGAGCATCACTGGAGAGCTTCCATCAGGTTCTCTCATCTTGCCAGGGCATCCAAGACAGATCCACAGTAACTGAATAATCAATTAATCCTCCTGCAGAGCTCCATTTACATAATGAAAATGCAGCCTCCCAATATACCACTATTTTTCAGTTGTCTAGACTAATATATCTGTCCTGTAGTTGGAAGGAGGGGGGAGACCTAGCACAGCTTCTATTACGGATGGCAGAGTTCCAGCTGAAGTCACATGGTGGCAATAAAACTTCTATTGATTTCATGTAAGCATTTAACCCTAGCAGAGCACGTATTCCTCCAACAGCCCACAGCGGACTCTGCATCCAGCAATCCAGACTGAATTACTGTTGCACCTCACATGGAGCCTGGGGAATCTCTCCTCTTTCTCTCTAGCTCCACAAGAAGTCATAGACAAGCAGAAGTCAGACAGGCTTCACTGCGCATTTTGAAATATGGCAACAAGTTTGGATTTTTCAGTTCAATACTTGCAACTAACTTCATTCTGCAGAAGTAGATCTCACCCTATAGACCTCAAAGAGAAACGAAACAGCTATAACTCTAGATCCAACTCGTTTAGCAAGTGAGGGCCTGTGGTGGGGGTTCTGTCCTCAGAAGTCTTCTCCCAGATTGAAGACTAGGACCAGTGGTGCTGAAATAACCCACCTTCTCCACTCCACATAGCACTGGCAAAGCACAAGCCAGTAGACAGCAGAGACTCTAGAGCTGAATTAAAGTCCTTACTCTTCCTTCAACTTTCACCTCCGTAAATAGGATATGAAGAGCAAGCAATCAGTAGCTCACAGCAGGGCCCGTTTGCAGGCACTGGCTCCCAGCCAACCTAGACGGGCTGCAGATGGGGCCATCAGCAGAGAAGGCTGAGGTTCAGCTGCAGCCCTTGGTCCCGCCACAGACTTCTGCAGGTCAACAGGCAAATCATTCTGAACTTACCTCCAAGCCCATAAAGTCAGTGCAAGACTCCCCATTAATCCCAGACATCGGAAAAGGGACCAAATGCCTGTTCTGCACCACCAACAGCACAGCGGGGCCACTGGAGATAAAGAGACAAAGCTTTGTGAGAACTTCTCCTGGGCAGGACGGTCCCTGTGTGCAGTCTAACAAGTCCTGAACCAGGGTGCAAGGCTCCCCATTGCTTCAGTAACAGCGCTGTATTTATGCATTTCCATAAAAGAGCGTAGTTTAAGTGAGCACACTCTGCCCTCCTCTGCTTGCTACAGGTTGTCTCTTCAGCCTGCAGAAGTCTAGGCAAACTGGTACATCTTGCCTGAGGGATCACATTGTGCTTTGTTGATGACACAGCCACCTAAAACAGACCCAATGACTTCTCCACATTCCTATGACCAGGGCACACACAGAAATTAGCTGCTAATTGTGGCAGCCTACCACTGCAGCTGGTACTAAGGACACTGATGCCAAACCACAGGCTTCCCCATGACCAGCTGACGGCAATGCTGAGCACAACTTGTCCCCATCTGAACAAGCAACTGTTCAGCCAGTGAAGGCAGCTCCCCCAAGGCATTGTCCTGACCCAGCACCATTGTTGGAGGAAACAAGGTCTTCAGAGCATACGCACAAAGCACCAACAGCATCTCACACGTAAGCCAAGGCCACAGCATACTAAGAGCCATGAACTGCCACACTTAGGGCTGCATGGGTTGGCCAGACCCTGTGGGGACAGGACAGCCACCAAGCCAAGTGAGTGTGAGGGACATGTCCTTAAAGTCTCTCATCTCCTCCTGCCCAGCCAAGCACAGGGACAGGAGACTTTGCTTCCTGCGTAAGCAAGAACCAAGATTTGCCTTGACATTTGTAGGTCACTGGAATTAAGAGGTTTGGGAAGGAGAGACTTCAAAATCCTTGAAAGCTCAGCTCTTGCCAGCACACCTCTGTCTCAAGGTGCCAGGTTTCCTTACAGCCTTTCCATGTCCCCCACAACATCCTTCTCCCTTTTGTCATGGTACAGAGCTTCTCACCTAATAGCCCTCTCTCCCTGTGGGGTGAGGGAAACTGATGTGAATTCCAGTTTTCACAATCAAAGGTCCCTCCAGCTCCTCTCTGAGCAACTAGGTGCAAAGTACATTAAATTTCCAGGCCTAATTCCTCTAAATTTCTTGCAGAAGGAGGCAGAGTGGCACATATGGGGTATATAAAGGTGTGTGTTTGGCAGCTTTTGTGGATGTATTTTGCCAAGTTCTCCCCAGGCAACAGTCTTCAGCACAGGGGAGCCCACTAGAAGCCATACTACAGTACTAACAGAAGAGCAGGGACTCGCTGCTTCCAGGGCATCCCAAAGCTTCAACCACAAGGAGATCCCTGGACTACTGCGATCTTGTTCTCCTCACACAGAAGGACTAAGGCCCAGAGTTTTCCGTTTGTCAGGTGTTCCTCTGCATAGTGCTGCCCAAGGATGACAGAGAGCCAGTCATTTAGACTTGGCAGCGCTGTATGTCCCAGGCATAAGTTTTGGCACAGGCTCCAAAGCCTGGGATGCTAGTATCTTCCTAGATAGCAGTTATGCTCCTCTAGGCTTCTTCAGTCAATCAAGGCTTTCCCTGCTTTGCCCCTCATGTCCTACATCCTCCCTGGGGACTGTGGCAAGCACAAAGACAGCTCTTCTTTTCCGTAGCTCAGAACGGCTGCCTCGCACAACAACTTTCTCTGCAGGTCTGGAGCTCTTGAGAAGAGCCTACATCTGGTATGACACTGCGTTTGGAGTCATCCCTGCTCCCAGAGGACAATCTGAGCCAAGCTTATGTTACCAGCACCAGAAGCATGTTCCCCACTTCCTAAACATTGCATCAGAGCACAGAGTGTCAGAAGCATTTGGAAATTCATTGAAGCTGCCTCTGCATATGTGTGTCAGAGGACACGCACGCATCCCGTCTGGAAGCTAGAAAGAAAGGCCATCTGCCTTTCATCGTGAACTGGTGACGGTCGCAGATTCTCCCCGTCGCTTTGGCTACTGCACGCTGAGCTGTGCCCAGCTCCACAGCGTGCTCCAGAGCCACCTCCTGGCTGAAAGGATAACATTCCTGGAGAAAAGCAAGAGGGGGAGGAAAAAAAAAAAAGCAAAAAAGAAAAAAAAAGGAAAAAAACCCCACCTAACAAACCCAAACGCCAACCCCCAAATCCCAGTCGTTAGATTTACAGCTGTGATTGCCCCTCCGTACCAGGTTTCAGCATCATTTTGCTCCAGACAGAGACACTACCCTGCTTCCACTCCTAACCACGGTCCCAAATCTTGGGACAGTGCAGGGATCTTCCTGTTGGAGAGAGTTTTGCCTGCAGCGCTGCCTGCCTTGCCACCCTGGCTCCAGTGCAGGCATGTCTGGTCTATGTGTGCTCACCCCTGACTTTCATCCAGATGCCCCGAGTCACAGACAGGCAGCTGGAAAAAAACGCTGCAGTGCATGGCCAGCACACCATGCAGAGGCAGGGAAGGTGGCTGGCACCAGGCAAGGAAAGACACCGAGACAGAAGCTGAACCTTTGCTCTCAGGCATGCAAAGGCTGGCACTCTCCTTTCCCCATGTCCTGGTTTGAGGACACTTCCCCCATTTGTCTCCCCCTTGGACCCGGTCCATGGGCAGCAGAGACTCAGCCCATTCCCCCAGCTTAAAATATTCATCCATTTCAGCCACTTCTGCATCTGTTTGCACTAGGGCTCTTCCTTCTCTGCAAAAGATCTGTGCCATTCCTTTATCAAGGTCTGCTCAGCTCAAGTCACACTGGGACAGCTGGGAACTGCTCCCCTTCCAGGCCAGAAGGGCAGGAGACACAGTTATCCCAAAGAAAGGCCCTTGGTCCATCAGCACTGAGCTGGAAGAGTTTGTCTCAGTCCACAACAAGGCCAGACCCTGCTATTTGATTAGACCCTGCTATTTTTCTTTTTTTTTCTTCACTGTGAGGGTAGTGGAGCACTGGAGCAGGTTGCCCAGGGAGGTGGTTGAGGCCCCTTCCCTGGAGATATTCAAGGAGAGGCTCGACGAGGCCCTGGGCAACCTGGTCTAGTTGGGGGTGTCCCTGCTGACTGCAGGGAGGTCGGACTAGATGACCTTTGGAGGTCCCTTCCGGCATGGACAATTGTATGATTCTATTTTCCCACAAGGCTGTGCAAAATATCCAGGCAATTGTTCTGCCTCAAGGAGAGCAAGATGCAGTTTACAGGGTGAAGCCTCCCTCCTCAGTCCTACCACAGGCAGGTGAAGAGACTACCACCACAGTCCTTCTCTCCCATGACCAGGTAATGCCCTTCACACTTGATTCTACTTTGCACAGCAAAGGGCACATTACCCAACTCCAGAAGCACAGGCTGTAGACAGAGGACTCTAAGCCAAGTTTGGGCACGCATGCACCAAAAAAACATCATATTGAACCCTTATAAAAGGTTTTCCCCACTGTAAAGGTGCTAACATCAGGTAAAGGAAGGGTTACAGCAATTTATAGTGATCTCTAGCCTGGATTTGTTGCCTCTCAACCTCAGAATCACAGAATACCGGGTTGGAAGGGACCTCAAGGATCATCTGGACCAACCTTTCTTGGCAAAAGGAAAACCTTCTTTCTTCCAAGATGCACCTACCATTTCCAGCTTATCCCACCCAATACGGAACAATAAACTTGAGCATCCTGCACCATCCCCAACACGAGACCAGGCTGAGGCAGCAACCAAAGACCTCAAAAGGTCTGGCAAGAAGAAACAACACTCAGCTATAACCCCACTGCAGGGAAACCCAAAGGCAGCCAGAAATCCACGCACCATGTACCCTTCAAACAGGTAGAAATGTGCCAGACGAGCAGCATAGCCAAGAATGACACCGGAGTCCTTATGATGTAAAATCTCTTCCCATGTTGCAGCATGTTGACCTGACAACATGCCATCGGAATTTTAAATTATGTATCTGAAAACCCTTCTCCCTGTCAGTGAGCGTTTGAACCTGAAGCGAAGCCGGCAGCGGAGAAGAGCAGACAGGAGAGGTAATTACCCACGGTCTCCTCCAAGAGCTGACAGAAAGCAGGCCCCGTGCTGGAGATCCTGGCCTCATTACAGGCTCTCCTGGAGGCTGCAGCTGCTCCTCTCCGCGGTCAGACGCGAGTCACAGCATTTCGGAGGAGAGAGGAGTGCTCCAGCAAGCTCATTAATGGCCGCGGGGTCCATCAGCCATAGCACAACCACAGCCATGCTGGTGTTTGAAGCTGGAGCCCCAACGCTGTGCTCAAACTTCAGAGGCCAAGCAAAAGCCAGCCATGAAGTTGGCTTGCTCATCGCTGTGGCATCTCTAATAGAGGAAGGGGCTTTCTCCTGAGCCAATGCGTGTTTTAGAGCTAACAGAAAGTGATGCAGCAGACTCTCACCCCTTCCTCATTAATGCAGCAAGACATAAGCCGTAAGATTCCACACAGTAGCTGGGGAACAGGTTTAGAAGTTGTACCAACTTCTGCAGAGCAGTGGTAGTTCCCAGGAAAAAGACATTTTGTCGCAAGAGAGCTGCCACTCGACAAAAATCAGGGTCTCCCTGCAGTTCCACATGCTCCTCAGACCTTATCTACCTGGGGCATGGTCTCCCTGTGGCCCGCAGGGCTTCCTCCCACAGCACAGGACAGCCCCTTGCCATGCAGCTGCCAAAGCAAGCCACCTGCAGCAGCATGGAGATGGAAAGGTCCGCAGGGTAAAACAACTTGGCTGGCACAGCACAGCCCCTCCTGTGCCTTGGGACTAACAAAGCACGGGTTTTAACTGGCAGACAAACCTCTGCCCAAGGATACGTGTATTTTACGCCAGCCTCAGGGATGGATCTCACCCACGCTGACCTGTTATCACTCCAACCAGAGGAGGTGCAGGTCCCCGGCTCAGCCTCTGGCCAGAGGGTGGCTGTTGCCTTAAGGACAGATGCTGGATCATCTTGCACTACCAAGCCCTGCAGTACTGGCTTCAGCATCGAGCCAGCACTCCTGTTTGTGTCCTGTGCACAGCCCACAGATCAAAAATAGCATATTGCACCTCTTTCCTTCCCACCTTCCACTTCCCACCACCCTGCTCACGCTCAGCCTTACCCTTTCCCAGTTTTGCACCAAGTGTCTTCGACATCTTTCCAGTGTTGATCTTTACACACCTTGGGCCTCCAGTCTTAGGGAGGGAAACATGAGCGCACAGCAGCACCCCAGCTGCTGCAGCATCAGTGGTTTGAGCTCTGTCTCTGTCCACTCATTAGCCCTGGCTGGGGTCTTCTCCACATACTTCCCTAACAGCCTCCCCTGCCACCAACCTTTGCCGAGCTGCTGATCCCAGGGGACAGGAAGGTAATTCCACCTCCATTCTCCCAAACTGCTGCTTCCCATCTCCCCAGCCATGCCCGCACAAGGAGGTCATGAAACCCCCGTGATGGATCGCTGTCCAAGGGGGGCTGAGTCACTGAGCCTGTTTCATAGAGAAACTGCCAGCTGGTCATGAACTACAGACCCAGACAGCAAAAGGTGACCTGTTCCAGTCACAACAGCCCCTTCGTAGCAAGGGTCTGGCCCAGGGAAATAAACGTCCTGAATAGCAAAGCAGCAGGGAGAGACACATGAACAGCCAAGTCCTGCACAAGTGTGAGAAAAGCCCCGTGCTCATTTACTCCAAGGGAAGAGACATGAAGCACGTGAAGCCACTTGGATACCAAAACAGAGGTGCTACCTGCCCTTCTGGCCGGTGGCCCAGGCTGAGACACAATGGAGCGACCGGCCAGGGGATGCAGCATACCTCTATCGGTGAAATGATGCTGCAAGGCTGCAGCAAGACCCTACAAAGCCAGGAACGGACAGCTTTTGCCTCCAAAAGGTCCATTATTAACTAGCAGCTTCCTTTGGGGAAATACAGACCTCACAAAAACAGAACCTGCAGCATCGGTTGTTGTCTCCCTTGTGCAGCAAGCAAACCTGGGCCAGCCTGCCCTTGGATGCAGGAGCACAGGGCAGAGCAAGACAGAAGAAAGATGTGTCAGGCTGTTCAGCCCCCGAGGAAGAGGACGGTGGGGAATGTATACACACTGAAAGGCTAACGTTGCCATATTATAGGCAGCAAGTGTAATGACACCTAATCATAACGCTACAGAATTTTGGAAGGGACAGAAACCCTTGGGCTTCAAATGACCTTTGAAAGAATGGGATTAAGTCACTCCCCATAGCCATCGGCTCTACAATTTCCTCCACCTTCCACTAGAACACCCAGTGCTGGAGACATCATGAACACCAGACTGAGTCATGTGGATCTTGGTGCAACTTCTGCCATCCCTTCATTTGCTCTTTGAGGTCCCTTCCAACCCTAACCATTCTATGATTCTATGCCTAAAAAATTAATGTGGCAAATCACTTCCTTTCTAACAGGCCTTTTTTCAGTTGAGAGCCATTTTCTGCCGCCTCCTCCTCTCCTCTTCCCAATTCTTAATCTCAGCCACTCCTCCAACACAAGCCAAATGCATTTGGCAGTTTGGGGTCCAAGCACCAACCCACAGGGACACACGCCGAGCCGCATGGTCCTCCCCGTGCTCTCCACCTTTCATCACAGCCCAGCCTGCTCTATGTGCACTAACAGATTTCCCACCCAGCCCAAGGGAGCAAGATCAGACTTCAAATGCCTCCAAGAAAGCCTCGTATTTCTCTCCACCCCGTGTCCCGTGAGGATCTGTTAACGCAGGCAGCTCCTGCTGCCGTCCTGGTCGGGGCTGTGCTGGAGGAGTCTTAAAATGGAGCATAAACTCCCACCTCCTCCTCTGGAAGTACATGTCCTCCTAGAGGGACTGGTGGGAAATTTCACACAGGGTTAGTTTTAATGCTTTGAATATTCTGTGAGGTTTGTGTTCAATTTCTCATCATAAAGCTTTAATGGCAACTCTCTGAAATTGCCTGCTTTTCTGATACCTCTTCAGACAGAAACTGTTTGTCTATGCAAAACTTGGTGAGGTGCATCCTGATTGTATCTGGGGCACTGTCTACAGTTTTTAGTTTAAAAAAAGAAAGCATATCATATATGCAAGTTTCAGCACCATTTTTAACCACAATGTGTCAACGTTTGTCCCACACTCGCAAGCCTGATAGCCTAAATCCTCGGTTGTGGGATTATATATATTTGATAAAGGTGATTTTGTAGCTGTCTCCTGCATTGGGAGGCAGGGAGCTGAGGACATACAGGGCTCAGCTCAGAGCTGCCAGGGGCTAAAACCCACTCCCCCACAGATCACTCAGCCCCCTCGCTCTGCCACAAACACCACCGCAAAACTGTCAGAAAGAGCAGGGAATAAAAATCTTTGTTGAATAAACTCACTGGCTACGCTACCCAACAAGCTCCCAAAACTCAATCCATGTCTTCTCCCCAGAGCTTCAAGCATTGCCAGCATGAGGAGAGCCGTGGAAGGAGAATTGAAAAGAGGCATGGGGTGGCTTTTCTTAACGTATCTTTACTTTTCAGGACTGAATCTGCACACAAAATCTAGTCCTAAACAGTCAGGGTCTTTAGATAAAAGCAGAGATGAGAAATTTAAAAAAGGAAAGAAAAAAAGAAAGAGGTAGGAAACAGGGAGGGGGAAAAAAAGAACCAAAAACTTAATTTGATCAGGGAGAAAAAGTAACCTTGGTTTGCCAGCATATCA
Organism: Calidris pugnax; assembly: GCF_001431845.1. Classification (NCBI taxonomy): domain Eukaryota; kingdom Metazoa; phylum Chordata; class Aves; order Charadriiformes; family Scolopacidae; genus Calidris; species Calidris pugnax. The sequence goes on along the minus strand of NW_015090852.1, from coordinate 2,802,827 downwards.
GCTCACCGTCAGTGTCACGTGTGGAGAACGTGCAAAGAAAAGTTATATATAAGAGAGGATGAATTTCGTAAAATAGAAGCAAGAGTGATGATTCCTGCTCTGAGATGGGATTTCTGACCCCTTGCACATTATTTCCCGGATTTGCCCCTTCCTTCTCACATACTAAAGGACAGCACATCTGCTCTACCCAGTCGTCCTGCAGAGCCCTTCCCAGCCCATGCCCCCATTTAACAGCCACAGCTGCCAGCAGAGATGGACCACAACAGGTCTGCATGGCCCTTCCTTGGCCAGCAGTGACACACGCTCACGAGGGCACAGCTGGATCTCAACCTTGTTCCTACACCTTGCCCACACTGGTACAGCATCAGCCTCAGCTAAGAGATGAGAAAATCCGCCAGCAGAGATGGACCACAACAGGTCTGCACGGCCCTTCCTTGGCCAGCAGTGACACACAGTCACGAGGGCACAGCTGGATCTCAACCTCGTTCCTAGACCTTGCCCACACTGGTACAGCATCAGCCTCAGCTAAGAGATGAGAAAATCCCCTTCCCATCTATCCACTGACCCTGCTCCAGTGCTGATCCCCCCAGAATTAACCAGAGTTAAGCTGTGTGCTGCCTGGGCAGCAGATGGGGGTGCATTTCACCGTGCATCCTTGGAGCATCCCTGATCCAGGCAGCGGGGGATGCCTTCCCAGAGCAGCGCTGCATTTCTTAGAGAGAAGCTGGGTGTCTCTCTGCTTCTCCTCTCCCTTCACCAGAAACACTTTATGCAAATCAAATCTCTCTTCTGCTGGCTCCCGCTGTGCTGCAGAGGG
>NW_015090852.1:2794806-2802000 GCF_001431845.1 Calidris pugnax | reverse complement strand
GGGAAGGGGTGGGAAGGAGGGGGGGGGGAAGAGGATGGAGCCTTGTTCGCTATCAGCTGCTCAGAAGAGCAGAGCAGAGACAAGATTGATGATGCTCTCTGGATATAAGATCTCCTCCTTGTGAAAGGCTGCTTATGAGGCCTGATAGACTTGTCATCTCTTAATAAACATCGCTGATATGTCGGTGAGGAGAAAGCGGGAGCGAGGGGAGGACACACAGAAAGGCGGCTGACAATTTACTTAGAACGAAGCTCTTCTCTCACCTTGGCCCTCACGTGCAATTCAGATGGCCTTTTCCCAGGGAGGAACATCCCCAGCCCAGCCTCACCAGTACCTGCCATCTCAGCAGAAGCCAGGGCCAGGGGTGAACCCAGCATCTGAACATTTCCAGTGAAATAACCCCTTTCCCTGTGAGCGTGGGGCCACCAGCCCTTGCATACACCTGGTCCAAAGCCTCCACAAAGCCAGTAGGATTTTCAAACAATTTACACAGTAGCTATGGGAGCACATCCCAGTGGGAACAGAGTGCAAGGGAGGCATTTCATCAGCACCTTGTAGAGTCCAGAGCTGTTTCATTGTTGTTGTGCTCCTTCTTTAAATTGCTCTCCAAGTCTAAGTGGCTCTGCTCTTGCCCACACGGCTGTAAATCAGAGGGACTTGCCTGGGATCAGGAAACAGATCCCTTGCTTCTGTTTAATCTCTGTAAAGCAGCAAGAATATGTTTAATGCCTGGAAGGAGCATTTGCCCTACCTAGTCCCAACAATGACAATCACAGGTAGCAAATGTGACCTTATCACCAGGAGCTTGCTTGGATACAAAACACCCACTTAACGGTCACCTACATCTAGCTACAGGCCTGCAGACTTTGTGTGACTACAGCTGCATTTTCCTTGCATATCTGGCTCAGTTTGTATTTAATCAAGCTATGCATGGTTAAAAATCCTCCAGAGCATTAGCAGGTGCTTAGTGGTGCTGTGTAAGTGCAGAGCTAAGGAATAACGTGCTGTAAGCACAGCTAACATAAGTGTTCATAGCTCCCCGTGGGGCTAAGAATGACTGCAAACCAGCTTCTCTACCTCGGGCTTACATATGCAAAGAGAAGTTCCTACAGAGACCACATAGGAAGCAGTCAGGCTGGAAGGCAGGTCCTCTGCATGTCATTGCTGCTCTCTTGTGAGGCTCAGACATTTCTCCAGCATCATGGGAGGACATCAGGCTCCCCAGTATGTTAGGGCCAGTCCAGGGTCCAAGGATGATCAAGCAGCTCCGCTCCTGCAGGCAGCCCAGCCAGGGAGGCTCCTTCTGCTAACATTTTTGGCCCCCTCCAAGGTTTCTTCCCCTGCCTACTCCCCTCACACACTGTTCTACTTGAAACCTGCCCCAGGACGCTGCTGATTTACAATACACTTCATCCTACACTATTTCTCTATAAAATAACACCATGCAGTGATTTTTCCCTGTCCCTTTCTAATTTCCCCCAATTCCATTGTCCCTTTATTCTAACACAACTTTATCAACAAGTCCTAAGACAAACTCATTGAGTTGCGAGGACTCATTACATCCCCAGCATCAATACTTAGACTCTTAGCAAACTAATCTCCTTTCAGAGATTGGATTAATTTTTTTTGAGAACTCGCCATATTTTCACCGTGGCTTCTGCGTTTGCAGGAATCCACACCCATATGCGCAACTCTCTCCAGAAAGTTAATACAGCAATAGACTTCAAAGTGCTAGATTCACCATCAACAACACCCATGCTAAGTGAGCACAGGCGAGCTTGCACATCGAATGGCTACCTGGCAGAAGAAATAAATACATTTCTCCCTGTTTTGCACATAAGTTTTCCACCATATATCCCAGGAGAGAGATGCCAGGCCTCCCTTCCTCCCCAAAATCAGTGATCCACAAGGAGTAAGTCTCTCAAGGCTGGAGCCCACAGCTCGGAGTAGACCTGGACGTCCTCAATTTGATTAGAAAGGAAAACAACCTCAATTCCAAAGGGTGAAAGTGCAGCCCTGGCATTTCCTGCCCTCGGCAGCCCATAATAACCAGTGTCCCCAATGTCACCTTCTCAATCAAACGGGCACTTCAACACTTGAAACCCCCCTCCTCCACCACCCAAAGAAAATCACAGTGATTTTTTGGCAACCTCCAATTACAAGGCTGACGTTTGGGCATTAAACTGGGATGATGCTCACTAACCAGCATGTCCCAGGCCTCTTACCTGGCACCCTAGGTCAAATCCACTAAATAGCAGTTCCCCAGCACTTCCAAAGAGATAGAAGTTGAGGAGACTAATGCAATGTTCCTAAATCCCCATGATTTCCTTGTCTTAAAATATTTGAGGAGCTTGTTTCCAAGCTTCAGCTTCTGGTGGCAAGTGATCACATGAGAATCATAATAATTGTGCTAAAGGATAATTATAAGTTTCTAATCTCTGTGGCTGTGAAGTCCTTGAAACCAACCGAAACACAAATGGAAAGACTCAAATCAAATTTTCCTTAAATTTCACTCCCCCACATAACCCTCAATGGCCCCTCTCCTGAGAGTCATGACTCAGAGCTCAGCTGCAACTTGATTTGTTTACCGATGCTTGCTTCATTGGGATTTCTCATTGCATTGGAAAAATGTTTTTTAGATCAAAATCCCCACCCAAAAAAAATGCATTTTGTAGACTCTTTTTTTTTTTGCATTTTCTCTACAAAAAAAAAGATAATACTAAAAGTAGAGGATAAGAGGCTTTCACAAAAAGTAAAAAAAAAAAAGCTTCGCTGAGGCTATAGACAATAAAGAACCAATTAACTACCTCATCCAAGAAACTGAATTGCTTGTCATTAAAAAAAAAAGATAGTACCAATCTAAACTCTGCCACTGTGATTAGAAACTTAAGGTACTGTATATACATATTGTCCTCAGCACTTAACCTAATGGTTATAATGAGAGGGTATCTAAGTGGCTGAGGATATTATTTGGTCAGAGGGTCACCACAGCGAAAGACAGATATAGCGTAACCAGAAAATATGAGGCTATTTTTGTACTACATTTTACAAGTTGTCTTCCAATACAAATAGAGGCATGTAAGAAGAAAAAAAAAAAAAAAAACAAACAAGGGCTTGCTATACCATTTAGTAATTCTTCACATTAATAGAAATTAAAATAAATGACAAAAATACAATGAGAAAAAACAGGATTCATGAGTGATGAGGAGATCAAGTGGGAGTATAAAACCTAGTATTTTGGGAGATATACTTTTTTTTTTTAAAGTAATCAGAACATAATCAAGCTAGAAAAAGAAACCACAAAGGGGAGCGGGAATTATTCACACTCAGGAATTCTCTGCAGTCTTCCACTGCTTAATGCCTTTCCAGTGCCATCCCATATCCGCATCCTCTCAGGTTTATGCACAGAGCAAACACAGACATTTCCTTCCAGGAACATTGCTGCGGTTTCCAGGAGTGGGAGGGGGTGTGACTAGAGGATCACAGGGCGGGAGAAAGAAGAGAGAGAAAGAGAGAGAAAGAGAGAGAAAGAGAGAGAAAGAGAGAGAAAGAGAGAGAAAGAGAGAGAAAGAGAGAGAAAGAGAGAGAAAGAGAGAGAAAGAGAGAGAAAGAGAGAGAAAGAGAGAGAAAGAGAGAGAAAGAGAGAGAAAGAGAGAGAAAGAGAGAGAAAGAGAGAGAAAGAGAGAGAAAGAGAGAGAAAGAGAGAGAAAGAGAGAGAAAGAGAGAGAAAGAGAGAGAAAGAGAGAGAAAGAGAGAGAAAGAGAAATACTTGGAGGGATAAAGACAGCAGGGGGGTGTATTTCTCCAGCACGACCCTACTTGAACAGCAAAACTCTCCCCAAAAATACAGAATCAGAGCCCTTCGAAAACTCTGCCTACAGCACACAGCATCCAAGATTAAAACCCCAACAGTTCCCGTCTATAACTCACTCCCATTTGGCAGGGAGCATCGCACAACTGAAAACCTAGAGACAAACGGAAGGTGTCAAGTTAGTAATTTCCCAGCTCTACAGCGAGCAGCATGGAAAATACCTGAACCCGTATTTCATCCTCCAAATCATATTAAAACTCAGATCTCAAGCAAGAGATAATACAAAGGTAACTAAAGCTGTCCTAGCCAATATTTTAAAACACGGGGATAGAAACAAAATGCAAGCAGTGTTTTAGGATATACATTAAAATACCAAGCAGAGGGTGGAACAAAGCTAATGAACTTAAAAGATGACATCTGAACAAGGAGTCCACTACCCAGGGAAAATGCCAGCATGCTCAAAAATTACATATCATTTCCTTTCATATAGATGTCCATTATCTCTCTTTCGGGGTGTTTTTTTTTACGTAGCAAGACATTATCCTTCCTAAGATCCCCTGACAAAGATTTAATGCTGCCATTTTGTACCCACATCTCCTCCATCATCTTACCAAAAATCTCTCTCACCCTCCCCTGCTGACACAGTGTAATTCTCCAAATCTGCAGTTTTAACAGAAAGAGAATCTGATTTTGACTCAGACTCCAGATGGGTATAGCTCTAAAGATATTGTCATGTGAAAGATTAGGCGTTAACTTAGACAAAGAACTGTTCATCTGCAAGCTTAATAGCCTCTGAAACAGCAACTGCCACGAAAGAGTTACCAGGTACGGATATTGCTATCCATAATAACAACGGTATTGCAACAGAAGATGGAAGTGCCAGAAACTCCCAGTGGTATTCAGTGCTCTGCAGGGAAAGCTCATAACCCCTACACACAGCTCAGGACCCTCACAGTTTGTCTTTGTTCACACATTATAGTTGTGACAGTCAGTGTGAAGTTTGCTATGGGATGTTGGAGGGGTGAGATGTGGTGGAGGGACCACAGTGCAGGTGATCTGCCAGCCCTTCAGGGCTGGGGGTCTGTTGCACAGTTACCTCCCATTTTTTCACCTTGCAAACCAACATGCATGGGAACTGCAGGAGAAGGGTTAATCCCACCCGTCCAACTCACTGACCACCCACAATTCACTCAGGGTTCTCCTCACAACTCTCTTACTCTTGCACAAGGCTTGGCAACTATAGTTTACACAGCCCAAGCAAAATTATCATAGAATCATAGAATCATAGAATTTCCCAGGCCGGAAGGGACCTCCAAGGGTCATCTAGTCCGACCTCCCCGCAGTCAGCAGGGACACACAGCTCAGGACCCTCACAGTTTGTCTTTGTTCACACATTATAGTTGTGACAGTCAGTGTGAAGTTTGCTATGGGATGTTGGAGGGGTGAGATGTGGTGGAGGGACCACAGTGCAGGTGATCTGCCAGCCCTTCAGGGCTGGGGGTCTGTTGCACAGTTACCTCCCATTTTTTCACCTTGCAAACCAACATGCATGGGAACTGCAGGAGAAGGGTTAATCCCACCCATCCAACTCACTGACCACCCACAATTCACTCAGCGTTCTCCTCACAACTCTCTTACTCTTGCACAAGGCTTGGCAACTATAGTTTACACGGCCCAAGCAAAATTAGGGGGCATAAGTGAAGGAGAGATGGAAAATTAGCGATTGCAGCACCAGGCCTGGAATGAAATTGCCACCTCCTGCCCTACAAAATCCCAGAACAGGTCCCATCTTGGGTCTGGAAAGAATCACATCCCATCCTAGATCCACTCCTATGTGCATACTAAATTGACCTTCTGGCCCTGCAGCTCTGAGTAATCACAGGGGACATTCTTCCACATACTACTCTACCTCCCCAGACATTACCTCACCACCCAAGTTAATGGAGGCTAGTTACATCCAAGTTTACTGCCCTGAGAGCCCATCTACATCCACCTCTTCCAGCAGGAGTTTCATCATCATCTTCAAAAAAAAAAAAAAGCAGATACTAATATCACTCTGAGAAGACTTGGTGTCAGTGTGACACAGTAGAGACCAAGGCCAACACAGCAGACCATGCTATCGTCACAAGCACAATTGGGACTTACTCACTTCCTTCTGGGGTTTTCTAAACTCCAATGCTGCTACTCCTTAGACGAAGTCTTCTTCTCCAAAAGGTAGCAAGAACGAGTCTCAACAGGGCATATGGACAGACTTGTAGACCAGCCAACTGTGCCATGCCCTGGAGCACACAGCAGATCAGCAGCAGGCATGAGCTATTTCCAACTGTGGAAAAAGAACAAAATGAGTCAGTGTGGTTAGGTGGTATGATAGAGAAGCTACAGTGCTCATCTGCCCTAGACACAATGAAACACTAGCCACTGGAAACACAAGAGCATTATGCTAACGTTACAAACACTAAGTTTGAATGTGAGTCCTTTCTCCCACCTAGTGGAGACACAAATCTAAGTCCTTGGAAGCAATGGTGAATTGGCTCAGTGCGTGCACCTGAACAGATTTCTGCTGGAGAGAGAAGAGAAACACCACAGAAAGTTGAAATGTCCTCTGATTGCCCCTCAAAAGTTGGAGTCCATCAGTGTGGCTGCACACCTGCATGACAGGATGGCAGCTGGCTCTTCTGTACAGAGGTTTCTGGCTATTTCTGCTGCTGCCACCCAGGCAGACACTGTCACTACATGGCTTGGGACCTCTAAGTGGTCTTGGGAAGATAAAAACCCATGGGACACTACCTGCCAAAGGGGCTGGAATGGATAAGCAGAAGTAGCTGGGCAGCCAGAATGCCACAAAAGTTCAGAGGGAAGGGGATGTTAAGGAACTTCCTTTTTCTCAGATTAATTAATCCATTCTGCTCATTCAAGGAGGTGCTTTGCTGAGCTGTGAGGAGCAAGTCATACACTACACGTGGCATGCTGGATTTCAGCGATATCTCCTGGCACAGCCATGCCAGGTAAGGCTGGGGAACCACTAAATGAACGCTGGCAACCTTTTGCACTATGCAAACACTGGGGCTCTGAGAAACAGGAAAGCAACATTTTTAGGAAATTAGCACTAGAGCAGGGCCAAAACATTCAAAGCCGACATCAGTCTTATAATGAAAACTGTCTTCCCTGTTATCCATCTTGTCTTGTGTCCAAGAACCCAGAAAGGATCCGGCTAAAGGTACACTCTTTTGTATTGTTTGTTTTGTTTGTTGTTTTTTTTTTCTGATGGATCATGCAAGTAGAGCATTACTACTGAGTTACACAACGCCAACACGTACACAAGTGTAGTTGAGTTATTTTTACTCTGACACCAGGAGGAAAGTTTAGCTTCCCTAAGTTAACTC
>NW_015090852.1:2753377-2794553 GCF_001431845.1 Calidris pugnax | reverse complement strand
AACTAGACCAGGTTGCCCAGGGCCTCGTCGAGCCTCTCCTTGAATTTCTTCAGGGATGGGGCATCAACCCCCTCCCTGGGCAACCTGTTCCAGTGCTCCACTACCCTCACAGTAAAGAACCCCCTTCTAATCTCCAATCTAAATCTGTTCCCCTCCAGCTTGAAGCCATTTCCCCTCGTCCTGTCACTACAGGCCTTTCTAAACAGGTTCTCCCCAGCCTTCCTGTAGGCTCCCTTCAGGTACTGGAATTAGGGGGCATAATGAAGGAGAGACGGAAAATTAGCGATTGCAGCACCAGGTCTGGAATGAAATTGCCACCTCCTGCCCTACAAATCCCAGAACAGGTCCCATCTTGGGTCTGGAAAGAATCACATCCCATCCTAGATCCACTCCTATGTGCATACTAAATTGACCTTCTGGCCCTGCAGCTCTGAGTAATCACAGGGGACATTCTTCCACATACTACTCTACCTCCCCAGACATTACCTCACCACCCAAGTTAATGGAGGCTAGTTACATCCAAGTCTACTGCCCTGAAAGCCCATCTACATCCATCTCTTCCAGCAGGAGTTTCATCATCATCTTCAAAAAAAAAAAAAAGCAGATACTAATATCACTCTGAGAAGACTTGGTGTCAGTGTGACACAGTAGAGCCACCTCTTCCAGCAGGAGTTTCATCATCATCTTCAAAAAAAAAAAAAAGCAGATACTAATATCACTCTGAGAAGACTTGGTGTCAGTGTGACAACCAAGGCCAACACAGCAGACCATGCTATCATCACAAGCACAATTGGGACTTACTTCCTTCTGAGACCAAGGCCAACACAGCAGACCATGCTATCGTCACAAGCACAATTGGGACTTACTCACTTCCTTCTGGGGTTTTCTAAACTCCAATGCTGCTACTCCTTAGACGAAGTCTTCTTCTCCAAAAGGTAGCAAGAACGAGTCTCAACAGGGCATATGGACAGACTTGTAGACCAGCCAACTGTGCCATGCCCTGGAGCACACAGCAGATCAGCAGTAGGCATGAGCTATTTCCAACTGTGGAAAAAGAACAAAATGAGTCAGTGTGGTTAGGTGGTATGATAGAGAAGCTACAGTGCTCATCTGCCCTAGACACAATGAAACACTAGCCACTGGAAACACAAGAGCATTATGCTAACGTTACAAACACTAAGTTTGAATGTGAGTCCTTTCTCCCACCTAGTGGAGACACAAATCTAAGTCCTTGGAAGCAATGGTGAATTGGCTCAGTGCGTGCACCTGAACAGATTTCTGCTGGAGAGAGAAGAGAAACACCACAGAAAGTTGAAATGTCCTCTGATTGCCCCTCAAAAGTTGGAGTCCATCAGTGTGGCTGCACACCTGCATGACAGGATGGCAGCTGGCTCTTCTGTACAGAGGTTTCTGGCTATTTCTGCTGCTGCCACCCAGGCAGACACTGTCACTACATGGCTTGGGACCTCTAAGTGGTCTTGGGAAGATAAAAACCCATGGGACACTACCTGCCAAAGGGGCTGGAATGGATAAGCAGAAGTAGCTGGGCAGCCAGAATGCCACAAAAGTTCAGAGGGAAGGGGACGTTAAGGAACCTCCTTTATCTCAGATTAATTAATCCATTCTGCTCATTCGAGGAGGTGCTTTGCTGAGCTGTGAGGAGCAAGTCATACACTACACGTGGCATGCTGGATTTCAGCGATATCTCCTGGCACAGCCATGCCAGGTAAGGCTGGGGAACCACTAAATGAACGCTGGCAACCTTTTGCACTATGCAAACACTGGGGCTCTGAGAAACAGGAAAGCAACATTTTTAGGAAATTAGCACTAGAGCAGGGCCAAAACATTCAAAGCCGACATCAGTCTTATAATGAAAACTGTCTTCCCTGTTATCCATCTTGTCTTGTGTCCAAGAACCCAGAAAGGATCCGGCTAAAGGTACACTCTTTTGTATTGTTTGTTTTGTTTGTTGTTTTTTTTTTCTGATGGATCATGCAAGTAGAGCATTACTACTGAGTTACACAACGCCAACACGTACACAAGTGTAGTTGAGTTATTTTTACTCTGACACCAGGAGGAAAGTTTAGCTTCCCTAAGTTAACTCCAGGAAACCAGGCCATAGATCTGATTTGTGTGCGCCGGGCTCCTACCTGATCAAACGCAGGATAAACTCTGTGCAACAAGGAAGAGTTATAATAGATGATGAATAGATAATGGGGTGTAAGAGCTCTGAAGAGGTCACCTGCACCATCTCCTTGCCCTAAAAGCAGAGCCATAAACCATCCCCGTGCTTTCCCATTCACACACTTTTATATTTGTGGAGCACCAAGCACAAAAGAGCCCCTTGCTGATGGACACTTTGATGATTTAAGTGTTAAATAACAGATAGGTGCTATTTATGTGGAAATTATTCCTGTTGGGACAGAGACACGAAAGCAACATTTTCTCCCGTGCCTCTGCCTGCCCTCACCTGCACTCTTGCTGCTCATCCATCTCCCAGGATTGCCTGGAACATTGCACATGTAGGAGCATTTTCAAACAGCTCACATTTTCTTTAAAAAGTCAACCTGTTCAGTAATGGCTCATCCTGCTCCTCCCACCCCCTGCTACGTGCTCCCTTGGGGCCGAGAGGGGAGAAGATTCAGCCTGCACTGGAAAACAGCTTTATGTACATTAAAATATCACCACTTGTGAGTCTGATGCTGTTGCAACCTACAAAGCCAGAAATAGCAGCTTTGTCCCAGTGGAATAGAAAAGGACAAATTTCCAGCCTCCCAGAAGGGCTCAAGGTATGCAGGTGCACTTAGTCCTGCAGTAACAGAAACTGTAACAGCAAAAATATTACAAGGAGGAGGGAACAGCATTGTTTCAGGTCATTATATTTTATATAATGTCCTTGTATACCTGTACAATGAACCTCCAGCTCTAAGATTAAAATAAAAGCATTTTACAGAGATGAAAGTAATAACCCTACATCTATCACTTTCCAAAACGCTAAAACAACTTTATGAAGCATTTGGTGACTTCAAGGACCTTTACAAGGTACATGAGTAGGAAACAAAGAAATACTTTCACGCAACCAGCCATCACCTCAAAATGACAAATAAAGACCCAAACCATTTTTTTTGTTTACATAATCTTATTTCTCACGTTGAGCAAAATAAATATTTCCATTTTCAAACAAAAACATTTTTCTGTCCATCAGGCTGCAGGATTCCTGGCTCTGCCACAATCATCCCCTACAACTCAGCCAAGCCGTTCCAGCCCAGATGTGCAGAGGCTTAGACCTTTCCAAAGGTATGCAAAGAACAGGGGGAACCAGTCAGTTACGTGTCTTGGAAAACACTTTGGTGTCTTGTAAAATTAGAAGATGAAGACAGGAGTGCAACCCACCCCTCCCGCAGCTGTGTTTAGAGAGGACAGTGAGTTATCACAGGGAGCAGACTATCAATAGGGCTGTTGGCAATGGGAACAAGGACAAGGAATACAAGGATAAGGCTTACACCAGCTTTTCCTCCCCATGCTGAAGGAATTGTGTGCTGAGAGAGAATATGCACAGTGCTGGGTGCAGAGTCCTCCTGTTTTTACGGAATCACAGCCCAAAAAAGTAGTGTGCAGGAAAGGGAGAGAGCAGAGCTGGCTCAGGTCAGCGGGGTGAGCCAGGGCACAAGCAGAGGTTCACACTCTCTTCCCTCAGCAGCTACGGTGGGGTAAAAACCACCAAAATACTTGTGTATTCCAATGAGGAAGGATGCTTCAGGAGGAAACCGGTCATCTCCAGCTTCCCTGTGACACAAATGTTTTGATGGACAAAATCAAAACAAGTCCTCAGTTTACCCCCTTCCCTCTTGCTTTTCAATCTGTATGGTCCCCACCCGAGAAAGCACTTACAGACCAGCAACTGTCTCCAGCCCTGTGACAGGAAACAGCTCAGGAGTGCCAAGGACTGTCACCCATCACGGTTCTTCATATGCCAAACCTTTGAGACCTACATGGCTACAGGAGCACCAACCGAGGGATTTACCATGTGACCGTATCACCATCTCGGAAGCCCTTACTGTTATTTGCCCCAGGAAATCTGGAGGGAACAGGGCTCCTTCAACACCACAGCAACTAAGCTAAAAGGAAACAGCCAGGTTTTAGGCAGAAAGCAGCCAAAAGAGCCCCAGGAGTTAAAAAAAAATCAAGAGTTACTAACTCCAGATATCATCTGCCTCTTGGTGCCATCGCGGCAGCAAATGATTTTGCATTTTGCTGGCAAGATGAGAGTCTTAGAGAAGCCAAGCAGAAAAGAAAAGTATTTCACCAAGCAGAAAGCGCTCTTGGATGCCTCTCAACGACCTCCCCAGTCCTCCCTGAGACACACAGGTGTGTGCATGCAGAAGTACACACCGACACGCTGCCACAGCCAGGGTTGCTGTTTTGGCAGCCCCGGGATCTGAGCTGCTGGAAAATGCAGTGGCTGCAAGAGGACGGTGCAGAGTGTGGCACTGCTGCAAAACACGAGCCCGATGCAGCGGCAGCAAGAGCCGGATTCCCATTTAAATAAAATGCCAAAAGGCAGTCAGCGAAAGTGACATTTATGGTGTTACTACAAATGCATTCAGTGGGAAGCTGAGTAGCAGAAGCAGGTTGGGGGGGAAAAAAACAAGCTGTAGTGAAAACTGCCATCTGTATATTGTGCCCCATTTTTAATATTCTGTATTCTCATAAAAAGTGTTGTTTCTGTCACTATTCAATCTCCCAAACTCACATGGAACACTGTTAAAAGTCAGCAGTGTGTGAAATGGTATTTTAAAATAAATGAAACCCGCTCGCAAAGCTGCGGAGGAATATTGCAATGCCAGGGTGCTGACAGACAGGCATTGAAAAGTAACAACCGTTATCATCTTAAAGCAAAGCGGATTAAATAAAAACCCACAGCTAGTGGTGCATTACCAAGTCTGATATTGACACAGCTGCCGTGGTGGTTATTTTTCATTGTCTCATCAAGACAAAGCATCATGGGATATCAATCTTCCCTCTGTCAGGCCATGCCTGGTGTAAAGTTTTTCGTTTACATTTTCATTATATCCCTTTTATCTCAGCTGCCAGCAAAAAATATATATATGTATTTTATATATATACACACACATATATATGTGTATATCTGTAAGTATGTATGTATGTGTATACTTTTGGGAATGCTGAAACGGGTTGACCTTCAGTGTGTTGCCAAGGCACAGCCTCTGGCGTGAGGGTCCCCATTTTCCAAGGACAATGCCATCCCCTACTTGTCCATGTTTGAGGTGGCCGGTGGGTGGGCTGTGAGAACTGCTTTTGGTCCCCTCCAACTGGAGATGGGCTCAGTGGTGAGCTGGTAAAGGTATGATCCCCCCGAGAGCTTTATAGCAGAGAAATCCAATTAACACAGCTGCTAATGCTTTCTAAGCAAGCCCCTTCCTGTAACCAGCTTTTGCCGGGTAGACCAGCCAAGTCTGTTCTGCTATCTAGCCTCAGTTTGGTGCACGGAGAGGAAGAAAACAAAGCAGAAATCACAATTCTCCGTGGAGAGCACTGGCTGTCTCATCAATACTGGTAGCTGTTACATTTCTTCCCTTCGTAGCTCTGCAGATGGATCTCTGCATCCCATCATTCCCCGCATTTCTGTCCTCGATACATCTTTAACTTTTCCAGCCTCGCAGTAATAGCAAAGCACTGCTCCTGTTTTCAGGAGGCTCCCAGGTGAGTATTGCCAGGGCAGAAACCTCTTCCTGAGCATGTCAAGCACCTCACCATGCTTGCTTCAAACACAGCCCCTGTTACTCACTCCCATTAACAACCCTGCTGTGCCAAGGCGTGAGGCAGAACCAGCTGTTTGCAGCTGCCCACAGCACTCCCCAGAGCAACAAGGACTGCAGCAGAAAGAAAGGGTCCCTTCCCTTATTCTTAAGAGAGCCTTATCTTCCAAACCTGTTGCAAACGCACGCCATGGATGCTCTTCTGTGCTTATTATTTAATTACATGCAGCCTCACTACTAGCATTTCTTGTTCTTGCTATGTCTCATCAAGAGGCCGCCCAGCTCTGCCCCTGTCAGCACTCCAGTCCTTTAAGAGTAGGAACTCTGGGAAACGTAGTTCCCAGTGGAAAAACAGATCTAAAGCAGCCACAGAGGGCAAGTAGTGCCCTAGGAGAGCTACAAAAGAGGCAGTAAAAATAATAAAGCAAGATCCCCCTGTGTAGGAGCCACAATGAGTAAATATCTAAGCAATCAGCCACCCAAACTCCCTGCCTCCCAGCTAGTAGCCCCTCTGATGGGGTGTCTGCAGGCTGACAGCACAAAATCTGTACCCCCATCCTTTCTTCAGCTCCCAAGTCAGGAACTGTCTAAACCCTGTGCAACATTGGACACACAGAGGTTTACACCAGTCCACACATGCTCTGCTTATAGCCCATCATGCTGAGGGGCAGGAGTAAAACATTGATTACACCTTTCCTAAGCCAAGAAAGGGCTCTCTGCAGTGGTCCAGAGTGTTTTCCCCATCCAAGTGGGAATTACCTCCAGTATGCTCATTGGCTTCATAAAATCATAGAATTGCCTAGGCTGGAAGAGACCTTTCAGATCAAGTCCAACCATCAACCTAACACTGACAAAAAAGAAAAAAAAAAACACTAAACCATATGTCTAAGCACTATGTCTACCAGTCTTTTAAATACCACCAGGGATGGTGACTCAACCACTTCCCTGGGCAGCCTGTTCCAGTGCTTAATAACCCTTTCAGTGTAAAAAAATTTCCTAATATCCAATCTGAACCTTCCCTGGTGCAACTTGAGGCCATTTCCTCTTGGAAGGCTTCACTGGTGCTTATCTTGAGGTCAAAAGCCTTTGCTGCTGCTCTGCAGCCCAGCTTCGCCAGGAGCAGGGCTGACTGTTCCAACACACAGCATTTCAGATACTCCATCATCTCCCTGTGCTCCGCTCAAACCCTGGGGATCCTCACATCCATGGGAGGGCAAACATTCCCTGTGGCAGAGCAGGTGCTTCCTACACTCAAGAAATCTCTGCATGAAAAACACAATGCGATGTAAAGCAATTCATCCTCCCCCCTTCTTTTCCCTGCTGCAGTTTCCTCAGTATGGGAGGCAATGTCCTTGGGGCCTCCACAGTCCCTCTCCTGCTGCACCTCCTAGGCTGTCTACATCATTCGCCTCATTCCCCTACTGTGATTCAGAACCCCCTTGCCAGAAACTTCCATCCCACTGAGGGGGTCTCTACAAGCCTGGAATGTGTGCCCTTTATCCTGCTGCTAGGGACATTCCCTCTCCATCCCCCAAAATGTTCCCTTTTTCCAACAGCCCATCTTCCCAAGGTGTTCCCATTTAAAGAGAGGGCCATTAACCCCTGCAAAAGGTAAACTGGTCTGCAAAGCCCTGGCAGTTCCGTGATGTTCTAGCCCTCACTTCATCCCTCTGAGGTCACCTGAATTCAAGCCCTAGGTCCTGCCTCACCAGCCTGCAGCCCCAGACCAGCAGCAGTTACACCTTCTCTGCAGCGCTCAGCATAGCAAAGGGTTACACCAGCTCTTCCAGCAGCGTTTCTTCTCTCTCCCTCTCTGCAAGCAGCAGAAATTGCCATTCTGCATCCTTAATAGCAGCGTAATCAAAAGTTATGATGCATTTTTCAGTAATCACAAGAAATGATCCCCACTTAGCGTTAAGTAAAGCAAATTTGCCACTGGAAGGATGAAAAAAAAAAAAAAAAGAAGAAAAAGAAGAAGTCAAAAGCATTTCAATTTTCATTTGAAACGAATGAGTCAGAGTCAATTTGGTAAAGCAGTTAACAGCAGCTGTGCTCCCCTTCCCAGCCCCTTAACAGGTACAATTTGCTTTTAACAAACAACCTCACGGAGGTCTCTGGCACTGTGTTAACATAGTGGCATTCAGCCCCTCTTGCTGTTGTGTATTTAAATTGGGTAATAGAGTCAGGCAGAGGAGATCCACCATGAATCTTAAGAAGTGCAATTTGACAGCATCTTTAAAAAAAAAAAAAAAAAGGGGGGGGGGGGGCAAGCCTTTATGAAAAATAATAAATGAGTTAGAGAGCAGGTTTTGCTGGGTTATTTTAAAGCAGCATATTAAAAACAACAAAAGTCCTAGAAAGCCCCAGCATGGTGGCAAGAGCCCAGCAAGCGCAGAGCCATGAGCAAGCAGGGCCCCTCCACAAAGAGCTCTGAGAAACAAGCCAAGACATTTGACAGCCAAAGCACCCTCAGCCTGGCTACAGTCAGGATACTTTGCCCCACACCAAGAATGATAGTGAAACTCTGTACATCAGGGGGGAAAAAAAAAAAAAAGGAAAAGAAAAGAAAACCAAAGCAACAAACCAACGGCAGCCCTGCACACTCACACTAAGGTTGCCCCAACCCCTCAGGGCATCCCACACCATCCCATGGTCTCAGCAGTTGCTTAGAGAGAGCTACCCCTGGGCTAGGAGGAAAATCAATGATGTGTGATGAGAGCCTTCAGCCACCCCTTCCTATCCCTCCTGACCCCAGAACATCTCTGTCCTTCCCTCACCCCAAATACGGGC
The DNA here is from genome assembly GCF_001431845.1 of Calidris pugnax. NCBI lineage: Eukaryota > Metazoa > Chordata > Aves > Charadriiformes > Scolopacidae > Calidris > Calidris pugnax. The sequence goes on along the minus strand of NW_015090852.1, from coordinate 2,785,983 downwards.
CCTTGACAATGCCCTCGTCTCACCAGGCTTTCGGTTCAGGCAGTCATCTTCTCTCATTCATTTGTTCTTTGGAGAAATCTCATTTCATTACCTTCCAGGCTCCTCAGCTTTGTGGGGAATTACAGGAGGTCAATGAAAAATTCATGTTCTCAGTCAGTAATTGGCATTTTTGTTTCCTTTTTTTAGAGGAAGGAAAGCAAAGAAAAGGATGTGAATGGGGCAGACAGCAGGGTGAGTGGGTATCTTCTGCCAGTTATTAAGATAAAGTCCCTCATATTGCTCCTGTCCAGTGTACTCTGGTGCTTGCTCCAGCAAGCCCTGTAATCCTGCATATTGAAATTTGAAAGCATTCCTGGTACTTTTATTAGAGGGACAAGTAATGAAAGCAGACTGGACATACGCAATTATTACAGTGTAATCCACTGGAAATGAAGTCAATCCAATCACCCGGTGTTCTGCTTTCTTCTCATTTTTTAGACTTCAAGTAAGTGCTTCCCGAATTCCAGCTGAAGTAACTGTTACAATCAATAGCACAAGGGCTCTCAGCATAAGACTTAATTAATATGATGCTAGCAAGTGCTCCCCTATTGATCTCAGGCTGGTCTGAAACACCAGCCAGCAGTGGCACCAACCACCAGTGCTAGCGAGGAAGACAAACGCAAAATAAGCGGCTGCCAACAAGCTAAAAGGAGAATCATAAAATGGTCAGAGTTGGAAGGGACCTTAAAGATCATCAAGTTCCCACCCCCTGCCATGGGCAGGGACACCTCCCACCAGAGCAGGTTGCTCAAAGCCCCATCCAGCCTGGCCTCGAACCCCTCCAGGGATGGGGCATCCACAGCTTCTCTGGGCAACCTGTTCCAGTGCCTCACCACCCTCACAGTAAAGAATTTATTCCTGATATCTAATCTAAGTCTTCCCTCTTCCAATTTAAAACTGTTACCCGTGTCCTGTCACATGGGACCAGGGGTAGCAGACCTCCTTTTCAAGGGTCCCCAAGAAAAAAGAAGAGAAAAACATGGGAAGTTCTCCAAAAAACAAAGCCTCCCTGGCTGTGATCCGCTCCTGTCGGCAGATTTGCCATCAGGGAGCGTGGGACCAGAATTGCACCCACCCAGCAGATGAAAAGAAGCTCCCTTCAAGCCACCTTCAAGGTCCTGCCCCGCCGAGCTGCGGACGGGCGATGCTTCTTCCTCCGTCTCTCCCTCCTGCCAGCAGCGAGCAACGCTGTCAGCCAGGAAACAGATTGCTACATACGGCACGACCAAGGCTTGCAATGATTAGATCTATTAATACAGTGCATCTGATTCACCTCCAAGGCCCCGACGCTCGGTGACAAATAGGGACGGACTTCCCTGCTTCGCCGAGCGGGGCCCTGCGATAACGACCCCCTTGGCAATGGCCACTTGAGGTCTGGATGGGCAGGAGCCAGCAGAGAGTGGGGACAGCAGCATCCCCCACATGCTGGTGGGTCCCCCAGGAAGAGCCCCAGTGAGGGCAGAAGACTGACAGCCCAGGGAGCTGTCAACCACGGGTAGTGGTCCCAGAGTTTATATGCCGGCAGGTCCTTCTCACTTGGAGGATCAAAGAGGTCCTCGTTTCCTGCCCATCCTACATTCTCCTCCAGCCAGGGTTAGTCGCAGCCCCACTGGAGAGACCGCTCTTGTGGCCCCGTCCTTGTGACTATAAAATGCCCTTGGGGGTCCCTGCATCCCCACTGGCTGCCACTTGGGTTTCCCTGAAGTTAGAGGAGTTGTCTGGAGAAGACTGAGGGGTGCATCTGATCAATTCCCATAAATACTTAAAGGGAGGGTGTCAAGAGGATGGGGCCAGTCTTTTTTCAATGGTGCCCAGTGACAGGACAAGAGGAAACAGGCACAAACTTGAAAGTAATACGTTCCATCTAAACATGAGGAGGAACTTCTCTACTTTGAGGGTGGCAGAGCACTGGAACAGGCTGCCCAAGGAGGTGGTGGAGTCTCTGTCTCTGGAGACATACAAAACCCACCTGGACACGTTCTGTGCAACCTGCTCTAGGTGGACCTGCTTAGGCAGTGGGTTTGGACTAGAAGATTTCCAGAGGTCCCTTCCAACCTCATATTGTTCTGTGATTCTTTGAGAATCTGTTCCTCTGGACTTGTCACCTGCAGGATCACTTCTCCTCACCCAAGTCCACAGCCAGAACAGCCACCCACTGAGGCACAGCAGGGGAGGTGGGATGGGCAATTCTCTGGGTCGAAGACTCTTCCCTTGAGCTTCTCTGACCCCACACCTAAGCCCAAGTCCTCCTGAGCCATACCATAAGCTGCGTGTCCCACAGCCATCTTCTCAGAGCAAGGGAAGAATCAACCCTTCTCTACCCAACATCTTGTACCTCCTAAGCATCCACCACTCTAGCTGTCCTTTGCCCATCACCTCACGCACTTAAAACTGGAAAGGTCATAAATTTTAGCACCTCAACCAAACATGCAAAGAGTTGTTTGGTTTTTTTTTTTACGATTAAGTGAAACACTGCCCGTTCCCAAAACCTGCTGCATGACTTGTAGAAATCAGTCAGGCCCCACTGCCTGGAGGGCTGGTTTACATCGGATGAGGCTTTCATGCCCTAACCTGCTTCCCCCACCCCGCACCTTGCCCTGCAGAGCTTCTGCTCCCCCCTGCCTTGCCCGTGGCTGGGAGAGAAAAGCCAGACAGCTATCGCTCCAGCAGCCCTGACATCATCTGCTTATCGGGCAGGGTGACGTCTCCCCGTCAGCAGCTGCAGCCCAGGGTCTGCCTCTGTGGGGAGGCACGCAGGCAAGTTCAAGGTGGACACTTAGCGCATTTATTACCTGCTTATTAGATACCAGGCTCCCATGATGATGAATTGGCTGGGTCGTGGCTCCCGCCAGCTCCCAACACTCAGCAAGGCTTTTTAATTCCATTTTGCAAAGGCTGGACCAAGGCAAAATCATTTCCGAGAGGAAGGAAGGAGCGGTTGTTTTTCTCCTGCTTCCAAAACAATCCGACCCTTTGCCCGTTCTCAGCAGGACCTTTTCTTGATGTGCTCCATCTTTCCTGCTGACCATGTGAGTGCAAAGGGGATAGCTAGGAACTGGCAGCTCTAGTGGCTGCAGTCTTCTGTGGCTGCACAGGGTGGACATCTCTGGTGCCCTTGTAAAGGCCCTGTGGAGGGAAGCCCTGCAATAGAGGAGCACATCACTCCTTACACCCCCTGCAGACACCATCACTGCTGTACCACCACAGTCACCACCACCACCACTCGCTCCACACCGAGAGCAAACAGCTGGTTGATCTCCAGGCAGAGAACACCCCAGCACAGGACAGGTTTTGAAGCACAATTGTGGTGTCTCCTGGAGGTTTCACAGAGCCCACAGAGCAGATTTCCCCTGTACAAAAGGACTCGCACCAACCTCTGCAGTATACCACATCCATGAGTCTCCCAGAAGATAAACAGCGGACGGGGACAAGTATCACGAGGTTAAAAAGTCAGCATACGGTGCAAAGACTTTTCTGAGAATGGAGACAAGCTTCAAGGATATTCCTGAAGGCTAGAACCCATGAAGAAGATGTTTTTGCAAGGCGAAATGATCAGGAGATAAGGAAATTCAGCATTGTTTCACAGGACCACTGTTCAGCTTTTCTAAAGGCCGGAGTGAAAGCCACAGCCAAGAGGTTTTGGGTTCCTCTCCCAAAGGCATGGAGTGCTGTCATTCTTTTTGTGATGATTTCTTCCGTATTCCTCAGTTCTGTAGAAACCTGTTCTGTTATCCTTTATCCCTCCCGCAGGCCAGATTCAAAACTGCATGAAGGGGCGAGGAGTTCAAAGGACGATGAAGCTGCATTCTTACTGAGGCACTCCCAGACTTTGGTGATTTTCACATTCTTGGGCTTTTTCTGCTCATTTTGATCAGTGAAAGCAACCCTTGGAGGCTGAGTCCAGCACAGATGACCATGCTTTGCTAACTAGAGGAGCATCATCACCCATTGACCTCTATTGGCAGGAATGACATTCTGTCTTTTCACATGTGGCACCAACTAAGAGCAGGAAACCATGCCACACTACAATTGCTCTGAACACCACCAAGCAACCCCTTGGTTGAGGAAACAGGTTGTGAAGGTAGTCTGGGGACCTCTGAGGTGGGCAAGTGTCAGTTCTTGGTGGCCAAGCCATCTGGAAACCGAGCACCCAGGTCTCCAGTAGTGACTAACAAATGGTCCTGCAATACCAGAGAGAAGAACTCACGGGCTTTCATCTCCCCCCCCAGCTTTAGCCACCAAGGTCCTGCTTACTCTCTGCTCCCCACCACAACCTTGCAAAGGAATATTCAGGCATAAAGATGTGATGAGGAACCTCATTCGTACAGAGCTGAGGAGCAGAGGGGGTTGCTGTGGAGTTAGATATAGCTCTGGATGCTGATCTCTCTGCTCGGCAGGAGGTGAACACCTGCCCCCCCTTAGGGATGGGCTCAGTGCTCAAATTTTCCCTCCTCTTGGGTTGCTGGAGGGCCCTTGGCCCCAGCCTGGGGGAGGGCTGCACATGATACATATCCCCGCTGAATTGTTACACGATTCTGCTGTGTTCCTCAGACAGAGGACTTTGCTACCAGCGAGCGGGAGAGAAACTGCCATCTGGGACCGCATGTGCTTTCCAGACAGATGGCTGACTATTCTAGTCGTGTTTTATTTCTAGCAATGGTTCATACAGCAACAGCGCTAGTGTGAAAATGGGATGTGACAAGATGTGTATTGCTTACACCTTCTGTAAAGTTCAGATAAAACCAAGACGTACAGAATGTAAAAATCAATATAATTAGGTAATTAAGAGAAGCGAAACCCCCTGATTTAGTGCTGCATTGTGTTCATGTATATTACAGATTGTGTATATATGTGTGATATGGAACATACATATGTATGTTTCCACATTTATGCACGTACACAACGCAAAATGAATAAAAATAATGAATGCATACATTCATGCATTGAAATAAACATAGTTACCTGTTCCAGCAGGTGTTGCAAACAATTTCTAACAGCCACCCACTGCTTCACTCGTTAGACTGAAGCTCTGCAGAGCAGGAAATTCCTTCCGTTGTGCTCAAGTGGGATGCAGTGCAAGGTCCTGGTTCTGTCCATGTTCCTTGGCTGTTACATCCTGTGTTTTGTGATGCCAAACAATTACACCTAGAAAGTTTAGTGACAAGAAAAGCAGCATCACTCACAAGCTCCTACTTCATAAGCAGGGCAAGTTCTTAAGTTAGGATCATTGCACTTCTTTCTACAGATATAACAATTAAGCCTTGTTGCTCAAACAACATAAGGAACCACATCCACAGAGAGCTTGACACACACTAGTATACATAGGAATGGTAAAACTTGGCAATAAATCCCATTTCCAAGTTCTTCTACAGTTCAGGTTGGAAGGAAAGCCTGAACTGAAAGTGTTAAAAGCCACTGGTCACATATTTGGAGCTAGCTAGAAGTGGGCTTCCCTTGTTCATGGAGGCACTCTGCAGCTCTGCTCAAGAACTTGCATGTCTCTCACCCTGCCCACGGGTCTTCACACTCAAAATGAAAAAGATTGCAAGAAAAGGATTCAGAACAAAAGTACCTGTCCCTCGGTTGCCCAAAGAGCCACTGCAGATGCAACAAGGTTGTGGGAGAGGCTGCTGCTGGACTTGGGCACATCTGAGGCTGCCTCTTTCATCATGTCCTGGTCCTTCAGCCTCAAGAGCAGCGAGGGTCCATCTTATTTTGCAAATTGTAAATACAACATGGGACTAGAGAGAAGAGGATCAAATGGGAGAACAGTATTACTCGATCCACCCAACACACAGATTTCACCCAGCAAAGTCCTGTGCTCATGGGCTGCTGCAGTTTCAGTTGGGATAGAGTTAACTTTCTTACTAGCAGCTGTCAGAGTACTATTTTTTGGATTTGGGATGGGAATAGTGTGATGGCGGACTGGTGGTTTTGCTCCTCAAACCGCCCCGTCAGTGAGCAGGCTGGAGGAGTGCACAAGAAGTTGGGAGGAGACATAGTTGGAGCAGCCGACTGACCAAAGGAATATTCCATGCTATGGGATGTCATGGTGAGCCTATAGACATGGGGGAAGAAGATGGAAGGGAGTGATGGAGGGGGAGGAACAGGATGACGGGACGACACATGTTCAGAGTTATGGCATTTGTCTTCCCAAGTAACCGTTACACGTGATGGAGCCACCTTTCCTGGGGATGGCTGAACACCTGACTGCCGATGGGAAACAGTGAATCAATTCCTCGTTTTGTTTTGCTCTGCTTGTGCATGCTGCTTTTACTTTACCTATTAAACTGTCTTGATCTCAACCCATGAGTTTTTTCTCACTTTTACACTTCCCATTCTCTTCCCCGTGCCATCTGGAGGGGTGAGGGAGTGGCTGCATGATGCTTAGTTGCTGTCTGGGGTTAAACCACAACACGGGCTCACAACCCATCTCTTAAGTGGCTCGAGACGAGCAGAGATGCCTTCTGCAACAGCAATGATGATCTGTTATAATTGAACATTTGTTATAATGGGCTGATGCAGAGCAGCAGTGGTAAGAGACTCAAATACAGTGCAGCGTGGTGGGGTTATCAGCATACAAAGTCCCTGTCCCTGTGAGGTTATCATCAGGTGGGCAAGAGCACACAGCTGTCCTAACATTAAACTGCAGCACTTGAGGAGGAGCATCTTTACTTTAAAAGTGACAGAGCACTGGAGCAGGCTACCCAGAGAGGTGGTGGAGTCTCTGTATCTGGACATATTCAAAACCCACCTGGATACATTCCTGTGCAACCCGCTCTAGGTGGACCTGCTGTGGCAGGGGGGTGCTAGATGATCTCCAGAGGTCCCTTCCAACCCCGTGTGATTCTGTGGCTCAGTAAGCGTTGGGTAGCAGCTAACACAGGACACTTGTCCACACAGGGCTCAGGATCCTATGCAGGGACACAAAACCATAGCTGTAGATAAGCTTGTGGATGCAGCACAGGGAAAAATTACTCTGAAACAAGAGACAAGCCCTGCGGTCAAACCATTCGCTGCAGGCAAATGACCAAGCCTGGTCAGACAGACAAGTGAGAAACTGCCACCTCTAGACCCCCCATGACTCTAACTCTGACTCAGCAAATGATTTTTTGTACTTTCAGGCCCCAAAGTAGAGTGAAAAGGACATTACACAGAAACCAGAGCATGTTTGGGGAGTTCTGGCAACGGCTAACTCTGTCTTTTTGTCACTTTGCAGCTCCCCGGGTGTCACTCAAACTAGAAATCTTCCGTCCAGTTCCCATTAGGTGTAGATGTGTTTTCACACTTCAGCCTAGCCAGGTACTTTCTGTACTGCTGATGGTTAATTACTTGACGATGAATCACAGCGCTCAGCAGGGAGGTGGGGCAAAGAGTGCTATCTGAGCAATTCATGGAGTAGGGTGGCAGGGAAGAAAACATTGCATCAGGCAGGTGGGCACACACGTTCAGGATTCACGAGGAATAAATTCAGAGAGGAATATCAATAAATCTCCCAGCCTGGCCACTGGGGTGGGAGTTTCTTTTCCCCCACCCCGCAACAGGGAAATTCTGCTCTTTCCATGGGGGGTGGGAAGTGGCGCAGGGCTGCATTGAAATGTAAATTCGCTCAAATTATTAAGCACAAGAGAGCAGCTCCTGCCAGCCCTTTGTTCCGCAGTCAGAATGTGTAATCTAGAAGAATAAATATAGTCAGATATCAGCTAAACAAAGAGACCCGGGGCCATGCATATTCAGCGACCCTCTCCCCTAGGACATCCCTTCCCCCTTTATCAGGGAGGCTCTTTCTGCAGTCAACAATTGTAGATCAAAATGCCCTCGTTAACCAGGGCTGAGATGAAAACCTCTTGCTGTTTCATGCTGAGGGTGGGGTCTCTTTTTATTCTCCAGGAGCAGAGATCTCCCTACTCCCCCTTGGGTTTCCTCTTCTGCCCCTTTTCCATCCTGGGAGGACAGGGCAGGGGTGCCTCCGAAGCCCACTGGTGCTACACTCCCATCATACAAGTGGACAAAGTCCCAGGGTCCAGCAGCCAGTGTGGCTCCAAGAACTGCCCCACACTCTGTTGGCACGTCCACCTCTGTGCTATCAAGGGGCACACTACAGGTCTATGCAGGCTGCCCTAAAGAGGGCAGAAAACACCAAATACACCCCTCTGCCCCTATACAGAACGGATTACCTGCACTGAGCCTGACAATCAGTGGACACTCCCAGAGATGCTTAGACAAAAAGACCACCTATAACAACCGTTTCATGTGTTTCTTCCCACAAGCTACTCCTCTCCTGCAGCAAGGGTTGCTGAAGCCACCCTAGGGGCTCCAGGTCCAACAGCCTTTGCAGAGCTACAAGTTCACTGTGCTGCGATGGCTGAGGATGTCTACTACCTCCACTCCTGGGTCATTTGGAGAGCAGGTGATCACACTGGTATAAAGCCACGCTGTTAACTGGATGGAAAAGAGAGGCCCAGCTTCTCAAAGCCGTTCCAGCAGCTGTAGAAACCAGAATATCAAGCAGGCAGCCAAGGATTGCATCTGCCCCAAGCCACAAGGAGACATGGCTGGAGGCAAAGCAAGTATCAGATGAGGAGGAGAGGGCGTTCTCCCCACTCACAGCTAAGGTCATTACCTAAACACAGCTTTGGAACGGATTACCTGCACTGAGCCTGACAATCAGTGGACACTCCCAGAGATGCTTAGACAAAAAGACCACCTATAACAACCGTTTCATGTGTTTCTTCCCACAAGCTCCTCATCTCCTGCAGCAAGGGTTGCTGAAGCCACCCTAGGGGCTCCAGGTCCAACAGCCTTTGCAGAGCTGCAAGTTCACTGTGCTGCGATGGCTGAGGATGTCCATTACCTCCACTCCTGGGTCATTGGAGAGCAGGTGATCACACTGGTATGAAGCCATACTGTTAACTAGATGGAAAAGAGAGGACCAGCTTCTCAAAGCCGTTCCAGCAGCAAGTTCACTGTGCTGCGATGGCTGAGGATGTCTACTACCTCCACTCCTGGGTCATTTGGAGAGCAGGTGATCACACTGGTATAAAGCCACGCTGTTAACTGGATGGAAAAGAGAGGCCCAGCTTCTCAAAGCCGTTCCAGCAGCAGTAGAAACCAGAATATCAAGCAGGCAGCCAAGTATTGCATCTGCCCCAAGCCACAAGGAGACATGGCTGGAGGCGAAGCAAGTATCAGGTGAGGAGGAGAGGGCGTTCTCCCCACTCACAGCTAAGGTCATTACCTAAACACAGCTTTTCCATCTCCAGTGCTGTCAGTCTCACACCTGTCACTACCACTAAACCCGCTGCAAGATTTAAAGATGAGGTGGAGAATGAGGAAAAAAAAAAAAAAAATCAATTTGGCTGGGAAAAAAAAAAAAAAAAAAAAAATCAATTTGGCTGTTTTTGAGTTATATGAATATAATAAACCCTGAGTGTCCTGCTTTTGGATGCAGTTTGTGCTTCCAATAACTCAGCAACATATTCATTAAACAAAGAGAGGTAAAAGCAGCAAGCCATTAAAAATAAAGCACAAGGAGAAGGAAGGCCATACAGGCTGTAAATATCTTTGACTCTTTTTCAACCTCCATTTTCTTATCCCTGCTCATTCACTAATTGACCTCTGGATCCTGCTTCTCAGAACTGTTTCCATCACTGCACTTTGTCCTTCAACCACAGCTTGCAACAAAGGTTCTCAGACACTCTCTAATGCTGAATAAACTCATATTGTAGCCCTCCAAAGCAGGAGAAAGCATCCTTCCCCTTCATTACCCTAGTGCTGTGATGCAACCCTCCCTGCACAGGGCTCCAAAATCCACAGGATCAAAGATCAGGTGTTCCAGTGAAAAAATACTTCCCGTTATTATCTGTTTCTGCTCTCTACACATATGTAAGAAATGCCCACCTTCTGGTGCTTCAGCTTCATTGCATGAAATCTACCCATAGCTACAGAGACAGACTTTCTGGCCACAGGGCACTGCTCACTATATTGATCCAGCCAGGACTTCACTCCAGGTGGCAGGCACCAGAGCCTCACAAGCTGATCTGGACTAAGGACCAGCACACATTAGCACTGAACCATCCAGAAAGGGTGCCCTGCTCCATGGGAGCTCATGGATTTCAGCACTGCTCTACAAATCCTGAAAAGGTTGAGCTTATCACGTGGAGACCCCCAAAGCCTAACTCCAGGATCACCAACTCGGCAGCGTGGCCACCAGCATCTGACCCAGCATCTGAAATCTGTCTTATCTTGTCCAGTCTGAAGGTCCATCCCTAATATCAGGTGTTTTAACTCCCAAATTAAATATTACCTCCCATCACATGCCACAATAGAGATTCAGAAGACAGCACCTGGCTGGCTCACTACCCTGCAAAAGTCTCCTAACAGCTGGGATAGATCTCATGCTGATAAGAAGGGAAGTGGTTACTCAGCAGGAAGCTCAACTCCATCTCTGCAGCATCTGGTTCTTCTTTGGAGTTCATCATCCTCTATGTTGTCTTGTTTCTTCACAAGTTTTAGAAGCATCTCAGAGCATCACCCAATATGACAACAAAACAACACGTGAGACTTCCCTCACATTTCCTCTGATGAGGAAAAATGCTTGCTGAAGGAGGCAGTCTTAAGTTTGAGAAAGGCATAAGGTTTCTTTCTGCCCCAAAACAGAAGTGATGAGATTCCTCTATTCCTTGCCTGCAGGCACTCAAAATGCCACATTTCCTCCTTTCCACGGGATTTAAAAGAGCAGCCTTCTCATGTTCTTAATCCCTCCCAAAGCTTCACAGCATATGGCAGTTTTGAAGGAAATTGGGTTAAGACCATAAAGGCTATTAGAGGAGTTTTGCTAAGTACTGGGTCTGAAAGAGAGAAGCTACAGGAGACGGACAGCCTGGGGACGTTACAGACCTTATTGGGCCTTGGAGAGCAGAAAGCAAGGCCAGGAGCTCCGTATCACATGCTCCTTTGACAAGTCACCTGCACCCAGTCCCTGCTAGTGCTGAGTAACAGAACGAAGATATCAGACAAGTTCATCTCCCTGTTTTCTCTGAGTAAAAGACATGCTCTGTGCAAGGAGGGAGGAAGGTTGGTGCATCCCTGGTGGTCCTTATCTCCCACATGGCCCAGGCTTGATGGGGAACAGTCCATGCAACTTCTTGCCTAAGGCACAGCACACGTCATTAGTCAACTCAGCCCAGCCTGGGGAAGGAGAAAAACTTCAAAAGCATAGATGTCCAAAGCCATTCTGGCAGCTATCAAGGAACTGCTCTCAGTCAGCCAACACCCATCTGTGTAGTGGGCAGATAATTGACACTACGGGTCTTTGGTTTAAACACAGAGCTTAAGTAGCCACTTCTGACTACTAGTATGCTAGACAGAAGTCTCCTCCATGCAGCCTTCTGCTGCAGGCAGGGGACTTGCCAAAGCCAGCAGCTTTCACTCAGCAAGCCTGTTTTTAACTACCAATCAGTTAATTTAAAGAAAAGTGCCACCTTCTTCCTCTAATAACCATAGTTTTTCCTCTCACTATGATTTTATAATGGTGCAGCTCAACTGGGTGTAAATCAGAAAAGGAGAGCAGAATCTGGCCTCAGCTTCTTACGTTTTGTCCCCCAAACAAAGCCACATTTGAACAGGAATCTCTTTTTCCATCTACTGGTACTAGGAGATATTTTCAGAACAGCACAGTAGTTGTTTCACTCAACATTTCTTGCATTATATTTTCCAGAATAGCCCAAAAGTTAATCAAATGCTATGTATCCCAAGATAGCCTCTGATCCATTAACAGGTATATGAACTCACCCACAGATTTGACACAAAACCACTGGAGAGGAAAAGAAAAAAAAATTCAAGGCTTCTCACTTTGGCTCATCAGTGAATATTAATTTCTATTGTCATGCAGTTGACTTGTAAATCAACTGGATCATTAACTCACACCTTTTGCGCAGTAACATTACAGGATGTTGCAAGTTATTTAGACACTACCGTGTTTCCTACACTCCCACTGCTTTGCTTTGGATGCAGAGTTCTGCTCCCAAAGAAAGAGGGGCACAACTCAAATCCACACAAATAGGGGTAACGCTCCATGTGACAGCTGCGCTGCTGTGGCTGTATTGGCTAGCTGCATGGCATTTGCCAAAATAACCACCCCACGCTAATCCTTCTAGCCAAATCGTGCCTTCTGCTCTCTAGCTTATTCCCCACACGTACCAGAATGGCAGGACTAATGAAAAACTGGTTTCTGTCAAGACAAAGGTATCCATAATAAGTTTACAGGTCTGAGGCAAAAGACTTGAAGTTTTAGCTAAGGATTTGTGGCTCTGCTGAGACTAGACTGCAGTTTCGGGTAGTGAACAGATCTATATTGATTTACAACATCAAAAGGCTCAGATCTTGTCTGTTTCATATCTATTAATAATAAGTATTGACTATAATAAACCAATTGAGAACATACTGCTGGATCTCAGTCTGCTGTGAATACTGAATTAGTGGAGCGACGCAGAGCACGATTTGCCATGGATGTCCCACCTCATCAAGCCTCTGCATTCCTGACCATTCTACCGGAGAAAGGCACAAGAGTCCATCCTATCTGCTGGAAGCTCTCGTTTGATTTTTCTCCAGAGAGAAGCAATGAAATTAAAAGCCAAGGTGTTTTCAAGCAGTAAGGAATGAACATAAGATGCTAATTTACTTGTGCAACTTGCAGCCAATTGTGACCTATGGGATTTTATGGAGATTCATAAAAGGATGAATCCTAAGCATTGTGCAACTTGCAGCCAATTGTGACCTATGGGATTTTATGGCGATTCATAAAAGGAGCTAAGCCTTTTCAGCCAGCTCTCCTTGCCTGGGAGTGGACTTGGTGCAGACATGCTCACGGGCAGGTCAGGATCAGCTGGGCTCAGTGGTGCAGCTCTATGCCTCCTGCCAGAGGCCTGCCCAGGAGAGGACAATACCCCTCTGCAGGACTGCACTTGTGTGTAGCAACAGGAGGTTAACCTCCAGTACCCACAAAAGGGGCTCAATGACCTTCAGAATGAGTTTCCCTGCATTGCTGCTACTCAGGCCAAGTTTTAACCAAGTTTTAACCCAGCTGGCACTTGTCCACATAACAAGGCATGCCTGACACACAGCCATTCTGTCAGAGCATGGCTGAGATGGACTCACCTGCAGAGCCCACGTGCAAGGAGGTTTCTGAGCCATTCCAAAACTCCTGCTTACACAGTCAGTTCAGTTTGTGTGGCAAGGAAGGGCCACAGCAGACACCCTCCCAGCCCCACCCAAAATACCCTACAGCCCACCTAAACACAAATGTATTGCTCCTGTACACACTCCCCTCCTATAGCATCTCACTTTCAGGAGGGCCATGTTACCCAAAGGCATGTCTGGTTCTGTCCCATCTCATTCCTCCAGACTTGGAGACAGAAGGGAGACCAGATCACCTACAAGCCCATGCCCCTCTCATCTTTAGACCACCCCCATCACATTGCCTTGCCTGCTACTCTGCTGCTCAACACAACCTACATTTCTCCTTTCATAGGCAGCCACCAGGGCTAAAAGAGGAGATGTCTGCTATGAACAAGGCAACGCCAGAGACCAAAGAATTGGAGGAATTGCAGATTGAGGCTGAGGTATATTTGCAGGACACGTTGGTAGGGGCATGGGGCAAGAGTTAACTGCAGAGAAACAGAGCTCAACCACACCGTCCTACGTTCTCCTCTACCTGCACCGTTCAGCCCCTCATTCGCAGAAGCCCAGCGTCGAGTTTTTGGGAGAACAGTCTTTTTGTAAGGGAAAAGCAGCCGGAGGTATTACAGAGCAGGTTAAGAGCTGGACACAATAGAGAGAAGGTGGCTCTGGAGAAGCGAGGGGGTCTCCATTTACAGTTAAACAGCGACCTCTGGTCTCAGCAGACTGAAACACAACGTGTCTTTTCTCAGTTTAGGGACACCTTAAGATAGATCAATTTGGTCTGCTTTATCTATGGGGAATAAGGACACATCTTTCACATGTGGGCAACCACCGTGACCTTCAAATCCCGTCAGATGGAGCCGAGGGCTTCACAGCTCAAGCAGTTGTTAAAGCATCCTAGGATTTACCTTCTCCTATTTGGCTGATATTTAACCAGATGCCAAGAGAGACAAGGACACCTGGTTTCTAAATGGATTGTTTTCAGCATACCCCAAGAGGGAATGTAGATATATGTGCACTCTCACACACACACACGAGACTTGCATGGAAACTCTTAAACAGAGTTATGCAACTAAGACAAATAAAAAAGAAGGGTGCAGCTCTTAAACATACCCACTGGCCCCCAAAGACTGGGGGAATTAATAAGTGCAGTAGGAAAGCTGCAATACTGTGATGCAGCGCTCCAATACCACACACAGCAAGTCAGTCTGAACGGTCCATCCTGCAGAACCATTCCCAGTACACCAAGTCCAAAAGATTTGTCTCACCTCCTCAGTGCAGGGTATTGTTAGTCTTCTCTGCAGCCCTCTCCTCTGCTGGGCCCAACTCACACTTTCACAGGCTAAAAAAAAAAAAAAAAAAAAAATCAATTTGGCTGTTTTTGAGTTATATGAATATAATAAACCCTGAGTGTCCTGCTTTTGGATGCAGTTTGTGCTTCCAATAACTCAGCAACATATTCATTAAACAAAGAGAGGTAAAAGCAGCAAGCCATTAAAAATAAAGCACAAGGAGAAGGAAGGCCATACAGGCTGTAAATATCTTTGACTCTTTTTCAACCTCCATTTTCTTATCCCTGCTCATTCACTAATTGACCTCTGGATCCTGCTTCTCAGAACTGTTTCCATCACTGCACTTTGTCCTTCAACCACAGCTTGCAACAAATGTTCTCAGACACTCTCTAATGCAGAATGAACTCATATTGTAGCCCTCCAAAGCAGGAGAAAGCATCCTTCCCCTTCATTACCCTAGTGCTGTGATGCAACCCTCCCTGCACAGGGCTCCAAAATCCACAGGATCAAAGATCAGGTGTTCCAGTGAAAAAATACTTCCCGTTATTATCTGTTTCTGCTCTCTACACATATGTAAGAAATGCCCACCTTCTGGTGCTTCAGCTTCATTGCATGAAATCTACCCATAGCTACAGAGACAGACTTTCTGGCCACAGGGCACTGCTCACTATATTGATCCAGCCAGGACTTCACTCCAGGTGGCAGGCACCAGAGCCTCACAAGCTGATCTGGACTAAGGACCAGCACACATTAGCACTGAACCATCCAGAAAGGGTGCCCTGCTCCATGGGAGCTCATGGATTTCAGCACTGCTCTACAAATCCTGAAAAGGTTGAGCTTATCACGTGGAGACCCCCAAAGCCTAACTCCAGGATCACCAACTCGGCAGCGTGGCCACCAGCATCTGACCCAGCATCTGAAATCTGTCTTATCTTGTCCAGTCTGAAGGTCCATCCCTAATATCAGGTGTTTTAACTCCCAAATTAAATATTACCTCCCATCACATGCCACAATAGAGATTCAGAAGACAGCACCTGGCTGGCTCACTACCCTGCAAAAGTCTCCTAACAGCTGGGATAGATCTCATGCTGATAAGAAGGGAAGTGGTTACTCAGCAGGAAGCTCAACTCCATCTCTGCAGCATCTGGTTCTTCTTTGGAGTTCATCATCCTCTATGTTGTCTTGTTTCTTCACAAGTTTTAGAAGCATCTCAGAGCATCACCCAATATGACAACAAAACAACACGTGAGACTTCCCTCACATTTCCTCTGATGAGGAAAAATGCTTGCTGAAGGAGGCAGTCTTAAGTTTGAGAAAGGCATAAGGTTTCTTTCTGCCCCAAAACAGAAGTGATGAGATTCCTCTATTCCTTGCCTGCAGGCACTCAAAATGCCACATTTCCTCCTTTCCACGGGATTTAAAAGAGCAGCCTTCTCATGTTCTTAATCCCTCCCAAAGCTTCACAGCATATGGCAGTTTTGAAGGAAATTGGGTTAAGACCATAAAGGCTATTAGAGGAGTTTTGCTAAGTACTGGGTCTGAAAGAGAGAAGCTACAGGAGACGGACAGCCTGGGGACGTTACAGACCTTATTGGGCCTTGGAGAGCAGAAAGCAAGGCCAGGAGCTCTGTATCATGTGCTTCTTTGACAAGCCATCTGCACCCAGTCCCTGCTAGTGCTGAGTAGCAGAACAAAGATATCAGACAAGTTCACCTCCCTGTTTTCTCTGAGTAAAAGACATGCTCAGTGCAAGGAGGGAGGAAGGTTGGTGCATCCCTGGTGGTCCTTATCTCCCACATGGCCCAGGCTTGATGGGGAACAGTCCATGCAACTTCTTGCCTAAGGCACAGCACACGTCATTAGTCAACTCAGCCCAGCCTGGGGAAGGAGAAAAACTTCAAAAGCATAGATGTCCAAAGCCATTCTGGCAGCTATCAAGGAACTGCTCTCAGTCAGCCAACACCCATCTGTGTAGTGGGCAGATAATTGACACTACGGGTCTTTGGTTTAAACACAGAGCTTAAGTAGCCACTTCTGACTACTAGTATGCTAGACAGAAGTCTCCTCCATGCAGCCTTCTGCTGCAGGCAGGGGACTTGCCAAAGCCAGCAGCTTTCACTCAGCAAGCCTGTTTTTAACTACCAATCAGTTAATTTAAAGAAAAGTGCCACCTTCTTCCTCTAATAACCATAGTTTTTCCTCTCGCTATGATTTTATAATGGTGCAGCTCAACTGGGTGTAAATCAGAAAAGGAGAGCAGAATCTGGCCTCAGCTTCTTACGTTTTGTCCCCCAAACAAAGCCACATTTGAACAGGAATCTCTTTTTCCATCTACTGGTACTAGGAGATATTTTCAGAACAGCACAGTAGTTGTTTCACTCAACATTTCTTGCATTATATTTTCCAGAATAGCCCAAAAGTTAATCAAATGCTATGTATCCCAAGATAGCCTCTGATCCATTAACAGGTATATGAACTCACCCACAGATTTGACACAAAACCACTGGAGAGGAAAAGAAAAAAAAATTCAAGGCTTCTCACTTTGGCTCATCAGTGAATATTAATTTCTATTGTCATGCAGTTGACTTGTAAATCAACTGGATCATTAACTCACACCTTTTGTGCAGTAACATTACAGGATGTTGCAAGTTATTTAGACACTACCGTGTTTCCTACACTCCCACTGCTTTGCTTTGGATGCAGAGTTCTGCTCCCAAAGAAAGAGGGGCACAACTCAAATCCACACAAATAGGGGTAACGCTCCATGTGACAGCTGCGCTGCTGTGGCTGTATTGGCTAGCTGCATGGCATTTGCCAAAATAACCACCCCACGCTAATCCTTCTAGACAAATAGTGCCTTCTGCTCTCTAGCTTATTCCCCACACGTACCAGAATGGCAGGACTAATGAAAAACTGGTTTCTGTCAAGACAAAGGTATCCATAATAAGTTTACAGGTCTGAGGCGAAAGACTTGAAGTTTTAGCTAAGGATTTGTGGCTCTGCTGAGACTAGACTGCAGTTTCGGGTAGTGAACAGATCTATATTGATTTACAACATCAAAAGGCTCAGATCTTGTCTGTTTCATATCTATTAATAATAAGTATTGACTATAATAAACCAATTGAGAACATACTGCTGGATCTCAGTCTGCTGTGAATACTGAATTAGTGGAGCGACGCAGAGCACGATTTGCCATGGATGTCCCACCTCATCAAGCCTCTGCATTCCTGACCATTCTACCGGAGAAAGGCACAAGAGTCCATCCTATCTGCTGGAAGCTCTCGTTTGATTTTTCTCCAGAGAGAAGCAATGAAATTAAAAGCCAAGGTGTTTTCAAGCAGTAAGGAATGAACATAAGATGCTAATTTACTTGTGCAACTTGCAGCCAATTGTGACCTATGGGATTTTATGGCGATTCATAAAAGGAGCTAAGCCTTTTCAGCCAGCTCTCCTTGCCTGGGAGTGGACTTGGTGCAGACATGCTCACGGGCAGGTCAGGATCAGCTGGGCTCAGTGGTGCAGCTCTATGCCTCCTGCCAGAGGCCTGCCCAGGAGAAGACGATACCCCTCTGCAGGACTGCACTTGCGTGTAGCAGCAGGAGGTTAACCTCCAGTACCCACAAAAGGGGCTCAATGACCTTCAGAATGAGTTTCCCTGCATTGCTGCTACTCAGGCCAAGTTTTAACCAAGTTTTAACCCAGCTGGCACTTGTCCACATAACGAGGCATGCCTGACACACAGCCGTTCCATCAGAGCATGGCTGAGATGGACTCACCTGCAGAGCCCACGTGCAAGGAGGTTTCTGAGCCATTCCAAAACTCCTGCTTACACAGTCAGTTCAGTTTGTGTGGCAAGGAAGGGCCACAGCAGACACCCTCCCAGCCCCACCCAAAATACCCTACAGCCCACCTAAACACAAATGTATTGCTCCTGTACACACTCCCCTCCTATAGCATCTCACTTTCAGGAGGGCCATGTTACCCAAAGGCATGTCTGGTTCTGTCCCATCTCATTCCTCCAGACTTGGAGACAGAAGGGAGACCAGATCACCTACAAGCCCATGCCCCTCTCATCTTTAGACCACCCCCATCACATTGCCTTGCCTGCTACTCTGCTGCTCAACACAACCTACATTTCTCCTTTCATAGGCAGCCACCAGGGCTAAAAGAGGAGATGTCTGCTATGAACAAGGCAACGCCAGAGACCAAAGAATTGGAGGAATTGCAGATTGAGGCTGAGGTATATTTGCAGGACACGTTGGTAGGGGCATGGGGCAAGAGTTAACTGCAGAGAAACAGAGCTCAACCACACCGTCCTACGTTCTCCTCTACCTGCACCGTTCAGCCCCTCATTCGCAGAAGCCCAGCGTCGAGTTTTTGGGAGAACAGTCTTTTTGTAAGGGAAAAGCAGCCGGAGGTATTACAGAGCAGGTTAAGAGCTGGACACAATAGAGAGAAGGTGGCTCTGGAGAAGCGAGGGGGTCTCCATTTACAGTTAAACAGCGACCTCTGGTCTCAGCAGACTGAAACACAACGTGTCTTTTCTCAGTTTAGGGACACCTTAAGATAGATCAATTTGGTCTGCTTTATCTATGGGGAATAAGGACACATCTTTCACATGTGGGCAACCACCGTGACCTTCAAATCCCGTCAGATGGAGCCGAGGGCTTCACAGCTCAAGCAGTTGTTAAAGCATCCTAGGATTTACCTTCTCCTATTTGGCTGATATTTAACCAGATGCCAAGAGAGACAAGGACACCTGGTTTCTAAATGGATTGTTTTCAGCATACCCCAAGAGGGAATGTAGATATATGTGCACTCTCACACACACACACGAGACTTGCATGGAAACTCTTAAACAGAGTTATGCAACTAAGACAAATAAAAAAGAAGGGTGCAGCTCTTAAACATACCCACTGGCCCCCAAAGACTGGGGGAATTAATAAGTGCAGTAGGAAAGCTGCAATACTGTGATGCAGCGCTCCAATACCACACACAGCAAGTCAGTCTGAACGGTCCATCCTGCAGAACCATTCCCAGTACACCAAGTCCAAAAGATTTGTCTCACCTCCTCAGTGCAGGGTATTGTTAGTCTTCTCTGCAGCCCTCTCCTCTGCTGGGCCCAACTCACACTTTCACAGGCTATGAGATGCCTGAGACTTCTGAAAACTCACAAAACATCACGACAGATTACAACTCTCAGCTACTAGAGTTTCCCTCCCTCATACAACTGAAATCCCACCTGTGACACGTCATGAGTCCAGCACCAAGATGCCCCCATTGGGCTGCAGAAGCCAGCGATGCAGTTCTCACTCTAACAACTCACATAGACACACATAGTCCTTAGGAACCCAGGATAGTGCAAAATACCTCCCCCTGTGTGTCCTGCATGGGAGTGATGCACAGGAAAATTAAGACACGATGGGGTTTCTTGCCTTGTCCATGAGGATCAGCAGCCTACAGGGGTTTCCCTTGCTGGGAACTGAGGGATGCACCCATAGCAGCACTTCACAACAGCAGCAGATCCACTCCAGCTACTCCTACCACTGAAACACTGCCATGCCCAGCGCCCAGGAAGAAAAAGGACTGCTCCAAAAAGCCCCAAGCACTTGACTGGGGCCAAACAAAGACAGCAGAGTGAGGCTCTCACACCTCACAAGCTCCAGAGATGTTTTTAAAGCTCCCCAAAATATTAACGCTATTAGATTAAACAGTTTTTAGGACTGCACGTGACTCTGCATGGGAAGGCTCCACTCTGCTCCTTTCTCTATGCACACTCACACAACCTGTATTGTTAAGTCATTGTGACAATTCTTAGAAAAAGCAGCAAAGAAAATGAAAGTCAGTTTAAAAATACCCTGTCAGCCATAGATGAAAATCAAGCTAAATTTAACCGTTTTGAGCAAGACAGAAGATCTACTAAGCAATTTTAAAATTGCTGCAACCAAGAGTTTCCAAAGCTTAGAAAGAAGTTGACAGAAGACAGCAAACTGGCCTCTGCAGCTCCTGAGGATCCTATATTTAAAAAAAAAAAAAAAAGAAAATTTTTAAGGCAAAAAACATTGCCTTATCTATACAAAACACAAATTTATACAGTGTTTCTAGGAAGTAGTCCTATCAACTTTAACTACATTCAGGAAAGTTTGTTGCATACTGTTGTGTCTTTGTATGGCTTAATTACTGCTCTGATTATACTCACAATATTATTTCAGTTGGGTTCACAGGAGTATGCCTGAATTAACACCCCATTCAGAGAGAGCTCCAGACAAACATTGGGTCCAGAGACTAAACAAAGGCAGAGATCTGCAACAGATCAAGCTGCAGTTCAGCCAAAACACTTAGGCACAGATTTTCACCTGTGTTCATGTATATTTCTATCCAAAGATCTTACATAAACCAAGTCCATACAGGTGGATACATTAGTAAAAATGAGGATATCAACCTTTCTTTCCTGATTTGTCTGAGAGATGGTTTGTCAGGTTTGCTATTGTATTCACAGATAAAACACTGCCAACAAGCAGACCGTGCAAACAGCACGCAACGTCACGAGGTACCTCTGTGCTCAGCAAAAACATCTCAACTACCATCTCTGCAATCGTTTCTTGGGTAAAACCTGCCTTCAGGTGGTAACAGCCCAGACTTAGACCCCCACAAAGGGCCTAGAAGCAAAAGGCTCAGTATCATTGTAGTCCTTCAGAGCTCCACAGCCAAGGTAACAGGTTCTGCTTCACTAAAACCAAGAGCTTCCTGAGGTAGTCGTGCCCTTGGTCCCAACAGTCCTCACAATCTCTAATGGGAATAAGTTTAGGTGTATTACCATCCATTTGATTTTCAGCGCTTAGACTTCATAACTCTTCCCATTTTGTCACTCTTAATATTTATAAGACATCTAGCAAATGATTGATTTTCCTTCAGACCCCTTGTCATTCACAGTTGCTTATCTCCTGCATGTAGGGGGCAATCAACAGATTTATAGCAGCCCATAAAAGTTGTTACCAAAAGTACAGTTTCTTTTTGTGTGTGATAATTTCTAATAACTCTTATGCATGATAGCAATTACTGACAAAAGTCAGCCTCTGTTAATAGAGTTTATCTCAGTTCATCATATATCCTTTGTCAGTGGAAGCATTTTGACAAGCCTGGGGTTAATTAAAACCAAGAAGACAATAAAATACACCTAATCAAACATTACAGGTACAGAAATCAATTAGCAGATTTATGGCACTTTGGAGCCCTCTATAACGTGCAAAATTCAAAGAAACTGTCAGTTCCATCCCCCCAAGACAGTGTAATTGAATTTCTAATTGAAACTATTTTTCAATAGGTAACACAATCCGCAAAGTTTGATTTGCATTAAAGTGGCATCTGCAGAGGACAGAGAAATCTAAAAAAATAAATAAATCCCATGCTGCTCCTATTATTACCAGCAATAATTATTATTATTATTTGCATATTTAAAATTTTGCAAAAGCCCTTTGGAATCAATGGAGTGCCCAATTCTTTGCCAAGACAGTTCTAGACACTAAGACCCTCATAGAAAGAGGTCATTTGGCTCAAAAAGGGGGGTAAAAAAAAAAAATAAATCAAAAAGGAATTTCAGGGTGGTCAGAAAACTATCTGGGCCTGGCGATCAGCAGAACAAAGCCCAGCTGATGGCCTGTCATCAGTGGCATCCCTAAGGGATGGACACTGGGACCAATATTGTTTAATGGCCTTATTAACAACTGATATGATGAGACAGAGCAGTCTCAGCAGGCAGGCAGACACCACCAAAAGTGGAGATGAGTCCATAAGCTGGAGGATTGAGGTGCCTTCCAGCAGGTTGACAGGAACCTCATGACATTCAGAAGCAAATACTTCACTGAGCTGTTTCATTTTTGTCTTTCAGCACAAAGCTTCACAGAAGTGAGGCAGCTATTGCCAATTTGGACACTACAGCCGTACAGATCTTCATAGAAGCATGAAGTAATTCACATCGTAAGGGACCTTAAGGAGATCATCCAGCTCCAAACTAGATCTTGTTCCAAGAAGACAAGAATAACAAAACGGATTTTAAAAGGCCACAGCATAGAAGCCCTGAGCGTATCGTAGCACTGTGTTTCTCTCTGAAATGCAATGAGACAGAGAGCACTTAGGTGCACAACTATATACTCTAATTACATACAGTGCATTCAGTATATATTATCTATATTTTACATTGCTTCATTTCTTCCGCTGCTCATAAGATATAGCTATCTCTCAGTAATTTACTGGGAGATGGGAAAGACTAGAAATTAAAAGTCCGAAGAAATGAAGACACAAAGACAACATAAAGCTTTCCAGTATTTGCATCTCTTTCAAGGTAGCGAGACAGATTGTTTTAACTTCTGATTTTAGCACTCGTATTTAGAATCTGATATAAACAGAAGTATCATTATTTAAAATTAAAAAATTAATAAATATTTTAATAAACATTAAATGAGTAGTTAATATTTCATATTACACAATTTAAAAAAAAATATGGCAATTGTTTTTATTCAAATACTGCTCTGATGCTAGCAAGTCCAAATTCCATCTAGCTGAGTCCTACTTTCATTTCTGCTCAGTTTCTCATGAAGCAGAAGATACCAGATACTTTAAAAAAACATACTTTAAAAAAAAAAAAATCTAGGCAAAACATAACAGCAAAGAGTAAAGAATGAAACAAGAACAAAATGGGGCTTTCTAGGGATTTTTCTCCTATTTTAAGGAAACTGTGGACAAATGGACAAGGTTCTCAAATTCCACGCAGTTTTCCAGAGAGAACATAGACTGCACGCCTCCCTGGTCCATGCACCTTTCTTAAGCCAAGTTAACCCCCAGCATCTCTTCTGGAGGAAAAGCACCTGCAGAAAGCGTGTCTACAGCAGCTTCACAAACACTAAACTTTATCTGAGAGAGGTAAGGCATTCCCAGGCAGCTGCCTCTGTAGCATCAATCAACAAGTGAGGCACAGGGGCGAGGATCTTCTCACAGGGAGAACAGCCACCTGTAATAGAGATCTGCTTTACAGAAGGAGAGATTCCCCGTGTTACCAAGTACAGTATTTCATCTGGATATCACTCAGTGTGAAATTAAATCCCGGCACATTTGGGAAATGGTCCATGGAGAGATGATTAATTCTATTAGAGGATCTGGAGGGAGCTCGCTTTTATTTCCTTTGCAAAGGAACAGAAAAGGAGTCCAGAATTCAGATTGCAGCAGAGATTCTTCAAGGAGCTAATCCTTGAAACTGTCATTTTCATTAACAGGGTTACTATTGTATGGCTGTGCTTCTAAGAAGTGCATTTTAAACTCTGCATTTCCTAACATTTTGAAAGTTTGAGGGCTTTGGCTCTGGCTCTTCCTCTCCTCCAACAGCAGCTCCATGGAAGTTATCCTGCACCTGGACATTTCCTGGTACCACAGCATTCTGCCCAGAATCTCTTGAAGAGATCAAGTAGGAGTATAAAACCTAATATTTTGGGAGATTGACTTTTTTTTTTAAAAAAAAACTAATCTGAATATAATCAAGCTAGAAAAAGAAACCATAAAGAAATACGAGGGGTGTATTTCTCCAGCACAATCCTACTTGAACAGCAAAACTCTCCCCAAAAATACAGAATCAGAGCCCTTCGAAAACTCTGCCTACAGCACACAGCATCCAAGATTAAAACCCCAACAGTTCCCGTCTATAACTCACTCCCATTTGGCAGGGAGCATCGCACAACTGAAAACCTAGAGACAAACGGAAGGTGTCAAGTTAGTAATTTCCCAGCTCTACAGCGAGCAGCATGGAAAATACCTGAACCCGTATTTCATCCTCCAAATCATATTAAAACTCAGATCTCAAGCAAGAGATAATACAAAGGTAACTAAAGCTGTCCTAGCCAATATTTTAAAACACGGGGATAGAAACAAAATGCAAGCAGTGTTTTAGGATATACATTAAAATACCAAGCAGAGGGTGGAACAAAGCTAATGAACTTAAAAGATGACATCTGAACAAGGAGTCCACTACCCAGGGAAAATTCCAGCATGCTCAAAAATTACATATCATTTGCTTCCATATAGATGTCCATTATCTCTCTTTCTGGGTTTTTTTACATAGCAAGACATTATCTTCCTAAGACCCCCTGACAAAGATTTAATGCTGCCATTTTGTACCCACATCTCCTCCATCATCTTACCAAAAATCTCTCTCACCCTCCCCTGCTGACACAGTGTAATTCTCCAAATCCGCAGTTTTAACAGAAAGAGAATCTGACTTTGACTTGGACTCCAGATGGGTATAGCTCTAAAGATATTGACATGTGAAAGATTAGGTGCATTTTAGACTCTAGAGTTCCTAACAGTTTGGAAGTTTGAGGGCTTTGGCTCTCGCTCTCTCTTTCTCCCTCCCCTTCCATAGCAGCTCCATGGAGATGTACCTGCAACTGGACATCTGGTACTGAAGCATTCACCTCCCTTATTTCAATAGAATGAAGCAAAGGACTGTCCTGTTTTTGCAGCTTACGCTGCCCATCACAAGGGAACCAATCTGAGATGCCAGTGAAGCATCACCTTGCCATCAACAGCAGGAAAAGAGCTGGTTTATATTTTGGCTAGGGTTTTTTTTGTTTGTTTGGGTTTGGTTTTGTGGCCTTTTTTTTTGTTTGGTGGGGTTTTTTGTTTGTTTGGAGGGAGGGAGCAGTGATGGTGGTGTGGTTTGTTTGGGGGTTTTGGGGTTGGGTTTTTGTTTGTTTTGGTTTTTTTATTTTATTTTATTTTTTATTTCCCTTCCTCATCTTTCATTCCTTTCCACTATGAGCATATCTTCTTGCTTACTCTGCTCCTTGTATGTTTACATGCACTCCCTGTTCCAAAAGTAACAGAGGATTTCTGGTGTTGAGAAGTGAAACCTTTTCCATAGTCACCACTAGAAGCAGCTTTCAGTACCAGTCCCCACTGGAATTTGCTGGCAAAGTAGGATGAACAGGTAGCAGGGAAGAGGAGCTAAGCAAAGATGAGGAAGAGTTATAAAACCATCTACGCACACAGGCTGCAGGAACACAGGTAAACCACAGGACAGGAAAAACCTCAGTTTTGCTGAGTTAAGACTAGAAGCAGGTGGAGTTGGGGAACCCAAAGGATACATCCAGTGGGTTCAGGGTTTTATTCTGGCAACCGTATATGTGAGCATTGAAGCTTTTGGTTGATTAAGGTTTTCCTGGTATTAGCTTAATTCTGCTTTGCTATAAGTGAAGTTTGGTTTTGTCTCTCTGTGAGACTTGTCATTACTTATCCCACAAGTCACTATTTCCCTGTTCTTTCCTATTTTTGGCTTTTGAAATGCAGCATGCAAAGCTGGACGCATTCTGCCAGCCTAGATTTCACCAAGTAACACAGGGTAGTCGTATCTCTCCTCCAACCCCACAAACTTGCACATAGCACTCCTATTAATATTTCCAGGAACAAGATTTCTTTGTAAAGGAGCATCACTCTGACTCACTTAGCTATGATTCACTATGAACCCAAATCCTTTCCTGCAGTACCGCTTGCCTAGGCAGTCGTTTCTCATTTTTTTAATCAAATGTTTCCTCCCTAAAGGTAATGTTTGTATGAATTTCATCTTATTGATTTCTAACCATTCCTTCAGTCTAGATCATTTTGAACTCAAAGCCTGCTCTACAGACAGCTTGTAAACTCGCCCCCAATGGCATCCTCCTCAGGCATTGTAAGATATCTTCTCCTGTATGAGCCAAGGTATTAATGGAGAACTGTACGACGCAGTGCAGAAAGCTTGAAGGACTAAGGGTGGGGGTGTGTGTGTTAAAAAATAAAAAATAATTTTAGAAACCCCACTCTTTGACAGTAAGCCAAGAGTAACTGTTCTTTGAGAAAGGTTCTTCCAATAAGTGCAATCCCACCTTTAAAGCAGATTCAGTTTGTTGTGCTTTTACAGTGGTGTCCTCAAGGACATCGCCAACAACTGCAGTCAACAAGCATTGCACTAACTACCCCATCACTCACCCACCCAGCAGCTATCCAGCCCGGAAGGAAGATTCCCCTTGGATGATCCACACTCAAAGGAAACTGGCTTAGAATCCTTTCTTGTCCCATCCAAATCATCATAGCTTGATCCTTCCTGTCTGGCAGTTCAAAAGAGTCTTCAGAAACCCAATGGCACGGACCTTTCCATACCCAAAGCACCACATACCAACTTAGACAAAGCTCTGGTTTTATGTTTGTTGGCTTTTTTTTTTTTTTAATTTCAAAACCATCTGATAGCAACGCAAGAGTGCCAACACAGCAAACACTGACCAGCTGACACATCTCTACTGATACAGGGCAGGACAGCTCAGACGGCGCGAACACGTGCTCCGCAATATGTTCACTGCTGTTTTAAAACAGGAGATTACACCAATGCCCCATTCAGAAGATGTCAGACTGTGTTGGCACATGGTCACAATGTGTTGTTACACAGTAATTTTCCCCTCAGCCCAAATATCACTAGCTAACATTCTGGCCCAGCCCCTGCAAGGTAAAGCCCAGGCAGAAAGAAAATCCAAAATTCTTTCCCTATTAAGCCTGTGTACAACATAAGACAGATTTTATTATTTTTTTGCCTTGAGTTTCAGCTTTTTGCCTGGCTGCAATGAGACAGGGTTTTAAGAAGAATACATAAAAAAGTGCTTTCTTAACATTAGCTGCAAATTCACCTGTCTTCTCAATGCTGATACATTTTCCTTCAGAAGTTTGCATCCTTTGACATCTTTGCAGTCCCTCCATGTTCCTGCTGCTGTTTCTCAGCAATAGATAAGAAAACTTCAAAACCTTGCTCTGCACTGGCAATAATGAGATTCAAAAGAAAAGATTTTTTTTCCAATCTTTCTACATAAAAAGAGGCCTGAATCAGAGCCCAGCAGTGCACAAATATTACTCATGTCATTGACACTAAGAAAAGGGGAGCTGTGAATAAAAAATGTTAAAAATGAACACAAGGAGCATTGTTTGCATATCAGAAAAATTAATCTACATAGAGAAGTGTAAGAGCCTGCAATTCAGAAAGCAAAGAATTAGGACAGCCCAGCTGAGAATAATTTTCTAGCCAGTTAATTTAATTGCATAAATCATTCCTTTGTTAGCAATAAAGAGAT
The DNA here is from genome assembly GCF_001431845.1 of Calidris pugnax. Lineage (NCBI taxonomy): Eukaryota > Metazoa > Chordata > Aves > Charadriiformes > Scolopacidae > Calidris > Calidris pugnax. The sequence goes on along the minus strand of NW_015090852.1, from coordinate 2,758,334 downwards.
ATAATTAAAATGAGATTGCTTCTCATTTCTATTCTCTGGAAACTAAAGGAATTGATTTTGGGGAAAGCATTCTTCCAAATACGAGATCGGCAAATTACATTTACCTTTTTAGAAAGGCTAAATTATTTTGCGCTAATATCATGGAGGGTTTAATTAATTATAGATCTGCCATATGATCTTAAAGAAATAATTTACTTAATGCCTACAGAACAGAAGTTTGTAAGTGCACGTATCCCTCTGATAGATGGTGTGCGGGTTTTTACAAACAGGTCAGAAGTTGAACAGGTGGCTGTCAGGAGAAATATTAGGAAATATAATAAATGTTTAAAGATGGGGGATGGTTTGTTAAGAGAAATTAAAGTACTGCTTCCTATTTATTGGCACATACGTGCATTACTGTTCTTTGAACCACTCTGAAGTGGTTTTCTTCTAATAGTGTAATGAAGGCTGTTTGCAATGCACAGATATTCAGGGCTCAGGAAGCATTAACAGGTTAATAACAAAACAACAATCAGAGCAAAAAAAAAAGTGAAAGCCCACCACTTATTAAAAAGAATATTGCTCTTGCTGAATATTGCAGGGGTTGGCCAGTCAGGCCCTTAACAAGGCTGTAACACAATACATCTAAATACAGAAGTCTGATGTCATACTATACATCATACTCTGTAGGCTCTGCGTTCCCCTCAAAGCCAGAGATTAGCAGAACTGGGGATACCACACAGGCTACTCAACTCCCTCTGCTGCACCTAGAGACCTGCTGCCTGGCTGGGCATAACAGGAGAGACCCAAAACAGCCTGTACTACACACACACACCCCCACACAGCTCTTTACCCAAAACCCTAAGTCTTTAGACCTGCAGTAACGACAAGGGCCACAGCATGAGACAAAGCACACCAACACTCCAGCTTGCACCAATGCAAGCGGAGAAAAGTAGAAGTATTCCCAGAAATAGGTGAGTCTCCCCAAATCTTCATATGCCCTCAGCTCATATGCCCTCTAGAAAGGAGTAAAACAACCATGTCTGTCATTGTCATCTGATGGGAACTCTGACATTTCTGGGGAAGTAAACCTCAGCAGCTTAGTTAATGGATAAAGTTGGCATAGTGCAAAGGGACTCTTTTCTACATGCAAGGAACGTTCCAGGAGAAATCCTCCATCAGAGAACTTGTAGCATCAACAGCAACACAAATTCCTTCTAAGCCTCTCCCAACCAGTCTGAGTTTCCTTCTAGAGGAGTCTCCTCTTCAGCTATAAGACTCTTTCCATGGTTTGTCCAAGTGCCTTCAACCAGGCAGCTTGCAAGCTTGTTTCCAAATTTCACTGCTTTTACACACACACCCCCACACAGCTCTTTACCCAAAACCCTAAGTCTTTAGACCTGCAGTAACGACAAGGGCCACAGCATGAGACAAAGCACACCAACACTCCAGCTTGCACCAATGCAAGCGGAGAAAAGTAGAAGTATTCCCAGAAATAGGTGAGTCTCCCCAAATCTTCATATGCCCTCAGCTCATATGCCCTCTAGAAAGGAGTAAAACAACCATGTCTGTCATTGTCATCTGATGGGAACTCTGACATTTCTGGGGAAGTAAACCTCAGCAGCTTAGTTAATGGATAAAGTTGGCATAGTGCAAAGGGACTCTTTTCTACATGCAAGGAACGTTCCAGGAGAAATCCTCCATCAGAGAACTTGTAGCATCAACAGCAACACAAATTCCTTCTAAGCCTCTCCCAACCAGTCTGAGTTTCCTTCTAGAGGAGTCTCCTCTTCAGCTATAAGACTCTTTCCATGGTTTGTCCAAGTGCCTTCAACCAGGCAGCTTGCAAGCTTGTTTCCAAATTTCACTGCTTTGAAGGTCAAGAACTCTTCCACCCTAAATGCAGTTATAAAGGTATATGCATATAATGTACATACAGCATCATTTGGAGGACCTGTCTTCTGTCTCTGGACCACGCTCTCCTAACTAGTTACCATTCAGGAGACCTCAGATACCACCATCTCACCATTGTGAGGAAAGAAAGAAAAACACACACATTTTTCTGTCTTCCACTAACAGCCAAACGGCATTTTTGCAGAAGTAAACCTCAGCAGCTTAGTTAATGGATAAAGTTGGCAGGGTGGAAAGGGACTCTTTTCTACATGTAAGGAACATTCCAGGAGAAATCCTCCATCAGAGAACTTGTAGCATCAACAGCAACACAAATTCCTTCTAAGCCTCTCCCAACCAGTCTGAGTTTCCTTCTAGAGGAGTCTCCTCTTCAGCTATAAGACTCTTTCCATGGTTTGTCCAAGTGCCTTCAACCAGGCAGCTTGCAAGCTTGTTTCCAAATTTCACTGCTTTGAAGGTCAAGAACTCTTCCACCCTAAATGCAGTTATAAAGGTATATGCATATAATGTACATACAGCATCATTTGGAGGACCTGTCTTCTGTCTCTGGACCACGCTCTCCTAACTAGTTACCATTCAGGAGACCTCAGATACAACGGTGAGATGGTGGTGAGGAAAGAAAGAAAAAAACCACATTTTTCCATCTTCCACTAACAGCCCAACAGGCTATAAAAGCAGGAGGAATGCAAGGAAGAGCTAAATGACCTGAACAGTTAAATCAGCTGCACTTGCCTTCTGCTGAAGCAGCCCCAGGCACTCTCCCTGGCCAGGCAAGCATCACAGCCTCATGAGTATTTCCAGAATGAGTTACAAACTCCCTGCTGTCAGAGAGGGGTAAAGCAGGCAATTCCAAAGAGCAAGATCCAAGCAGCAGGACAGTGGTCAGTCATTGCAGGGCATTCCCACAGACATCAAGATTGTGACCATTTCTTTCAAGGCAAGGAGCCACGACCTCCAGGAGACCCACCCTCATGCCAGTCTGCTGCTGCCACCACCACCACCACCCTGTCTCCTGTGGCAGGCAGCTCTCTGCTCCAACAGAAGCCCATCTTGCAAAGCTCACCCTGCCCTGCCTGCCAGGAGCTGCACCGCAGGCAAGAAAGAGGATGGAGCAAAATGTGTTACTACTGTGGAAACGGGCTATAAAAGCAGGAGGAATGCAAGGAAGAGCTAAATGACCTGAACAGTTAAATCAGCTGCACTTGCCTTCTGCTGAAACAGCCCCAGGCACTCTCCCTGGCCAGGCAAGCATCACAGCCTCATGAGTATTTCCAGAATGAGTTACAAACTCCCTGCTGTCAGAGAGGGGTAAAGCAGGCAATTCCAAAGAGCAAGATCCAAGCAGCAGGACAGTGGTCAGTCATTGCAGGGCATTCCCACAGCCATCAAGATTGTGACCATTTCTTTCAAGGCAAAGAGCCACGACCTCCAGGACACCCACCCTCATGCCAGTCTGCTGCTACCACCACCACCACCATCCTGTCTCCTGCAGCAGGCAGCTCTCCAACAGAAACCCATCTTGCAAAGCTCACCCTGCCCTGCCTGCCAGGAGCTGCACCGCAGGCAAGAAAGAGGATGGAGCAAAATGTGTTACTACTGTGGGAAGAAGGCAGGAAACAGAATCTGTTTTCTCAGTGTTATACCAGAAGTGGGTCTTTCACATCCCCTCAGGGCTTCTCTCCACAAGAAATTAAGAGTAGACACTCCTTTCTACATTTTTGAGACCACTAGTGACTTCATGGACTTTTGTCATGCTGTTCACTCTGTCAGTTGTCCTTTTTATCAGGTAAAAACTGCCACCCTTCCACCTCCCTCAACAGGAAGCTTCCCCTACCAACAAGGATTCCCAAATCTGAGGTTCTTCAAACAAATTACAGACTGCTGGATACAAACTTAAGTCATTCTTTCATGAACTCTCTAAACATACACAAGAAGTTTTCCACAGATCTCAGGCACTAAGCTGCATCATTTCCAAGGAGAACACATCCTTATGCAGAAAACCCTGCAGCCTACAGACCATCTCAGCAACATACTTGCCTGGCAACTCTGCTCTCAATACCTGCTTAGCCCATCCTCTCTGGGACCTGCAGGAAACAGAAGCTTCTTAAGATCAGCTCAACCAGCACACATGCTGCCTCTGCTTCATAAGATTTTCCTTTCCTCTGGGCTCTGGAACAGGAGGAACAGAACAGGAACAGCTTTGTCCCAGGAACACCACTTCCCATGCAGGCCCCCACCGCACACTGACCGCACACCCACCACCAGAGAGGACGCTGCAAAGGACATTCTTTCATGAACTCTCTAAACATACACAAGAAGTTTTCCACAGATCTCAGGCACTAAGCTGCATCATTTCCAAGGAGAACACATCCTTATGCAGAAAACCCTGCAGCCTACAGACCATCTCAGCAACATACTTGCCTGGCAACTCTGCTCTCAATACCTGCTTAGCCCATCCTCTCTGGGACCTGCAGGAAACAGAAGCTTCTTAAGATCAGCTCAACCAGCACACATGCTGCCTCTGCTTCATAAGATTTTCCTTTCCTCTGGGCTCTGGAACAGGAGGAACAGAACAGGAACAGCTTTGTCCCAGGAACACCACTTCCCATGCAGGCCCCCACCGCACACTGACCGCACACCCACCACCAGAGAGGACGCTGCAAAGGATGGCAGGTAAGTTGAGAAAGGAGAAGGCTTTGCATGCAAGAGTTAAATAGCAGATAGATTAGATCTCATCATTTGAGATTTCCAGGAAAAGTATTGTGTTGCTATGGAAACCTCAACATAACCCGGGTTTTCCCTCCTTTTGTTTGTTCATTTTCTACAAACACTGGCCTCTCCCAGCCCCCTCTGGTAGGACTTGCAGCTTGCAAAACCAATATTATTATTTTTTCTAATGTCCACTTCTCTTTGCAAGTACATTTTTTGGTACATAGCCTTTCACAGTATCACTGCCACAGCCTCTACACTCTTCTTTTGCAGTAAGTGCTGTATAATTTGCTACCCATTAGGAAACTCAGCTCTGAGACACCTTGCTCTCTGCTTGGGGGGATTAAAAAAAAAAAAG
>NW_015090852.1:2698853-2735420 GCF_001431845.1 Calidris pugnax | reverse complement strand
CCCCCCCCCCACAGCTCTTTACCCAAAATCCTAAGTCTTTAGACCTGCAGTAATGACAAGGGCCACAGCATGAGACAAAGCACACCAACAGTCCAGCTTGCACCAATGCAAGCGGAGAAAAGTAGAATGTATTCCCAGAAATAGGTAGGTCTCCCCAAATCGTCATATGCCCTCAGCTCATATGCCCTCTAGAAAGGGGTAAAACAACCGTGCCTGTCATTGTCATCTGATGGGAACTCTGGCATTTTTGCAGAAGTAAACCTCAGCAGCTTAGTTAATGGATAAAGTTGGCAGGGTGGAAAGGGACTCTTTTCTACATGTAAGGAACATTCCAGGAGAAATCCTCCATCAGAGAACTTGTGGCATCAACAGCAACACAAATTCCTTCTAAGCCTCTCCCAACCAGTCTGAGTTTCCTTATAAAGGAGTCTCCTCTTCAGCTGTAAGACTCTTTCCATGGTTTGTCCAAGTGCCTTCAACCAGGCAGCTTGCAAGCTTGTTTCCAAATTCCACTGCTTTGAAGGTCAAGAACTCTTCCACCCTAAATGCTGTTATAAAGGTATATGCATATAATGTACATGCAGCATCATTTGGAGGACCTGTCTTCTGTCTCTGGACTACGCTCTCCTAACTAGTTACCATTCAGGAGACCTCAGATACAACGGTGAGATGGTGGTGAGGAAAGAAAGAAAAAAACCACATTTTTCCATCTTCCACTAACAGCCCAACGGGCTATAAAAGCAGGAGGAATGCAAGGAAGAGCTAAATGACCTGAACAGTTAAATCAGCTGCACTTGCCTTCTGCTGAAACAGCCCCAGGCACTCTCCCTGGCCAGGCAAGCATCACAGCCTCATGAGTATTTCCAGAATGAGTTACAAACTCCCTGCTGTCAGAGAGGGGTAAAGCAGGCAATTCCAAAGAGCAAGATCCAAGCAGCAGGACAGTGGTCAGTCATTGCAGGGCATTCCCACAGCCATCAAGATTGTGACCATTTCTTTCAAGGCAAAGAGCCACGACCTCCAGGACACCCACCCTCATGCCAGTCTGCTGCTACCACCACCACCACCATCCTGTCTCCTGCAGCAGGCAGCTCTCCAACAGAAACCCATCTTGCAAAGCTCACCCTGCCCTGCCTGCCAGGAGCTGCACCACAGGCAAGAAAGAGGATGGAGCAAAATGTGTTACTACTGTGGGAAGAAGGCAGGAAACAGAATCTGTTTTCTCAGTGTTATACCAGAAGTGGGTCTTTCACATCCCCTCAGGGCTTCTCTCCACAAGAAATTAAGAGTAGACACTCCTTTCTACATTTTTGAGACCACTAGTGACTTCATGGACTTTTGTCATGCTGTTCACTCTGTCAGTTGTCCTTTTTATCAGGTAAAAACTGCCACCCTTCCACCTCCCTCAACAGGAAGCTTCCCCTACCAACAAGGATTCCCAAATCTGAGGTTCTTCAAACAAATTACAGACTGCTGGATACAAACTTAAGTCATTCTTTCATGAACTCTCTAAACATACACAAGAAGTTTTCCACAGATCTCAGGCACTAAGCTGCATCATTTCCAAGGAGAACACATCCTTATGCAGAAAACCCTGCAGCCTACAGACCATCTCAGCAACATACTTGCCTGGCAACTCTGCTCTCAATACCTGCTTAGCCCATCCTCTCTGGGACCTGCAGGAAACAGAAGCTTCTTAAGATCAGCTCAACCAGCACACATGCTGCCTCTGCTTCATAAGATTTTCCTTTCCTCTGGGCTCTGGAACAGGAGGAACAGAACAGGAACAGCTTTGTCCCAGGAACACCACTTCCCATGCAGGCCCCCACCGCACACTGACCGCACACCCACCACCAGAGAGGACGCTGCAAAGGATGGCAGGTAAGTTGAGAAAGGAGAAGGCTTTGCATGCAAGAGTTAAATAGCAGATAGATTAGATCTCATCATTTGAGATTTCCAGGAAAAGTATTGTGTTGCTATGGAAACCTCAACATAACCCGGGTTTTCCCTCCTTTTGTTTGTTCATTTTCTACAAACACTGGCCTCTCCCAGCCCCCTCTGGTAGGACTTACAGCTTGCAAAACCAATATTATTATTTTTTCTAATGTCCACTTCTCTTTGCAAGTACATTTTTTGGTACATAGCCTTTCACAGTATCACTGCCACAGCCTCTACACTCTTCTTTTGCAGTAAGTGCTGTATAATTTGCTACCCATTAGGAAACTCAGCTCTGAGACACCTTGCTCTGGGGGGGGGGGGAGAAAAGCCTCATGTTAACAAAACTGAGCTTGCTTGGGCTTCATTCAAGGAGAAACCACACCTGCAACCTCTCTTCTCCCAGAGTCAGCAGTGTATATCTCAAATGATTGTGTTTTAGTACTTGTAAGGACCTGTCTCACTCTAGGCATTGCAGGTGTTCGCTCCCAAATTGCAACAGCTCTGCCCGTGACTTTCCACATAGAAAATGAGACTAAACCCAAAAAGCAACCTAAAACTCCTAGAGATGGACTTTCTGTTTGCAGTGGTGTCACAGCCACATTGAAGCAATGAATATATCGAGGAACAAAGCACAATCCTGTGGATTCTTCTGTCTTAGACAGCCCAGGCCTCATTAGTAACTATACGTGTACAACTGGAGGATGCCAAAATGAGAAACTAGCAGTTTTTACCACTACAACTGGCAAAGAATTGCATATAAGTGGTGACATTGGTGACACCCTGGAAGGGTTGTTTCAGTTAACTGTCACACTCTCTCTTTTAGATTGTCAGCATTGTAGGACAAAGATCATCAGGGAGTATTATACAATACATAGCACAGCAAGAGCCACAAGAGCCAAACCTGATTCTGGCCCGTTGGCACTGCAAAACCAGAACTGACACAAGGCAATAAAGAATTTAAAGAACAAATCCAGTCCAATCCCCATCGAGTCATGCCCACACACAAAATAAAAGCTTGGTCTCAATCTTGCAAGACACTAGGGCAGTTTTTAGGAACAGCTACAGAGTTTTGTCCACCCTGGAGTCACCCTGCTGTTACTGAGCAATGGACTGCAGAACAGCAGCACTTTCTAGGTTGAAGAAGCAGAAGTGTACTGCAGCAGTGCTGGTACACACCTACCATTTATTTTCTTGCATCCAGTGGCATCAAGAAAATGCAGCACAATTTTCGTAGAAATTTTAGCACTAAAAATACCACAAATTAATACGGTCGTTTGAATGCCATGGAGGGGACCAAGAGAGTGTTACAGGCTGCTATGGAGTTTCATTGTGTCACTTATAGTTCTGTCCCCATTTAGGTCTCAAAAAACAGACCATTACCTTTTTAGTTTTGGAAAACAAGGCATTTCACAGTCAAGGGGAACCTGGGTATTCAGCTCAAAGTTTTCCTTGCTTTTATTCCCAGCTATCTAGCCATTTATTTTCCTGTGTCTGTAAGCTTTGGAGACTCAGTGCCAGCTAAAGATGGCTTCAGTGCCTGAGCAAGCTTTACTAAAAGTAAAAGGGCACTTCAAAGCTGAGTCCCAGTACTCTATAGTGTAACGTGCCAGGTACTGGCAGCCTCAAAACACCCTTCACATCCTCCAGTCGGAAGGCAACACCACCAAGAAGGACACAGCAGCTTTTTGCAGTCGTTTGGATGATCTTCACACAAAACTGACCACGAGTTGTCTGACAGTTTCATATTAAAAAGTTTTAATATGGAGTTTCATTGTGTCACTTATAGTTCTGTCCCCATTTAGGTCTCAAAAAACAGACCATTACCTTTTTAGTTTTGGAAAACAAGGCATTTCACAGTCAAGGGGAACCTGGGTATTCAGCTCAAAGTTTTCCTTGCTTTTATTCCCAGCTATCTAGCCATTTATTTTCCTGTGTCTGTAAGCTTTGGAGACTCAGTGCCAGCTAAAGATGGCTTCAGTGCCTGAGCAAGCTTTACTAAAAGTAAAAGGGCACTTCAAAGCTGAGTCCCAGTACTCTATAGTGTAACGTGCCAGGTACTGGCAGCCTCAAAACACCCTTCACATCCTCCAGTCGGAAGGCAACACCACCAAGAAGGACACAGCAGCTTTTTGCAGTCGTTTGGATGATCTTCACACAAAACTGACCACGAGTTGTCTGACAGTTTCATATTAAAAAAAAAAAGTTTTAAGCATCAAGAAAATGCAGCACAATTTTCGTAGAAATTTTAGCACTAAAAATACCACAAATTAATACGGTCGTTTGAATGCCATGGAGGGGACCAAGAGAGTGTTACAGGCTGCTATGGAGTTTCATTGTGTCACTTATAGTTCTGTCCCCATTTAGGTCTCAAAAAACAGACCATTACCTTTTTAGTTTTGGAAAACAAGGCATTTCACAGTCAAGGGGAACCTGGGTATTCAGCTCAAAGTTTTCCTTGCTTTTATTCCCAGCTATCTAGCCATTTATTTTCCTGTGTCTGTAAGCTTTGGAGACTCAGTGCCAGCTAAAGATGGCTTCAGTGCCTGAGCAAGCTTTACTAAAAGTAAAAGGGCACTTCAAAGCTGAGTCCCAGTACTCTATAGTGTAACGTGCCAGGTACTGGCAGCCTCAAAACACCCTTCACATCCTCCAGTCGGAAGGCAACACCACCAAGAAGGACACAGCAGCTTTTTGCAGTCGTTTGGATGATCTTCACACAAAACTGACCACGAGTTGTCTGACAGTTTCATATTAAAAAGTTTTAATTTTTTTAGTTTACCTGGTCTTGGCTAATCCTAGAATATATGAATGTCAAGCTGCAAAGTTGTTAACTCCGGGGCTGCAGATTCAGCAAGTTTCCTTTGGCTTCCTCAGCAAAGCTGCAGCAGAAACAAGAGGTGAGTTCACCAGCGCTGTCTGTGCCAACAGCCCCACCAAGTGGGCAAACGGACTTGCATCTTCTCTTCCAGTTCATCCTACATCCCAAAGCAGAACGGTCTCACAAAGTGCTACTGAAAACTACAAAACTTGCTCACCTAACCCGGCTCTACTCACTCCGACCGAAGCCTAACACAAAAAGGGCTTTCAAATCAAAGTTCTGAAGATCTTCTTTCTGGCAAGATTTTTGAGTAAAGGCAAAACAGGGAAGTGAAAAAGTCTGCCTTCCTTTACAAGCAGCAGCAAGACATACCAGCAGGGGAAAAGGCATCACACATTCTCTTAAAGTTTTGTTAAATCTTTCTGGCAAGATTTTTGAGTAAAGGCAAAACAGGGAAGTGAAAAAGTCTGCCTTCCTTTACAAGAAGCAGCAAGCAAGACATACCACCAGGGGAAAAGGCATCACTTATTCTCTTAAAGTTTTGTTCAAAGAATCATACAATGGTTAGAACCAGAAGCGACCTTAAAGATCATTGAGTTCCCACCCCCCTGCCATGGGCAGGGACACCTCCCACCAGAGCAGGCTGCTCAAAGCCCCATCCAGCCTGGCCTTTAATATTCCAGGGATGGGGCATCCACAGCTTCTCTGGGCAACCTGTTCCAGTGCCTCTCCACCCCCACAGTAAAGCATTTCTTCCCAATATCTAATCTAATTCTCCCCTCTTATCGATTTAAAATGATTACCCCTCAACCTATCGGTCCACTCCCTGATAAAGTCCCTCCCCATCTGTGCCAATCATGATCTGTTTCCTACCCATCTCCCATCCTACCCATAACAACTTATTTTACTTGCAAAGATACCAAAGTTGGTTTACATTCTTCAAAACCTTTGGAACAAAGCCCCGTCCTCCCTCTGAGACAACATATCCTCGTGGGCAGGAGACACTTACCTTCCTTTTTAATAGTTTATGGCATGGATTCTGTGCAAAGCAGGGATATTCACAAATAAAAGGAAGTGCAAGCTGTGCTGTCTATACATATATTCTGGATGTTCATATGTCCGAGCTTGTAAGAGGAGGTATTTTCATCTTGGTGTTAATGTACAGCACTCATCCAGCTGCAAAGACAATTCTGCTAATAAACTCCATGTTCTCTCCTCTATCCACTTCCTCCCATACACACTTTAAAAAAAAAATAAATTCTAAGCTGAAACCATTCTACGCACTTCCTCCCATACACACTTTAAAAAAAAATAAATAAATTCTAAGCTAAAACCATTCCACACTTAAGGAAAGAGGTTTGGGGACAGGCTATGGACAAGCTGACAGAAAATTCACCTTAAACTTCCTGCTCCTGGAAAGTGACCTTTTGAGTTATAACCTATACTCATATTGACCTTCTGGGTGATCTAAGCTACTGCCTGATCTATGCAGGTTCCCTAAAGAAAAGCTCTAGTAAGACCCAGACCATGCTGAATCAGAGCACAAAGCAAATACCTGGGCTCTGCTCTGTATTAATCTGAATTGGCATCAGAGTTACCTGGTTACTCAAGCATACAAGCAGAGGTGTAGAGTCAAGTTTAGAGGTTATTTATACAAAGATTGAGTAGACATTAAATCTCCCACACAAGTTAGCATGCTCAGATCAAGGCTACATCCTGCCCCGTTTCCCGAAGATCACTTAACTGCAGCCCAAGCAGTACAAAGCAAATTCGCTACAAGCTTTATGTAGTATATTAAATACTGAGGTACATGCAAACAGAATAAAAATAAATAAAAAAACCCATTTAAACAGTGTTATGCCAAGCTGTATAGCAGCTACTGATACTGCATTACTCTCAGACCACAGGGAAGGCTGTGAGAGTGTCTTTTCACTTAAGTCTAGCCTGGCTATTCCCCTCTATCAGCTTCATGATAGAGGTCTACCTATAACTAATTATTTCGCACCAGTGTCTCAAAATAAGAGTTCTGCAGTTTTCTTTGATTTAGGCCTTGGCAGAAGGCTCTATGCATTTAGACAGAAACACTAACAAAAAACTCAAACTATAAGGCCAGCGGCTGGCTGGCTTCCTCTATGGAAGAGCTAAGGAAGAGCCAGGACCAGGCTTCTCCGGAGTGCAGCGAAATAAGGAGAGATCACAGTCGCAAAATGCAGCAAGAAAAATCTGTACTTTTCCTGGAGGCATTTAAAAGATGGGTAGATGTGGATTTTGTCAGCGTTAGGTCGATGGCTGGACTCGATGCTCTGAAAGGCCCCTTCCAACCGAGGCAATTCTATGATTCTAATAAAATTTTGAGTGACACTGCCCTCTTGAGGGAAATTGAGCTGTATTGCCTTAGCCAAGCCAGCCTCCCTCCACTGCTATTCAGATGACACTAAAACTCCCCCGCTGCCTTGCCATATGGCTCAAGATCAGAAGTTCTTGAAAAGCAGCAGTAGACTCACACCTAGGAATCAATTATCAGTAGATAAAATATAGTTTTGGTTGTGTTTTATTTATAGGTATTTTAAGTACAAACAGACAGGCCACACTGACAGCACAAGAGCCTATTGTAAATACACAAACCTGTCCCTGGAAATCAGTTTTATTTCTTCACAAATTGTGGCCTTTTATTTTATGCAACAGCTAGTATTGCAAAACCCAAGAGAAGGAACCAGAATCTAGCATTTTCTTTCTCCTGCAAATTCCTAATCTTCACACTACACAAGCACAATCTCTCTAACTTAAGAATCCTGATCTTTATACGCAATTTGCTGAAGAACAGTAAACTTACCTCATGAAAATCACCTGCTGGCTGAAGGAATCCCTTGCAATATCTATTTGAAGCTTTTGGGAATCATTCCCTGACGTTGCTGTAACAGCCAGGCTGTAGAACACAACCTCCAACCAGTCTTTATGAGAAAGCAGATACTAACGATATATTTATAAAATACCAAGTCACATGAGTTTACTTTGAATATCTACAGCATCAACAAAAAAAAAAAAAGAAGAAAAGAGATAAGCTACACCCCAAAGTTCGCAGAGAATTTAAAAGAAGGAACTCTTGGCTTCCTGTATTTTGTCAAGATGGGATATAGGCTAGACTGACATGAGAAGCAGGGGTATAGTCAAGAAAGCTCAGGGAAAATTCCACAGTCTTTGCCATCTCTCCAAGAATTCCACAGTATTTTAAATCTGGAAATACCTAAAAATTATCACACAGTTTTGCACCGATATCAAGTTCATTAGCAAGTACTGCCAATGAGAAGCAACATCTGCCCATAGACAGGATCTGTGTCACAGTAGAATCCACATTATGGCAAAGGGAGTGGAACACACCTGCACATGAAGAATATAATGCTTTAACACCCAGCACAACAGGAGAGATTCATTAGAAAACTCACTTCCGAAGCACAATATCCAAAACATCACTAATTATTCCACATGTGGCCTAGTGCATGGAATCCATAAAGAGTTCTTCTGTGCCTGGAATCTACTTAATGTCTTTAGCTCTTGGAAAAAAAAAAAAATATAAAAAAATCAGCTCCCTTAGCAGTTAGAGTTTTGCCAGTCTCTACACCAGATGCTGCTGCACGACATTGCAGGACTGTTGGGATGAAAAGTCCACTCACTTAAAAACACAAAGTTGTGTTAAACACACCTATCACAGACTATTTGGTGGAAATTGGAAAACTGTATTAGAAGCTTTGTGCTAGCTTAAAATTTGCAGATTAACACAGACTTTCACTGAAACATCGGGAGAAAAGCCTCATGTTAACAAAACTGAGCTTGCTTGGGCTTCATTCAAGGAGAAACCACACCTGCAACCTCTCTTCTCCCAGAGTCAGCAGTGTATATCTCAAATGATTGTGTTTTAGTACTTGTAAGGACCTGTCTCACTCTAGGCATTGCAGGTGTTCGCTCCCAAATTGCAACAGCTCTGCCCGTGACTTTCCACATAGAAAATGAGACTAAACCCAAAAAGCAACCTAAAACTCCTAGAGATGGACTTTCTGTTTGCAGTAGTGTCACAGCCACATTGAAGCAATGAATATATCGAGGAACAAAGCACAATCCTGTGGATTCTTCTGTCTTAGACAGCCCAGGCCTCATTAGTAACTATACGTGTACAACTGGAGGATGCCAAAATGAGAAACTAGCAGTTTTTACCACTACAACTGGCAAAGAATTGCATATAAGTGGTGACATTGGTGACACCCTGGAAGGGTTGTTTCAGTTAACTGTCACACTCTCTCTTTTAGATTGTCAGCATTGTAGGACAAAGATCATCAGGGAGTATTATACAATACATAGCACAGCAAGAGCCACAAGAGCCAAACCTGATTCTGGCCCGTTGGCACTGCAAAACCAGAACTGACACAAGGCAATAAAGAATTTAAAGAACAAATCCAGTCCAATCCCCATCGAGTCATGCCCACACACAAAATAAAAGCTTGGTCTCAATCTTGCAAGACACTAGGGCAGTTTTTAGGAACAGCTACAGAGTTTTGTCCACCCTGGAGTCACCCTGCTGTTACTGAGCAATGGACTGCAGAACAGCAGCACTTTCTAGGTTGAAGAAGCAGAAGTGTACTGCAGCAGTGCTGGTACACACCTACCATTTATTTTCTTGCATCCAGTGGCATCAAGAAAATGCAGCACAATTTTCGTAGAAATTTTAGCACTAAAAATACCACAAATTAATACGGTCGTTTGAATGCCATGGAGGGGACCAAGAGAGTGTTACAGGCTGCTATGGAGTTTCATTGTGTCACTTATAGTTCTGTCCCCATTTAGGTCTCAAAAAACAGACCATTACCTTTTTAGTTTTGGAAAACAAGGCATTTCACAGTCAAGGGGAACCTGGGTATTCAGCTCAAAGTTTTCCTTGCTTTTATTCCCAGCTATCTAGCCATTTATTTTCCTGTGTCTGTAAGCTTTGGAGACTCAGTGCCAGCTAAAGATGGCTTCAGTGCCTGAGCAAGCTTTACTAAAAGTAAAAGGGCACTTCAAAGCTGAGTCCCAGTACTCTATAGTGTAACGTGCCAGGTACTGGCAGCCTCAAAACACCCTTCACATCCTCCAGTCGGAAGGCAACACCACCAAGAAGGACACAGCAGCTTTTTGCAGTCGTTTGGATGATCTTCACACAAAACTGACCACGAGTTGTCTGACAGTTTCATATTAAAAAGTTTTAATTTTTTTAGTTTACCTGGTCTTGGCTAATCCTAGAATATATGAATGTCAAGCTGCAAAGTTGTTAACTCCGGGGCTGCAGATTCAGCAAGTTTCCTTTGGCTTCCTCAGCAAAGCTGCAGCAGAAACAAGAGGTGAGTTCACCAGCGCTGTCTGTGCCAACAGCCCCACCAAGTGGGCAAACGGACTTGCATCTTCTCTTCCAGTTCATCCTACATCCCAAAGCAGAACGGTCTCACAAAGTGCTACTGAAAACTACAAAACTTGCTCACCTAACCCGGCTCTACTCACTCCGACCGAAGCCTAACACAAAAAGGGCTTTCAAATCAAAGTTCTGAAGATCTTCTTTCTGGCAAGATTTTTGAGTAAAGGCAAAACAGGGAAGTGAAAAAGTCTGCCTTCCTTTACAAGCAGCAGCAAGACATACCAGCAGGGGAAAAGGCATCACACATTCTCTTAAAGTTTTGTTAAAAGAATCATACAATGGTTAGAACCAGAAGCGACCTTAAAGATCATTGAGTTCCCACCCCCCTGCCATGGGCAGGGACACCTCCCACCAGAGCAGGCTGCTCAAAGCCCCATCCAGCCTGGCCTTTAATATTCCAGGGATGGGGCATCCACAGCTTCTCTGGGCAACCTGTTCCAGTGCCTCTCCACCCCCACAGTAAAGCATTTCTTCCCAATATCTAATCTAATTCTCCCCTCTTATCGATTTAAAATGATTACCCCTCAACCTATCGGTCCACTCCCTGATAAAGTCCCTCCCCATCTGTGCCAATCATGATCTGTTTCCTACCCATCTCCCATCCTACCCATAACAACTTATTTTACTTGCAAAGATACCAAAGTTGGTTTACATTCTTCAAAACCTTTGGAACAAAGCCCCGTCCTCCCTCTGAGACAACATATCCTCGTGGGCAGGAGACACTTACCTTCCTTTTTAATAGCTTATGGCATGGATTCTGTGCAAAGCAGGGATATTCACAAATAAAAGGAAGTGCAAGCTGTGCTGTCTATACATATATTCTGGATGTTCATATGTCCGAGCTTGTAAGAGGAGGTATTTTCATCTTGGTGTTAATGTACAGCACTCATCCAGCTGCAAAGACAATTCTGCTAATAAACTCCATGTTCTCTCCTCTATCCACTTCCTCCCATACACACTTTAAAAAAAAATAAATAAATTCTAAGCTAAAACCATTCCACACTTAAGGAAAGAGGTTTGGGGACAGGCTATGGACAAGCTGACAGAAAATTCACCTTAAACTTCCTGCTCCTGGAAAGTGACCTTTTGAGTTATAACCTATACTCATATTGACCTTCTGGGTGATCTAAGCTACTGCCTGATCTATGCAGGTTCCCTAAAGAAAAGCTCTAGTAAGACCCAGACCATGCTGAATCAGAGCACAAAGCAAATACCTGGGCTCTGCTCTGTATTAATCTGAATTGGCATCAGAGTTACCTGGTTACTCAAGCATACAAGCAGAGGTGTAGAGTCAAGTTTAGAGGTTATTTATACAAAGATTGAGTAGACATTAAATCTCCCACACAAGTTAGCATGCTCAGATCAAGGCTACATCCTGCCCCGTTTCCCGAAGATCACTTAACTGCAGCCCAAGCAGTACAAAGCAAATTCGCTACAAGCTTTATGCAGTATATTAAATACTGAGGTACATGCAAACAGAATAAAAATTTAAAAATAAAAATCAAACATACATTTAAATAGTGTTACGCCAAGCCATATAGCAGCTACTGATACTGCATTACTCTCAGACCACAGGGAAGGCTGTGAGAGTGTCTTTTCACTTAAGTCTAGCCTGGCTATTCCCCTCTATCAGCTTCATGATAGAGGTCTACCTATAACTAATTATTTCGCACCAGTGTCTCAAAATAAGAGTTCTGCAGTTTTCTTTGATTTAGGCCTTGGCAGAAGGCTCTATGCATTTAGACAGAAACACTAACAAAAAACTCAAACTATAAGGCCAGCGGATGGCTGGCTTCCTCTATGTAAGAGCTAAGGAAGAGCCAGGACCAGGCTTCTCCGGAGTGTAGTGAAATAAGGAGAGATCACAGTCGCAAAATGCAGCAAGAAAAATCTGTACTTTTCCTGGAGGCATTTAAAAGATGGGTAGATGTGGATTTTGTCAGTGTTAGGTCGATGGCTGGACTCGATGCTCTGAAAGGCCCCTTCCAACTGAGGAAATTCTATGATTCTAATAAAATTTTGAGTGACACTGCCCTCTTGAGGGAAATTGAGCTGTATTGCCTTAGCCAAGCCAGCCTCCCTCCACTGCTATTCAGATGACACTAAAACTCCCCCGCTGCCTTGCCATATGGCTCAAGATCAGAAGTTCTTGAAAAGCAGCAGTAGACTCACACCTAGGAATCAATTATCAGTAGATAAAATATAGTTTTGGTTGTGTTTTATTTATAGGTATTTTAAGTACAAACAGACAGGCCACACCGACAGCACAAGAGCCTATTGTAAATACATAAACCTGTCCCTGGAAATCAGTTTTATTTCTTCACAAATTGTGGCCTTTTATTTTACACAACAGCTAGTATTGCAAAACCCAAGAGCAGGAGCCAGAATCTAGCATTTTCTCTCTCCTGCAAATTCCTAATCATTGCACTACACAAGCACAATCTCTCTAACTTAAGAATCCTGATCTTTATACGCAATTTGCTGAAGAACAGTAAACTTACCTCATGAAAATCACCTGCTGGCTGAAGTAATCCCTTGCAATATCTATTTGAAGCTTTTGGGAATCATTCCCCGACGTTGCTGTAACAGCCAGGCCGTAGAACACAAC
Source organism: Calidris pugnax (assembly GCF_001431845.1). Lineage (NCBI taxonomy): Eukaryota > Metazoa > Chordata > Aves > Charadriiformes > Scolopacidae > Calidris > Calidris pugnax. The sequence continues at coordinate 2,722,616 of NW_015090852.1, read as the reverse complement.
CTCCAACCAGTCTTTATGAGACAGCAGATACTAACGATATATTTATAAAATACCAAGTCACATGAGTTTACTTTGAATATCTACAGCATCAACAAAAAAAAAAAAAGAAGAAAAGAGATAAGCTACACCCCAAAGTTCGCAGAGAATTTAAAAGAAGGAACTCTTGGCTTCCTGTATTTTGTCAAGATGGGATATAGGCTAGACTGACATGAGAAGCAGGGGTATAGTCAAGAAAGCTCAGGGAAAATTCCACAGTCTTTGCCATCTCTCCAAGAATTCCACAGTATTTTAAATCTGGAAATACCTAAAAATTATCACACAGTTTTGCACCGATATCAAGTTCATTAGCAAGTACTGCCAATGAGAAGCAACATCTGCCCATAGACAGGATCTGTGTCACAGTAGAATCCACATTATGGCAAAGGGAGTGGAACACACCTGCACATGAAGAATATAATGCTTTAACACACAGCACAACAGGAGAGATTCATTAGAAAACTCACTTCCGAAGCACAATATCCAAAACATCACTAATTATTCCACATGTGGCCTAGTGCATGGAATCCATAAAGAGTTCTTCTGTGCCTGGAATGTACTTAATGTCTTTAGCTCTTGGAAAAAAAAAAAAATATAAAAAAATCAGCTCCCTTAGCAGTTAGAGTTTTGCCAGTCTCTACACCAGATGCTGCTGCACGACATTGCAGGACTGTTGGGATGAAAAGTCCACTCACTTAAAAACACAAAGTTGTGTTAAACACACCTATCACAGACTATTTGGTGGAAATTGGAAAACTGTATTAGAAGCTTTGTGCTAGCTTAAAATTTGCAGATTAACACAGACTTTCACTGAAACATCTCACTTAATGTCTTTAGCTCTTGGAAAAAAAAATATATAAAAAAAATCAGCTCCTTTAGCAGTTAGAGTTTTGCCAGTCTCTACACCAGATGCTGCTGCACGACATTGCAGGACTGTTGGGATGAAAAGTCCACTCACTTAAAAACACAAAGTTGTGTTAAACACACCTATCACAGACTATTTGGTGGAAATTGGAAAACTGTATTAGAAGCTTTGTGCTAGCTTAAAATTTGCAGATTAACACAGACTTTCACTGAAACATCTCATATGCTACAATTTAAGAAAAAAAAAAAAACCTCCAAGGAAAACATTAGAAGGGTCTGATGCCTCAGTAAGAAGTTTAAAAGCAATGATCACCTGCTGTTCATAACTGACTTGCTAACAACTCCAGCTAATAAGAGAAGTTGAAGAATTAAGCAAAACCAGAAAGACATTATCTATACGGCCTTGAGTCCTCCCCTCCCTTTGTTATAAAAAACTGCTAGTAGTACATATTCCCACAATTGTACAAACCAACACTTTTTCAATTGGAATGTTACCAAGTCAGTTGGGATAGTGGGGAAAGAAAAGACAGAAGAGAAATAGAGTTAAATATCCTTATAGCAACTACTTAAACAATTAACACTTTATTTCTGGAAATAATTCAAAACATTGTGGCAAACTGAGTGCCATCACAAGTTATAGCACAAAATACTCTATATATAATTTTTTATAGGACTAAGCACCCAAACACAGGCTTTCTAATAAACACAGATAAGGGTTCAATACCCCACAATGAGTTCAAGCATCTAGAGGTACTGTACTGTTAACTAAAATTATACTCTTGAGTGTTTACAGCCAACAATAATCGTGATGAGACTAAGTTGACATTTAAATGGATGCCACTGCCCCATCAGGATTTAATCCTAATTGAATAACAGTAGTGGAATATCATCTATTACTGACTTATCTTGAACAGCGTGTCCATTCAGACCAGACCAACGCGCCACGTCTTCCTGAATCAAGGTTTGCAGAACAGTTTCTACAAAAAGCAGGATTCTAAATGTCAAGCAATTTGGTGTTAGCAAGTCTTGCAGTATTACCACTAAAATCAGATACTGACTGCAACAATACAATTGGGCTAGACCAGGTGTTTTATTATCCACATTAGCAAGCTCATGAAATCAGGATCTGTCTAGAAAGCTGAATGTGTTCTGACATGATTTTTGAGAAAGCTGGCTTTCACCTGGAATACGTCCCATACAAAGCACAAGTTCTTCAGTTCAGGTATCAGGATAAACATAATGAAGTCAAATCCAACAGGTCTAAGAACTACTTTCAGGACTCTGAACTTTAAGCAGCCCCTTCTTCAGTTCAGCAATTTTATCTTCTCTTGAGGCTGCATAACTCTTCGCTATCTTAATGAGGGAGTCATGACGCTTCTCCAATCCAGCCTTCAGATTTAGGTATATTTCCTACAAAGAGGAGATAAAGGCAGGAGAACACATCAGCAAAGTTAACATTTACACTTTTTAAGTATGGAAGTAAGAGTGGTCTCTGCATAACTCTTCGCTATCTTAATGAGGGAGTCATGACGCTTCTCCAATCCAGCCTTCAGATTTAGGTATATTTCCTACAATGAGGAGATAAAGGCGGGAGAACCCATCAGCAAAATTAACATTTACATTTTTTTAAGTATGGAAGTAAGAGTGGTCCGGTGGCCTCAAGTTATTTCAAAGACACCTCATCCCTGGCTTGAAAAACAGCATTCACAGAACACAAGAAAATGAAAAAACATCAAAAGAATAAGAGCAGCCACAAGCAAAATTCCAGTATTATGGTTCTGTTTAACTCTAGTGGTTACAATAGTAAAATGCTCAAACACCTGCACTAGCCCAGCATTCTGCTACTACTGCCCCATTCTGTGTTAACCTGTGTCACCGAGATCTCTGCCACAGCAACTTCTACTATTGTCCTCCCATCATGGACAGTACTTCAGTAATGAACAGATAAGAGGAGATACACAGGCAGACTGTGATCCCCTACTCCCAACCCATCAGCATTTCTGCCTCCTTCCAAAGCTGAGATGGACAGTCATCTTCCTGAAACCCCAGAAAGAAAGGGTTCATGACATGGCAAGCAGTCCTGTATTTGAGGGAGACTGTTGAGAAGGTAACACCTGTGTTGCAATGATGAGCAGTACTGTAAAGCCTCACAGTTCACTTCCCAGTGGCCAAACAACAAAAAAAAAAATTGACTGCTTAAAGCTCAAATTGCCATGATACAAAAATGAACAAGCCTAATATCTGCTACAGGCACAGGTGGGAAGACAAGCTTAATTTCACCCCCAAAATACTGGTCAATCACACCATTCCTGAGTCTAGTCTCTCAGAAGGCCCATTTCTCCTGCAGGCCACCTACAGCCTGCAGAGACAAGCCCAAGACTTAGCAACCCAGTGGAACCACAAAAACAAGAGCTCTCCCTCCCACTATCCACCCAAACCACCACCTGCACAGCCTACTTATTTTTAGGGCCAACAAGTGTTCCTTTATTCACACAACCCAAGTTAAAAATCAGTTTTGAGAATACCAAACAGGATTCCTTTAGGAAAAAAAAAAAAACAATAAAAGCAAAACAAACCCTCACCTTGGCTTTCATTTCTTCTTTTTCAGCATTCTCATTCAGCTGCTGAATTTTGAACCTTGTCTGTTGGATTTCCTTGTGAATGGCCGTCACTTTATCATATACAGCACCCCTCTTCTCCTGAATTCTGTTACAATATCTAAAGATGGGAGAAAAAAGTTAGTACTGAGCCATTTGACTAATTCCAGATTAAACTTAACCCCACCACAAGCAAAGCTTGTATTTTATGAGCATGAAACTAACAGCTTCTAGAAGCAATGCTGTATAGAATTTACTTGCTTGGAAATTTGTCAATTTTTTAAGTCAGAACAACTTAGGTACAAGAAGTGAAATTCAAAGTGGAGTTAGGGGAATTTGTTGAAGATCCTCAGCTGCTGCCAATCAAGGCAACTCAATTGACTCCAGTGGAACCAGCCCAATGGATGCTGCATCTTCCTGCCTTTCAGTAATGCAGCACAGGTGTCAGTGATCTGACAGTTAGGGCCCTGCCTGAAGACCAACCACTGGACCAGGTTAAAAGCAATACAGCTGGACTTGATTTTTCAGCATAATTGAAAGTCACATTTTTCTTAGCCTCAGATCCCCTCCCAGCAAGTTAGAGCTCTAATCCCATACATCTACCTATGGTATCTGCATCTTCCAGTCCACCATTTGACTGCATCCCAACAAAGACCAAATCACATTTCCCCAGCTTGCAGGTGAATTCAAATAGCTCCAGCTGTGGGCTGCCACGTAACCAGCAACAGCTTACTGGGGAAACAGGAGATCTACTTTGACTTGAAGTGCAAATCACACCTCACAGTTTATATTAAGTTTGTTTGGGTGGTTTTTTTTTTACATTATTTACAGTTGGAACTGTAGCAGGTGTTTTCTCTAAAGAACAGCTGAAATAACTCCTACTTAGCAAGAGCCTACTTGCATCTTGCTACCTTGAGGGAAGGGTCAGGACACATTCTCTTATTCACCAGCAAAAACTCTTGTTTCCAAACCAAGGTTACCTCCATTTCCTTCTTGCTTATCAAAGCATCTAATTTTATCCCTCAAGGGAAATACCTAGCACATTAAAAACAAATAGGCAGCAACTTTTAACACAAAGGAACACTAGATTAATTAAAAGCTACTTTTCCTTCCAAATAAGTATGAAAATAACAATCTCTTCTAGGGAGTACAATACACCAAGTGAGGAGCAAAGGAAGCCTGCAAATCTTGCTGCTATTCTACACACCACACAAGCCTTTCAGCATGACTAAATCTTAGCTGAGTCTTTCCACAATGTAGAAAAAGCTCTCTTCCATCCTAGTTAATTTACCCAGCCAATAATGTTCCCTTTCCTATCCATGTACAAAAAAAAACCCCATTATATAATAAGCTTTCTCTCTAACAGTTCAGCACTTCTAATTTCACTGAAGCCACGACCTTACATCGCTGCAGTTTGCTGCTGCAGAAGCAACTGCTGTGCTGTAAACACTGCCTTGCGACTTGCCTTTAGCATACTGGAGGAAAGGAGATGGGCTAAGAGGCTTTGATCAAATGACACTTTTCCTTTTGTTTTAGAAGCATCATGTCAGGATAATACTCCTCTGAGATACAAGCCCCATTTCCCCATGGGTCTTGAACATCTTTGATAATGAGCAAAAGTGGCAAGGGAAATTATGAAAAATTCATGAAAGGCAAATGGGGCTTTGTTGAAGTCTGATAAGTTGGAAAATTATCCCAGTGTGACATTCTCTTTAAGAAGATAAAAGAATCAAGAATAAGCATTATAAATTAAATTAGTGCTCCAATAAAAGAATTGCTGTCAAGTCACATTGCAATTATTGATTTGAGACCCCAAGTCCCCTGCCTGCAGCCATTACTGGTCTTCATACAAAGCTATCCCACATCGCTCATTTTCTTCTTACTGCTAAGCTGCATGTTTGTACCAGACACAAACTTTGGTAGCACATAACAAAGACATAAAGTAGCATCAGGCAGAAATGTCAACTCATCCATACTCAAGCACAGTGCGCTTATATTGCTCAACATCTTCACGCTTCTTTTTTATCCTCATTTCAGCCGTAGCCAGCTTCTCACGTTTTGCAGTGACCAGTCTCTTTAAGGACATTTCATCTGTCTTCACCTTTTTCAGCTCTATCTGAGCACTCTCAAGCTGATCCTCCAGATTTCTGACCTAGAGTACGTAAGAAATAAGTTAAACGGGGAAAAGAACCACAAAATGTATAATCAAAACAACACACCCTGTTGGTTTATGAAGATTAGATCTAGTTTCATGCTCCCAGGTAAATCCCAGATCCCTAGTCTTCATCTGATTTTAAATACTTGCAAATGGACAAGATTCCACCACTTAGAAATATTTTTAAGGAGTTACTCTGAATTCTGCTGTAGTTCTCAGCCAAGGGTAATTTGAACATATGCTACATAAATACCCCAAAAGACTCCATAGCATTTTTCAAACACTCCAAACAATTGCATTCTCCCAAAACTGAGTAGCAAATATCACAGTACTGTATTGTGACGAACGTTTCATCTGGGAAAGGCTGGCTTAGTAATATTAAAGGCACTTAAGACACTACTTTTCTGGAAGCAGTAATTTTTGCTCTTAGTTTCTGCTCTCTAGGCAGAAGAAACTGGATCTCACTTTTCTTCTTCCATCATTTCCTACCAACAACCCCAAGACAGCTCAAACTATTTTAGGTCAGGTTTCTATGGCAACAAAGGCTTTGACTATTAAAAGTGGTCAATAGTACATTAGCTAGTGGCATGCTGCAAAGCAGCAGCTATGCTTTACTAATGTTTTTAAGAATGAGTTTTATCCAAATTCTTTCTTTTGGGGACAGAGGAGAGATGGGAGCTTTCAAAATACAGACATTTATTGACGATCACCTATCTTGCTTACACACGAAGTTCTCCCTAACCAGATATAATTTGGATAACACAAACCTCTGATAATACACTGGCCAGTCTCTCCACATTTGCTTCTTGTCTTTCCATCTTCTTTTGATATAACTGCACCTCCAGTTGGCATGATGGCAGAACCTCAACCAGGTCTCTGTAACTTTCATATTTCTCAATAACTTCTTGCTTTAGGAAGAAAAAGAGTATTAATAAACCAGCTTTGGAGTTTGTATATTTTGTATAGTATTAATGCTTATTGACTTTTGTACCTGTTTCCCCATTAATGTATCATTAACATACACTGGAATTAATATTTAGCAGTTATTGAAATGAGATCTTCAGTTTGTAAAAAAAAAAAGCATTGATTTGGAAAGCACAGGAGGTGACGTGCAAGTGTTTTACACTGAACTAACTGGCTTGTAAAAGCTTTCAGGACAGGAAAGAGCTATACAGTGAAGACCTTCTACACTGGTAAAACAGGAGTTATATAAAGCATCATAAAAACAGATGTCTGGAATTACAGTGATAAAGTTTACATCTTTGGAACAAAAATGTCTAGGGAGACAAAGTTACTCCACTGGTGTATAAGCAGTCATGAACAGCAAACATTTAAAGACTGGACATTACTTAAAAAACAAGCTAGGAAGGGAAACTCAGTGTCCAACGTACTAGTGGAGACAGCCATCAATTCCAGAAATAGTGAATAACAGAGAGAATGAAGCATGTGTTCTAAATCCAAGGACATTTGTGAGCTGCCAAAATATTGTCATCTGTCGAGAGCAAACAGCCAGACAGGTATAGTACAGATTCAAGAGTTCTGCACCTAGTCTCACAAATAAGCAGTTGCTCATTGAGGATAAAGCAGCAGTGACTGCAATCCTGCTTTAAAAAAAAAAGCCACTGACACTAACAAACAAAAAAATCCACACACCTGCACAACCAACCTTCAGTTTTCTCTGAAGTTATGATTTCCTTTCAGACTAACCAATTCTGTTGAATTTTGACTAGAAGTACAAGTCATTCAAGAAGGAGTTCTAGATGATGACAGCTCATTAAGACGTGCTTTTTCTAATAGGATACCTCCTTGTGTGGACAGAGGAAAACCTCACCTTGGATTTCTTTAGTTTCTTAACAGTCTCTTTCATCAGTTCTTTGTAATTTTTCAGTTCCTCTGGACTCTCCACAATTTTGGACTTGAGCTGCTCCTGTTCTTCTTTCAAAGCAGCCATTGTCACTTTAAGCTCATTCTAGTTAACAAGACAAACACAGTTTTGATATTAGCAATTAGGTGAACATAGAGGAATTGTGAGGCTTTGCCAGGATCTTATGACTAGACAGGTACTTTTCTCTGTTGTACGTCATTCCTCATTAGGAAGTTTTAAAAAAAGATTCTTCTGAACAGCATTAAAATTCCCAATCAAAGCAGATAACAGTCCATTTTGCTCCCTGAGCATATGTACAGGGGTGCAATACAGTCACAAGAACAACATTTAACTAGTACTCCACAAAAAACCTGGCAGCTAATACACATTACTAGCAGCTCTCTCCTTAAGAGCCCCTCACCTATGGCAACCCAGGCAATTACTGCAGGGTTTCAGGGCCAGTTGTATCAACCTGGTTGATAAACAGAGCAACGAGCTTCCTGTGCAACATCTTAAAAACCTCCTGTTTCGTCCACACCAAGTCAGTTACTGCCTCAGTCATTCTATGCACCTAAGTCCATAGCTTCTCAGAAGTCCAGATGTCTTGCCCTGTAACAGATCAGCTTCCTGAACATGGACAGAACTTTAAATACCCATCTCTGCACTGTAAAGTTAACAACAAAACAAGCTACTGCTTCCATAGAGAGGGAAAAAAAATGAAGCCAAATCTTTTTTTAAAAAAAAACTAATCATCATCACCTGAACATCACCTAGCTTTCAAAAATAATTTGATCCTAGAAGGGAACACAATCTATTAGTTTATCTGAGATGCAAGCTACAGCCTCTACCTACACAGTGGTACACTTACCAGTTTTCGGGTACGCTCTGCAATATATGACTTCTTTTGTGAAATCACCTCTTGCAAAGCTGTCTAAAAAAAAGAAGCAACAAACTTTAAATAAGCACCTCTACAGCTGCTACCTCCTTTACCCTTCTATCACAGATCTGTCTACAAGGGAAATCCCATTTATAGTTTCATTTGGAGTGCTATAACTAGGAGACAAAATAGCAGTCTGTAAGATTTAAAAGATTTAAAAGGGAAGGAGGACATTGATACAAAAGCCAGGGGGAGCACCAGCCAGCAGCAGGTACCTAGGAACAGGGATAAGAGATGAACTACCACTATTCTTACTGACCCTGGCAGCACTATATATACACAACCTTCTTCACCAGAGATACTGTTCATTAGAAAAAAAAACTAAGTTAATACAAGGTCCCAAATAATATACAAGTCAAGCATATGGTTAATAATATTACTAGTATTGGCAGAATTTAATATAACAAAACAACAAAAAAACGACAGATTTTTTTTTTCTTCCCAAAACAGCTGAAAAGGTTACTTATGACACCTTTGAGGCAACTTGGCATTGCTGGAAAGTTATCTCTGTAATCAATCCTACTCTTTTTGCCAGGCATTCCCTTGAGTGGCCCTTCTTAGGTCTCATTTCCTGCCACGGCTCACCTCCAGTTCCAATTCTTGACTTCAGTTACCAAGCAAAAAATCAACAGGGAAACACACACATCACACTTCTGAACAGTAACACAGGTACCTCCCAAGTCATTGCAGTAATGCATCTCAAAAAGAAAGAGCCAAAGGAACACAAAAGTGTATTAAGTCTGATTTCAAGTACGTTTCACATTCCTTATATTGAAATGAAAAGTTGAGTTAGATAAGACATTTGGTTGCAATGATCTTTGTTTTAAATGAGAAAAGTCCCCCTTACCCTTTGTAGAGGCAGAGGGAGGGGAACAAAATCAACAGAAATAAGGAATGCACACGATCAGAAACTATAGCAGCATTTCAGAGAAATTTATAACAAGATCATACATGTTTCCGACGGTAGTCCTGCCTTAGGATTTGCTGCAGTTCTCGAATGTCATCTGTTAGTTGCCTGACCTCTTCTTGATGCTCAACTGGAATGGTGCTAAGCAAAAAAAGGGGAAAAAAAAAAGACATTGAACAGTTTCAGGATTATCATAGTCAGGTCAGAGTACAGTAGATAAAACAATCACTCCCCAAAAAGAGTTTACAACCAGTAACTTCAGTAATCAGGACAAGACAGTCTCAAATTAATACATCTTCTTTTCCTTTGCTTATGAGATTTTGTAAGTGAAGCATAATTTAAAAAGCTATTTTGTCAAGAAGTGGTACAAGCATAACAGAGGACTAAATTTAAAGATCACGTTAATGAAAGCACAGAACAACACTTCTACCCATTTTTGTGGTGATTTTTCATTTATGAAATTTACATAATATTACCTGCCATAGAAACAGCTTGCATTAGCGTAGTCCTTAGCTAGAAAACCTCCTGTCTAGCACATACCAACAGCAGCTATCATAGCTTTCAAAACAAAGAGGTTTTTTTTCCCCCTATCTTGGAAACTAGCCATCTCTTCATCCTATTATCCACAAGCAAAACCAAAACTTAATGGTGCAAAGACACAGACAGTAGAACTAAATGGCCTGAAACGGGGAATGGGGCAAACATGTCAAATAACTAAGGAAGACAACTTTACCCATCTATTAAGTTAAAGATGGGCTTCCAGCAGCTATTGAAAAGATAAAGACATATCACTAAACCCCAACTATAACAGCAAAAAGTTTCACCTCGGTCCCCAGCACACAAAATACAGTATCATCTCAAAGCAACCATATACTCCTGGTCATGTTTTTATTTTCTGCCAGCCTAATGACAGTAGAGCTACTTCTGTAATTCTGAGCACAACCCAACAGCAACATCTCTATATTTTCTAGCTTATTTCCCAGGGAGGCCAACCAGCAACAGAGTCAGGCAAGGACTAAAGGAGAATTCCAAGTCTGTTCAAATTAAAAGTTCCTACAATAGTTATCAAACAATTCTGTCAAATCCCACAGCTTAATTACTCCAGTCTTGTTTAGGCACCCCATATAGAATTATAGAATCATTTAGGTTAGAAAATACCTTTACAATCAAGTCCAACTTTTAACCTAAAACTAACAAGTCCACCACTAAACTGTGTCCCTAAGAGCCACATCTACACATCTTTTAAATACCACCAGGGATGGTGACTCCACCACTTCCCTGAGCAGCCTGTTCCAGTGCTTGAAAACCCTTTCGGTGAAGAATTTTTTCCTAATATCCATCCTTAAGTCTCCCCTGGCATAACTTGAGGCCATTTCCTCTTGTCCTCTCACTTGTTACCTGGGAGAAGAGACCAACACCCACCTCACTACAACCTCCTTTTATGTAGTTGTAGAGAGCAATACAGTCTCCCCTGAGACTGCTTTTCTCCAGGCTAAACAACCCCAGTTCCCTCAGCTGCTCCTCAAAAGACTTGTTCTCCAGATCCTTCACCAGCTTTGTTGCTCCTCTTCAAACACATTCCAGTATCTCAATGTCTTTCTTGTAGTGAAGGGCCCAAAACTGAACACAGTATTTGAGGTGGTGGCCTCACCAGTGCCAAGGACAGGGGAACAATCACTTAGTCCTGCTGGCCACACTATTTCTAATACAAGCCAGGGTGCTATTGGCCTTCTTGGCTACCTGGGCACACTGCTGGCTCATATTCAGCTGGCTGTCGACCAATATACCCTGGTCTTTTTCTGCTCAGCAGCTTTCCAGCTACACTTCCCCAAGCCTATATAGCACTGTGTGGAGTTGTTATGACCCAGCTGCAGGAACCTGAACTAAGCCTTGTTGAATCTCATACAATTGGCCTCGGCCCATTGATCTGGCCTGTCCAGATTGTATGCACTGAACAGAAAAGTCAGCCAAGTCAAGTAGTGCATCTCGTAGTGCTTGCTCCTCATACTCACTTCAGTTTCTCCAGCTTCACTGCTGCCTCCTGATTTGCAGTCTCCAGTTGTTGGTGTTTCTCCATAGCCAATTTCTGCAAATTAAATCTTGAGATTTTATTTTAGAAGAATATGGTTTCTCTCTGCACTTCTGTTAGAGCCCTGCTCATTATTATTTCATATGTGATGAAATGCACCATCTCTGAACTACTGAGGTATTCAGAAGAGAAGCCACCTGCAATTTTAGCTTGAGTCCACTGACTGGTACATCTCTCTTTTCTCAAAACAATAAGAGGTGTTAAACCTTCACTTACCAAGCTAAACTATGAAAATGACTGGAAAAACACTTAAGATAATAGCTTAAGTAATAACTTTGTTGGTATTGTAAAGGCTTCTGTATGACCATGACAATCTCATCCACTCTTGTAAACTAAATTGTTTCATTTGCAAAGGTTTTTCTTAAACCATTCACAGTAGCTACGTATGCTTATAACATGTAATATATTATGTAAAACTTGTACAACTATTAAACTGGTACATTCCCATATTACTTGGCTAATTTAAGATTCCAACATGTTATTTTTTAAATGCAGTTAAAAAAATCACAACTTTTATGCTCCAGTTCTAGGTTAACATTGATTATATTGAAGTAGGTATCTAGAGTAACGCAGCACCCCTTCTTACATAGTTCAGTTGTAAGTCCAAGTAGACCTCGCGTCGTAATTCTCTGAAATTTACAAAGTTGAGAATGCCACTCAAGAAGCGAGCTGTCCTCTTTGCTTCTGAAATAGGAATGGCAAACCATCACTATTCTGGTTTCCACATGTATTGCAATTGCATAGAAAAAGTTGGGAAAAACATAATTCAGAGAAGAGACAGAAATTACAAAACAATAGAATCCAAATGAGTTCTTCCTCCGCTCACCTTGCGAAGATCTCACAGACTACACAAAAACTAGCACCAATCTATGAATTTACAATGTCTTAGCAGTTCAATGCAATTTAACAAATGAAAATGGCACCTAGGAGAAAGACAATTAAGTAAAAATACAGCCTCCCACTAAAACAGAAGCTGGGGAGAAAGAGTGTCAATCTTCAACTACAATTCTGAAGACAACTTCGTTCTAACTACCAGGCTAACTGAAGACAGCAGTTTGAACTGTAGGGACTTTTTGGCTCTCTTTCAAGCAAACTTTGTGAAATATCATTAAAAGCCTTGAATTTCTTATGCAAAACAGAGGCAGACGTGAAAAAGTTCCTCAGAATAGGCTTTTCTACGTTGTTTGTGTTGTACCAGAATTGAAAAGGTTATTGAAAAGGGTGAGGCAAAAAACAAAACAAAACAAAAATCAATTGCTTCCTACATAGGCATTAGCATAAGAAATCCTATAGCAGACCAGAATTGCCAGGATAATTTTCATTACCATTTATTCTTACACTACTTATTTAACTAGATAGCTTATATAAGGAATAATGAGGAGAACTGCTCGTTAGAACCAGCTTGTCTAAGGGCCACAGCAAGGGTCAGAAGAATAGCTGGAAGCCAGGGGCAGTTCTCTCTACTAGATGCCCACGTGACTATACCAAAGGAGAGAAGACCTCTGGATATCAAATGACACCCACCACCCCAGGAAACACAAAGATTACAGTGCAGTTGCTTACTTGGGTTTAAAACATCAGCAATATGAAAATCATTAATTCGGCACACTGGAAGTAAGCGCTCCCTGCAAGGAAAACCAAATGCAACTTTATCTGCAGTGACCATTACTCAGTTTTTATATTACAGCCATTTACTAGAAAACAGATCTTGTCCTCTCATCCCAGAGCATATGCACAACAAGCACATAACAACAGTTAAATCCCAGGAAAATAACACAGATCAGCATTCAAAATTTGTATTCTTACAACATTTCACAAAAATGTCTATAGAGAAAACACTTGCCTGTAGAACAATTTTTCAGCTTAAGTGGAGAACTCTTAACTGTTAGCCAGTTCTCCCCTTACAACTGAAATGAAGCTTAAGGTCTAATACTCACCTCATTCCAACAAAGATATCTACATAGAATTCAGATGGCAAATTTACACAAGTACTTAAGATGCCTCTTCTAGATGTAATGATGACCCTCTAAAAAGTCAAAGTATAGATTTGTGCTTCATCTTGGTGAGGTTGCCTTATTTAGCTAATACATTCATTTTGACAAGATGGCTGCCTGCTGAGAATTTTACTCTATTAAACACGGCTGTCCCCTGCTCATCTGCAAATTTCACTTTGCTCAGCGCCAACAAGCAGTGGAAGCACCATCAGCAAAAAGGCATAAATTCCCACTACTTCTAGTAAACTGGACCTTTAGAAGGAGTAGCAACTGAACAGTATCTTCTACAGTATCTTCTGCAGTATCTTCTACTTACATATGAATATACAAGTTACAAACAGGTAAAAAGCCTTCAAATAACTGTGGATACATTATCTCAACGTTGACTGGCATCTAAAAAGTAAAAAAAAAAAAAATCAATGTGTAAGTACAGAATCCTTAAAAATACACAGGTTTGTTTCCACAACATCAGATAATTCAAATAGGTTAAACACAGTGATGGCCTCCCCATCCACAGGGAACACCTTAGAGGCTGAAGAAAGCCATCAAGTTAATCAGCAGACTATTTTGAGTGTCAGTTTTGGCTGGTCAAAATATAAAGACACTAACAAAAAGCAGCAACATTACGAACTCCGGAATTCAGTCTAAACCCCCTGTTTTAATTTGTTCAAAACCGGTGCAGAAGGACAGTCTCTGCATAACACACATAACAAGAAGATCTTTCTTAAAACATCCTGAAATTCACATGCTCAACTCTTATGAAGAAATCAGAAGGAGAAGGTTGTAGTACACTGTCACTTTTTCTAATATTTTAAAGCTCACGGAGGTGATCTAACATTAGACCATGGGCATACACAAGTGTTCTGCAACAGAGACAGAATTTCTAAGCTTCTATTCATGTAATTACAACATACAAAACAGTAAGCTACTTGTCATTCGCTAGCGAGAAGAGAAAAGGAAGGTACTTCAGTATTTAATGTTCAGTACAATATTTTTTTCATTTCACTTTTCATTACCCCGGCTACTACAGACATACCATGTAGAAATGCTCCAGGCGGATTCCATAAACCTTCTGCAGGATTCTCATGTAAATCATGTGTAAAACTTCAGGCTGCAATAAGAAAGAACATGAATCAATCCATATGATTGATTATCCAGGGCTCCCAGACTAGTCCATAAAAGTAGTTCTGCCTTTAACACACAAAAGCCAATTTCACTGAGCCACCAGGATTAACAAGTTTTACTTTCCAATAGTTTGCAGTTCAAGCATTACTATCTCATAATACAGTGATAAAAGACAGCAATCAGCTCTGACAACTACAGCCTTAACTGCCACATCTATGCATTGTTTTCAGTTATGCTGCTTGTGAGAAATGGGCTGAGTTTTGCTTTAGCTCATTGATATATTTTTGTTAGTATGTCTGTATCAACAGAGGAGGCCCGGTGATGGTGGAGCCTCACTCATTGTACCAAACTAATCTAGGTGAAGAGAGCCAGGACGATGGCAGACTGATAAGTGGACAAAGGACTGTGAAGACTGACAAGTGGATGAAGGTCACCTAGAGGGTGGCTGATGAAGATGAGGATACGACCACCAGGGTGCTTGTAACTACAAACACTGGACAGTAGATGATAGCAAAGACTGTGAAATAACGTGGAGCTAATCAACTAATCAAAGGTGTGTTTAGGATAATGATTTTGTAGAGTAAGAGGGTATGCCTTGTAAGGTAAAAAGGTGTAAACTAGATCTGTAATAGGTCAGGCTGTCGGGAAGAATGTGAGCTCCAACTTCTCAGCCAACAGGAAGAGAGATGGTAACTCAGGTGGCTGGGATAAGGGTATAAAAATATCAAAAAGCTAAAAGGTTGGTGTGCCTCTGCTTTGAGATGCACCCGATTCAGCGCTGTTTCATATAATAAATTTTTATACCTTTGCTTCGGCGACTTTGTCCTTTTTTAAAATTCTAAGTGTGAGCCGGTGTTTCTCACATGCTGTTCACTGTGCAGTTTTGAAACCAAGCAGCACCAAAAAATCTTGAAATGGTCACAGAAACTATGAACCCATAGCAAATAGTGCCCTTCATCACATTATTAAAATGGAGAGGCAAAAAAATACCTACAAACTAAGCAGTTACTCATTTACAGCACTAATCCCTGATCAACTCAAATCCATCTTGCTTCTGAAAAAGGATCACCACATTGTTCCCTATATGAACTGGGCCACCTTCCTCCTTCAGCAGGCACAAGCACTTACACAGCAGCACAAGAAATCACCCTGAGGCACCAATTCAGTCTTAAAGCCACTTCTTTTTTGTTGAGGACACTGCAAGTCTGCACTAACATTAAAGGTCAGAGCGATACAGGAAAAAAAGGGGGTGAAGCTGGGGGGGTTGCTTTTCACAGGATTGGTTTAAAGGCATTAGTTGCTCAACAAAGCTGTCAAAACTATGACACTGTGCCAAACACAGCACCTGTTTTAACCTAGTTCCCACAGAACTGAAAAAGACAGACTGTGAAGTTTCATGTTTGCCTGTTTACGAAGATTCTCTCAAGCTGGAAAGAGGAGCAGCTCTAGGTTTAGCCCTGTAACTCCTAAAAGACTGGTCTGCCACATCAGAAAACCTAATCACGTCACTGTTATGGTTTGATAAACCCACAACAGTTTATCATTTAGACAATTATTCTATCACCTGATGACCCCTACCCACCTGGGGTGGAATCAGGAAAAAAAATAAAGAAGCCCAAGGGCTGAAATATAACCAGATTTAATAGAGTAAGAGTATTAATAATACTAAAGAACCAGTATTGATCCCCATACCAATATAAAATATACATGGATTCTACTCAGCCAGTTAGTTCTATCAGCAGGAAGCTGCACACCCCCAGCTGGGGAGAGCAAATGCCAGACACAGCTTCGGGAGGAAGGGAAGGGCTCAGAGGTCTGGCATCAGGGAAAGAAGTTCATAGAATCATGGAATCGTCTAGGTTGGAAGAGACCCTTGGGATCATCGAGTCCAACTATCTACCCTACTCTACAAGGTCATCCCCTACACCATGTCCCTTAGGGACAAGTTCTCTTCATCACAGTCATTAAAGGAGAGAGAACTTCACAGCAAACTTTCTACTGAATGTGATGTTCACAGCATGAAGTAACCCTGTCGAGTGCCTGTCAAGTTTGGATCAAGTACCCAGGTCTTGCTCCTCCTCATCTCCGCACCCGGCACGGCTCAAAAACACAGAGATCTTGAAACCCACATACCGCAGCCGGTTATAAAGTAAATATTTTCACAAATTCAGACACCAGAGCCTTTTAAAAGCGCCGTTTTCTCGGGCACTGGAAGATAAATTAGCCCCGTGTTGCTCAAAGCAGGTCAGTCACTTGGTGTGCTGCTGTGGGTGTAAACCGATAGGGAAGATCACCCAGGAAACCAACCCATGTGCAAGAAAACCTCCTCCGCGACGGGCAGGAAGCTGCCTGAAACCGGCGGGGCCCCCACCGCTCCCGTCCCGCCCCGCGCAGGCCGCGGCCTCCCCTTCACCCACCTTGGGGTTGCCGAACACGTCGCTCTTGACCAGGTTCCGAGCCTCGGCGCCCCCCAGGACGTGGCTGCGGAGGTAGCTGACGATGTCGTCGGGGCTGTAACGGGGAAATGTCATTACCTCCATGGCGACACCGGGCAACGGCCGCGCCGCACCAACGGCCGGACCGCAACTTGAATCTGGCGGGCGCCTCCTCCGCCCCCGCCCCGCGTCACGCGCAGCTCGGCCGGCGGCCTATCAGCGGCCGCGCCGGCGGGAGAGGGGGCGGGGCTTGCTCGGGCTCCGCCTCGCGCGCGCG
Source organism: Calidris pugnax (assembly GCF_001431845.1). Classification (NCBI taxonomy): domain Eukaryota; kingdom Metazoa; phylum Chordata; class Aves; order Charadriiformes; family Scolopacidae; genus Calidris; species Calidris pugnax. The sequence continues at coordinate 2,705,336 of NW_015090852.1, read as the reverse complement.
CGGCGGCCGTTGGCCGTTAAGGGCGGGGCCGCCTGAGGAGCCCAGAACGGGGCGGGGGCGGGGGCGGCGGGAGAGGAGAGGCCGGGCCTAGCGGCCCCGCTCCTCACAGCTGGGTCCGTCCCCACACCTCGCCCCTGTCGGGCTGTGGGGTGCCGCCTCCAGCCGGTGGTTGTGGCGGCTCCCTGGGCTGCTAGCGATGGCCGCCGTCAGGGCGGGCCCGGCGCCGTGCCGGCTGCTCGGTGTGCTAAGCGCTGCTCCCGGGCGGGGAGCAAGCAGCTCTGTCAGGGCCGAGGGCAGGTGCTCCTGCCGAGAGGCGGGCAGGCGGAGGCACAGCACGGCAAGTCGGCAGGGAGAGCTGATGCAGCTTTGGAAAGCTTGTCCCCTGCAAAAATGCCTCTGGAAGAACCTAAGCCGCTTCCTGAGAGGAGACAAAGCTGATCCAGCCCAACATCTCACAGGGCTGTCTTGTTGAATCAGAACAAATACCGCCTCCTGAATTTAGACACCATTTGTGACCAAAATTGCACTGTCCACGCCTGCCCTGCACAGTTTTGATGCTTACATGCCATGCACGCCTCCCCGCATCTCCACTCAGCTGAACGCAGGGCCTGCGAGGTCACGGCACTGTCCCCTCTGCTGTCACAGGGGTGGTGTCATCTGGCACCGAGTGCGACATGGAGACACTCCAGCCACCGCTCCGCACTTGCTGATGTAGAAACTGGGCTCAGTTTCCAGGCAGGCACTCCGCCAAGGAGTCAGGTGAGTCGCGGACACAAAGTGATTCCCAACAGCCTTGCAGCCAGACACCTCCTCGGCATGGCTGTGAGGGTAACGCAGCTCGCATAGGGGCTGCTCGCAGTCCCCAAAGGGCTGAGGGGCCTGGAAGGTGTTAGACCATGTCTCCTTCACGTAGACCACAGCCCTTGAGCCTCATGTTTCTTTTGGGGATGGGGATGGCATCAGAGAGGATCAACTGCCCGAGGAGGTGTAGCTGTCAGTACCTGGAAGTGAACTGCACAGGGCAGCAATTGCAGGAGTTCCCTGCGGCCATCCCGCTGGACACCAGGCAGCTGATTCTGGTGGCAAATAGCATCTCGTACTTGCCGGCAATGGAATTGAGCTTCTTGGCTGATTTGGTCTACCTGGACTGCAGAAAGAATCTCTTGGGGGATGACCTGGATTTCACTTTCATTGGTGTGGCCAAGCTTGTTTATCTGGACCTCAGCTTCAACAACCTCACACAGGTCACCTTTAGCACGTTCTCACACCTTCTCAGCCTGGTGGTGCTGAAGATCTCAGACAATCCCAATCTTGTGGCCATCGAGAAGGATGCTTTTGCCAACAATACGTGGCTGAGGCACCTGGATGTGAGCCGGACAGGCTTAATGTTCCTGGACACCAGCACTGTCCAGGACCTGCCCAACCTGAGGTTTCTGGGGCTCGGTGGCAACCTGTGGCACTGCAACTGTTCCTTTTTGGACTTCATCACCTGGATGACAGAGAGCAACGTTCATTTTCCAGGTGAGGGTTGTGTGAGCAGGACCTCCCTGCCCCTGCTCCTGCAGATCTGTGTGGAACGGAGAGGGCCTTCTGTTCTGTTTCCCAAAACTTCAGTTTATGGGGCTGTGCCACTGCATGTCAGCTTTGTGTCCCATCTTCTGCTGTTGCACAAAACATGGACTGGTGTAGTTGCGTTACACACACCCATAGAGAGTCACACTTGCTCACATCCTCAGGACAGTCAGGGAAGCATAGCCTGTAGGTAGGACACTGCTGCTGCTCTAAAAGATCTGGCTCCAGCCCCAGGAGGTGTCCCTGTGCCTGCGAGTCACAGCACCCCATGGCTGCAGTTTGGGTAGCGTGGAAGCGAGAGTTTAGCTGCTGACTTCCATGGGGCTGTGATCACACCCTGCTCCCCATCGACCTGTTTCTGTACGTGAAGAGTGAACATAATGCCCTTTGCCTTAAGAGCACAGTAGCTAGGACAGCTAAAAATTAGAGATCATGCAACCTCTGGCTGTCACAGTGCTTCTCAGCCCTCAGAGCAGGTACATTTGCCTGATCCTCTGTATCAGACTGTGACCCAGTGCTCAGAAGTCAAGAGAAACATTTTGCTGTTCCCATGGGAGCTCTGGTTTGGATCCCAGCTGACCTTTGATGGTCAGCATGAAACAGAACACAAGTTGCACTCAGGAAAGTGTCTGTATCCTTACAATTGGGAGATTCCATAAGTCCCCACTCTTCCTCTGGCACCCCAGAGCAAATTGGCTCTCTTTTATTTTAAGTTTTCCACAATAAGAAAGCTATGTGCAAGGCAGGTGAGCACCAAGTCCCATGGGTTACACAGCAGCACAGCGCAGCTTGCTTCTGAATAAAAGCCATTTCTTGGGTCTCCAAAACTTCCTTCCTTACATCATCTGGGATCCCAAAATCAGCTGCTTCCCATCATATTGAGAGATTCTACAACTGGGCCGTGGACATCGAGTGTTCATGAGGCAGGGTAATCACCAGGTCCCTTTCCCAGAAAAACACTGGTCCCAAGGGCAAACCCTCATTCTGCAGCTGCAGGACATGAACTCGATTTTTCCGAACTGCAAAGGAACACAGCACAACCCATACTAATGGGGAAAGCTTGGTTTTCAGTAACACAGGACACAATGGTGAGAGAGAGCTGCAAGAGAGAAACTGAGAAAGTTTGAATCCAATAAGAAGGAGCCACAAAAGAGCCCAAGGAGAGAAAAGGGAAGGGCAAATGGAAGCTGGTTGTTAGGGCAGAACAAAATTAAGGACATCTCTGTGTCTTATTAGATGTAGTCAGCTCCCTATAGACAGTAAAGTTTTTTATTTTCCATGTATAAGTTACAGGCAGTTATGGAACAGTGTGAAAAAAAGTGCTGTTCTTAGTAGTAGGATTGGAGATAACACACTGAACCCTGGAACAAGAGAATAAAGCTCATTGCAGACAGTTTGGGAGGGTAGGAGTAAGAAAGGCAGTGTCAGCAAAGACTGGGGGTTTGAGTGTGGATCCCTGCAGTGTGCTCTGGAAAATGGGAAAGCCAAAGAAACCAGAGAGCCCTCGGAGGCAGCTCCACTTCCCTGCTCTGTTGGGCTTTGCTGTGTCCTGGTGAGATGTTGTGGGCGAGTCTGCAGAAGGATGTGTGCCTCCTGGGATTGGTGTGAGGGCTCCACAAAGATTTCACGCTGCCGGCAAGTGCCCACAGGCTGGACAAACACCCGGCTGCCTGTGGGCAGGGAAAGGCAGCTCTCTCTTCATCAGGACAAGGCAGCCCCAAACTGAGGGCTGTTACAGGAGCTGAAGCTCCAGTGTGAAGGGATGTTGGGCCAGATTCCTGAATTCTGCGGCAAGGAGATCCCCATCCTGGCCTTCAAAAAGCTGCTGCTGCTTCACAGAACACTTTGGCACCAGTGCTCTGTGCTCAGCTGGATGGTGCAGTCTAGGTGCTGAGGTGAAGTTGCCCAGATCTAGATGGATTTTGGTAATAGAGAGATCAAAGCTCTCCAGTTATACTCAGGACAATGACACGTATCACTGTGAAGAACCACTGCAGTAATATATGATAATAATATAATGTAATATAATATAAATCCCCTGCAGCTTGTTCCTCTCCACGGCTCCCTTTCCCTCAAGCCCATCCATCTGGTGCATCAAGCAGTGACCAGCCTGTGCCCAGCACAGGAAACGTGTCTGCTCCAGGGAGTTCAAAGCCTGCAGGGGAAGGAGAGGGCTGTGGCAGAGCTCTACAGACACCAGAAGGAGATGGTGCTTTTACCACGCTCCACCTTCGCTGACTTCAGAGGGAAAAGCCAGCATCTGTTTTATCACTGCGTATATTACAATAGCACAGGGTATATATAGTCCTTATTTCAGTGGAACTGAATCATTGGTAAGTTTCCTCCTCCTGTCTCACAGAGCAGGTAAGGCTGTGCCTAACTGCAAACCACCCTAGTTGTCAAATGCACACAAGCCTCGTTATTCTGGCATAATATAGGCTACATCACTTCAGAAGGTGTTTGAGATTAAAAAAAACAAATGAAACACATGTGCTCTTATATTAAAAGTGCTCAATGAGCAGAGATGAACAGCGCAGGGACAGCAGTTTGCTGCAGTGGCATAATTCTTTCCTATGGAGGCAACACCATTCTGGCAACCTGGCTAATTGTGGTTTGGCGAGGGTTTGCCTGTCTGATTTTACCTAAGCCATGGAGGGAGAGAGGTGTGAAGCCTGTAGGCATTTTTCAGGAGTTTAGCACACTCCTCCATCATTTTTCTAGCAGGACTCCTGCTTAAGACACAGGCAAGAGGGTCCCCCTTCTGCTTTTTCCCCTGCAGATGCTGACAACGTCACCTGCTACACCCCAGAAGGCCTGCGTGCCCTGAAAATGCCTGCGGCGGAGGCACAGCTCCGCTCCGCCTGCCTGACCCAGCTCTACAAGCGAGACTACATCTTCCTCTCTCTCGTTGGTGTCTGCATATTCTTTGCCGGCACCGTGGCAGCCTGGCTGGCTGGCGTCTGTGCCGTCATCTACAGAGTCCACGCTTCAAAGGGAGAGGAGGAAGAGGAGGAGGAGGAGGAAGACATGGTCGCTTAGGATCAGCCCTACAGATCCTTCTGAACGCCCATCATGGGAACTGAAGGCAGGCCCTTCCTGACCCATTTCCCGCATTATGTCCCAATCTAGATGCTTTTTTTTTTTTTTGGAAGTGAAATAAAACTGTAAAAGAATAAAAGTCTCTGTGCTCCAGTTTTACTCACTGTGTGACCTCCACTCGTCTTCTTCCACTGGGACTCGGGACGTTGGCAAAATACTGATTGGGGGGACAATGAGAGTTTTTTTTTTTTGGAAGTGAAATAAAACTGTAAAAGAATAAAAGTCTCTGTGCTCCAGTTTTACTCACTGTGTGACCTCCACTCGTCTTCTTCCACTGGGACTCGGGATGTTGGCAAAATACTAATTGGGGGGGGTAATGAGAGGTGTGGACAGTGGCAGGAATTTACATTCCCGCTTTACCATGAGACCACAGAAAACCAGGGACAAGCCTGGGGCCTGTCCTGTCGCAGGGACAGGCTCAAAGAGGTGTGACCCAGGGTAAGGGACAGGCCCCAGCCTTCCACTGTAGCCAGGGGGTTCACCAAGCCCTTTCTGGCCAGAAAGCCCAGCAAAGCTTATTGGGACCAGCCTAGACAGCTTACTGGAGCCCCAGGGAATCCAAGAACTCTGCTGTGGAAAGGCAGGTACGAGGGCAAAGAGATTAAACCCAGGGCTTTAGGGGCCTGGGATCCCACAGGGTCTTGGCTTCTTCCCCATTACACTGGTGACAGCAGAAGACACCATCTGTCCCCCTGCGACCAGACCCCCTGTACCTCCATGTTTATGAACATTTAGAGAACTGGAAAGTCCAGCTCTGGTTTTGTATCACATATTCCTAAAACTGCGATTATATTTTTTTTTCAAATGTAAAAAATACTGCTTACAGACACCAAGTGTTCTTGGAAATGGCTTGTGTTTTGATGCCAAAGTCCCAGGGCCTGTATATACGGATGGGAATAAAGGGAGGTGTAAGTAAGATCCTTCGTATCACTAATGCTGCTAATTGCCCGGGGAAGGATCTGCTTACACGACCGGGCACAGCGACTCCACGTGTGAAGCACTGGCTTCTTCATCTCACACTGGTGGGATTTGGTGAAATAAAAGGGAAAAGCAGAAGATTTCAGCAAGCACGGTACAAACCACCACACTGTCCTAGGGCCAGTGAAGGGCAGGCTGTGAATCTGTTACGGTTTGAGAAAACCTATAACAATCTATTGTCATTTAGACAATTATTCTATCACCCGATAACCCCTCCCCACCTGGAAAGGGGAATTGGGGAACACAAAGAAACACAGGAGTTGAAATATAAATAGATTTAATAGACTAAGACTAAATAATTAACAATAATACTAAAGAACCAGTATGAATCCTGATACTGATATAAGATATACAAGAATTATACACAGCCAGTTCTGTCAGGGGGAAGCTGTGCGCTCCCAGCAGGGACAGCAAATGGCGGACACTGCCAGCCCAACGGCTTCGGGAGGAAGGGAAGGCCTCAGGGGTCCGGCACCAGGGCCAGGGGTTGTCTGGACCATCGCCATCAAGGGAGAGAGAGCTACGCAGCAAACTTTTCTAATTTATATAGAATGTGACGTTCATGGTATGAAATAATCCTGTCCAATGCCCAGGCCTTGCTCCTCCTGCGCCTGGCAAGGCTCGAAAACACTAAGACCTTGAATCCCAGTGAGCCTGGCTGGCTATGAAGTAAATTATTTTCACAAATTCAGACGCTAGGGTCTTCTAAAAGTGCATTTTCCCCCAGCATTAGAAGAAAAGTTAGTCCTGTGTGTCTCAACCCAGGACAGAATCCAAGCTAAAATCCTTGTTTGGGGTGCAATCACACACACAGAGACACACACAGGCAGAGCC
>NW_015090852.1:2680964-2697788 GCF_001431845.1 Calidris pugnax | reverse complement strand
TCAGCCATTGGAATGGGCTGCCCAGGGAGGTGGTTGAGGCACCATCCCTGGAGGTGTTCAAAAGACGGGTTGATGAAGTGCTGGGAGGTATGGTTTAGTGATGATGCTCCTTGTTTGTTGTGTGGGTGTCTATTCTTGTCAGTTAGGTTGACGGTTGGACAAGTTGATCTTTAAGGTCCCTTCCAACCTAGAAGATTCTGTGATTCTGTGATTGTGGGGAAGGACCCTCGTGCTCAGTTGCAACCAGGGGAGGGTTCCAGAGCCCTTGGTTGTTGAGCACCTCCCAGCACCATCAGCTGGTGGCAGGTCCAGCAGATGGGGAGAAGGGCAGCGCAGCCTTGCTGTGGGGCAGCGTGGTGGAGGTGGCTGGGATTCACCTTCTGCTCCGTGTTTCCTGGAAATCTCAGGCCTGTGTGCCTGAGGCTTTGTGTTTGCAGAACCGTTCAGTGCAAACCACGTGGACCCTGCTGTCTCCTGGCCAGCAGCCTTCCTCGTGCAGATGTTGGCAAGTGCCAGCAGCTTTGCCAGCGTGTTGCTGGGGGCTGCTCGCTGACTTGTGGCTCTGAGAGGGTTCCTTGAAGCTGCAGGGGTGAGCATCACTCACCTGGCCAATGCCTCGTTACCAAAAAGGTGGTTGTTATTGCTATTGTGGTGGGTTTTATTATTATTTGATTATTATTTATTTATTATTATTGATTAAGGGTGACCTTAGTGGTACAAACTAACAGTTCCTGTAGCCCAGCTCCTTTCAGCCCCGGGGATTTCTTGAAATTTGGAAGGGGGGAATGTGACCACCAACCTGCTCAACTGGGTGGGAGTGTGTTGTATTTCCAGTGGCGGGCACTAACACCCATTACACGTGGGTGCAGCTGACTTTTCTTCATTACTGTAGGTTTCCAGTGTTATTACTGATAACAATTTACCAAACTTCATGTGGACAGTGCCAGCTGTTGTCTTCACTTTGCCCCATCAATAATAACCCCTTTGCAAATGAGAAATAAACCCCTGAAGGTCCCTCATGAGGGGTGCTGGCGCTGCTGCCATGGGAAGCCTGTTTGCCCACGTTCCATGAGATGGCCCTTTTTCCCCCCCAAGATGACAGATTTTGCTGGTGGGACAGTGCAGGAGACACCAAAACCTTACCGCATGGTGGAGGCAACCAGGTGGAGATAGGCATCAGGTGGGGTTGGGTTTGGTGAGGGAATTGTCTCACTGCTGAAGAGGGGTCTCTGCTGTCTTCTGCTGTGTTCCATCAGGCAGCACTGTCTTGGGTCACCGTCATGGTTGGAGCAAACCCACAACAATTTATCATCGTTTAGGCAATTATTCTCTCACCCGATGACCTCTACCCACCTGGGAAGGGGAACTGGAGAAAAAAATAAAGAAACCTGAGGGTTGAAATGTAAACAAATTTAATAATTAACATCCAGTAGTAAAGAACCAGTATTGATCCCAATAGTAATATGAAATATACAAGGATTATATTCAGCCATTGCTATCAGTAGGAAGCTGTGCACCCCCAGCAGGGACAGCAGATGTTGGACACTGAGAGCCCTGTGGCTTCGGGAGAAAGGAAGGGCTCAGGGGTCTGGCACCAGGGCAAGGAGTTCTCTGGATCCCAGCCGTTAAAGGAGAGAGAATTTCACAGAAATTTTCCTAATTTATATTGAATGTGAGGCTCATGGTATGAAATAATCCTGTTGGGCAGCCTGGGCCAAGTACCCAGGTCTTGCTCTTCCTCATCCCTGCCCCTGGCAAGGCTTAAAAACACTGAGGCCTTGAAACTTACATAGCACAGCCGGCTATGAAGTAAATATTTTCACTAATTCAGACACCAGAATCTTCTAAAAGTGCCATTTTCCCAAGCATTAGAAGATAAATTAGCCCCATGTCGCTCAAACCAGGACAGTCACGCCAGACGGACGACATCTGAGGTTTGGGGTTGTGCAAGAGGACCTGTGCCAGGTGACAACTACCTGAAAGGAGGGTGTAGAGAGATGGGGGTCGGTCTCTTTTCTCAAGTCACAGGCGACAGGACAAGAGGAAATGGCCTCAAGTTGCGCCAGGGGAGGTTCAGGCTGGATATTAGGAAAAATTTTTTCACTGAAAGGGTTATCAGCCATTGGAATGGGCTGCCCAGGGAGGTGGTTGAGGCACCATCCCTGGAGGTGTTCAAAAGACGGGTTGATGAAGTGCTGGGAGGTATGGTTTAGTGATGATGCTCCTTGTTTGTTGTGTGGGTGTCTATTTTTGTCAGTTAGGTTGACGGCTGGACAAGTTGATCTTTAAGGTCCCTTCCAACCTAGAAGATTCTGTGATTCTGTGATTGTGGGGAAGGACCCTCGTGCTCAGTTGCAGCCAGGGGAGGGTTCCAGAGCCTTTGGTTGTTGACCATCTCCCAGCACCATCAGCTGGTGGCAGGTCCAGCAGATGGGGAGAAGGGCAGCGCAGCCTTGCTGTGGGGCAGCGTGGTGGAGGTGGCTGGGATTCACCTTCTGCTCCGTGTTTCCTGGAAATCTCAGGCCTGTGTGCCTGAGGCTTTGTGTTTGCAGAACCGTTCAGTGCAAACCACGTGGACCCTGCTGTCTCCTGGCCAGCAGCCTTCCTCGTGCAGATGTTGGCAAGTGCCAGCAGCTTTGCCAGCGTGTTGCTGGGGGCTGCTCGCTGACTTGTGGCTCTGAGAGGGTTCCTTGAAGCTGCAGGGGTGAGCATCACTCACCTGGCCAATGCCTCGTTACCAAAAAGGTGGTTGTTATTGCTACTGTAGTGGGTTTTATTATTATTTGATTATTATTTATTTATTATTATTGATTAAGGGTGACCTTAGTGGTACAAACTAACAGTTCCTGTAGCCCAGCTCCTTTCAGCCCCGGGGATTTCTTGAGCCAGTTTTCATTTGTCTATATTAGGGGGTGAGGGGGCTGGAAAACAAATCGTATGAGGAGCGGCTGAGGGAGTTGGGACTGTTTAGTATGAGGAAGAGGAGGCTGAGGGGAGACCTCATCACTCTCTACAACTTCGTGAAAGGACACTGTAGAGAGGTTGGTGCTGGTCTCTTCTCACAGGTAATTAGTGACAGAACGAGAGGGAATGGCTTCAAGCTCCAACAGGGTAGGTTTAGATTGAACATTAGGAAAGAATTTTTCACCGAAAGAGTGATAGGGCATTGGAACAGGCTGCCCAGGGAGGTGGTGGAGTCACCATCCCTGGCTGTGTTTAAGGGCCGTTTAGATGCAGTGCTAAGGGACATGGTGTAGGGGAGGACTTTGTAGAGTAGGGTAGATGGTTGGACTTGATGATCCCAAGGGTCTCTTCCAACCTAGACGATTCTATGATTCTATTACAATTCCCAACTTACCTCCTATGCCCAGAGCTCAGGTGTTTGAGTTTGAAAACCACCTGCGTTCGCACCGTCCCTCAGCAGGGAGATGAAAAACGACCTCTTTTGGTTGGTTTTGAATCCTGACCTCCCTGGTGGCCCCCGGCTCCAGTGTTGGAAGTGGCTGAGAACACTCAGTGTCTGCCCTCCCCTCCAGAGCATCCCTGTAGGCACAGCACTGGGTCGGTGACTTGATGGGGCTTAGCCAGCCACCGCCAGAGCTGGTGGGACCCACTGTTGGCTGTTGTCCTGCTTTGAGCTGGAGGCTGGATGAGGGTCCTCCAGACGCCACCTCCCACCAACACTTAAGTGATTTTAAGGCTTGCTTGATAGGAGCTGGGCAGGGCACCCTTGGTTTGTGCTGCTCAATACCCAGCAGGCACCAAGAGGTGAAAACTCCCCAAAAATTTCTCCCTCCCTTCTGCCACCCCCTGTGCTAGGAGGGCTTGGGATCACGCTCAGCAACGTTTCCAACGTGCGTGGAGGGAGCTGCCACTTCTCCAGTCGCACCCCGAAATAGTAACAGGCTCTCTTTTCTGCAACAGCACCAAGATGGCTGTTCTCTCAAAGGAGTATGGCTACGTCATGCTGACGGGGGCTGCCAGCTTCGTCTTGGTCACCCACCTCGCCATCAACGTGGTCAGGGCCCGCAAGAAGTACAACGTGGAGGTGAGTGCTCAGGCTGGGGGGTGGGACGGGAAGGTCAGAGCCAGTCTGTAGGGGACAGGCTTAATGTAACGCCTTGCTTATTTTGGGGTGACTTGCTGACGTTTCCTGCCCCCACCCAACGGGTACAGAAGGGATGGAGCTGCCGTTCTGGCTCTCCAGATGGCACGAGCAGAGCTCGGGGTTTGGCACATCAGGTGCTTGGCACCGAGAGGAGACGGCTGGAAGCAGGAGGCTTTGAGCTGGGGAATGCTGACGAGCAAGAAACCTCACAGCCCTTTTTCCCCACTGTAAAAGTGGCTGGCGCAGGGCTGGGGGAAAAGGGTGGTGGAACAAAAGAGACAGGAGGGTTTCTCGAGCTCGGAGGGAGGCACATGAGACGTCTTGCAAAGTGACCTTCCCTCAGCATCCATGGGGGAGCCCGCAGGGCTGTGGGCTGGGTGGGGGACGGCCGATCCAGCCCCATGAGTCAGGGCGATGGCATGTGGAGGCTGCTGTGCCACTTGGCTCCTTGGCACTTCTCTCTGCTCTGTCCCCCTGGGTCACTGGGGGATGTGGCAAGAAGGGGTTGGGAGCAAGGATAGCCCCGGGAGCGTGCTGTGGGCAGTGGGTGCCCGTCGGGGTGACCCCCGACTCCTACTGCACGCAGTCAGGATTACAGCAGAGGTGCCCGGTGTGTGTGGTGCTGGGAGAAGCCTCTCCAGCCAAGGGGCAGCTCCTCAGCTCTGCAGCAGTAGGGAAGGCAGTGTCCTTCCAGCCTCTTCTGGGTGGTCCCCTCAGTAATGCCGCTTTGCTCTCGGTGGGATTTAAACGAGGAGGTCACCAAGTACCTGGCTGTCTTCTGTTCAAAGCAGGGCCACCTCCACAGGTTGCTCAGGGAGCTCAGGAAGGGGCCTGGGGCAAGCAGGAATTTCAACAAAGCATTTGTGGGCCACGGGGCAGGAGACAGGCTCTAACTTGCAAACGCCAAGTCGATCCCGGGAGCACTTATGGCACACTGGGCTACCTCTCGCTGCTGGAGAACACCAGGTTCTCGAGGCCAGACCACCCTTGCTTATGTTTTGCTGCTGGGTTTTGTTTTTTTGGCAGTATCCAACCATGTACAGCACAGACCCTGAGCAGGGACACGTATTCAACTGCATCCAGCGTGCACACCAGAACACGTGAGTACCACGAATGGATGCTGACCTTGAAAATACACGGGGCTGTGGAGCAGGTCCTACAGCTAGAGACTCTCTGCTGCCAAGTGGTTGGGATCAGGCTCAAAGCTTGAGGAAACCACATGGCCAGGTGATGCTTAGTGGTAGGGCCGTGCTGACTCCCTACCATGCCATAAACCATGTCAGACAGGGCTGTGAAGCAGTGTCCTCTTCCCCAGTGTCCTCTTCCCCAGTGCCCAGCTCTTCGCCACCATGAGTGGATCTTAAGATACTAGAAATCTCATTTCCAGAAGAGCCTTTCTAGGGGCTGCTGATCTGTTGTGCTGCCCCCATCTCCCTGAGGAGAGGGCTAAGTCCACCCAGCTACGGTGGACCAGGCTGTAACAGCACATCAGCAGAGTGCTGGGAGGAACAACTCCTCCTGGATTCGGAGGTGGTAAGTGGCATTTAGCAGAGTCTTAGGGCACAAAACAGAAAGAGTAGGTGGCCTTAGAGAGAGGCACAGACAGGAAGAAGTCCCTAAAAGATGCTCAGATTCCCTTTTTCCTCTCTCTGTGGCCATAGCATCAAGCATAGTTCTCCTGAGAACAGAGACTCATAAGAGCAAGGCCCAACAGAGACCTTGGCAGGGGATGCCCACAGCTTCTGCATTTCTAGCATTTCCTCTTTGCAAGCAACCTGAGCACAAACACAGCCTCCTCACCTTTGTTTTCAGGTTGGAAGTTTACCCTGCCTTCCTGTTCTTCTTAGGCACCAGTGGGATCTACTACCCGGTAAGTGATGCTCCAGTGCAGGTCTGCAGGACAGCACTCTGCCCCTGGCTCCCTGCTTGGGGGGCAGCAGGCCAAGCTAGCCCCTCTGGAGGCAGCAGGCTGCTTCACTAGCCACATCACACTTCACAGCTCTGCCCCTTCCAAAAATGTAGTTGTAGGTGGTCTCGTGCAGGGGAGCTGCGAGTATTTAATAAACTCATTAATACTGCTTCAGCTTTAGACCCCATTTCTTCCCCTAATGGTGCTCAAACTGAAGCATTCACAGCCTCCAGTTCATGAGTGAGGTTGTAGTTGTAGGTGGTCTCGTGCAGGGGAGCCACGAGTATTTAATAAACTCATTAATGCTGCTTCAGCTTTAGACCCCATTCCTTCCCCTAATGGTGCTCTGTTGGACAAACTGAAGCATTCACAGCCTCCTGTTCATGAGTGAGAAGGGTCTCTCCAACCCTGCCTGGCTCTTCCAAGCCCTGCAGGGTCCTGCTGGGCTTACAGCAGCACTACTCAGCAGCTGGTCACGAGGAGGACAGGAACCCTTTGCTCCCCTTCTAAGCACACTTTCATGAAGCACTTATCTGATAAGAATAGATGGGGAACATGGTAATCTTCCCACTTAACTTCCACCACAAAGGAGGTGTGGGAAGGATCAAAAAAAAAAGTCTGGATTATTTTTAAACTGAAAGATGTAGACAACTTGTGAGGAGGCGGGCATGTGGGAGAGGCCAAAACCAGTAGGTCTTTCTTTGCCACCAGTAGACAAATCAGGCCTTTCTTGAATATTCCTTTTTAGAGAGAGAAGGAGGCACCATAGGCAAATCTGTCAAACTGGAAGTTTGTAACACCTACAGTGGGAAGCCCTGTACACTTGCTGGAGGCAGTGGAGTGGGGCTTGGGGCAACAGCAGCCTCCAAGACCATGGCAGATGGCCTGGCTCACTAACTGGACAGTGGTGAAATGAGATTCAGCACCTGCTGCCTGTGTGACTTCACCATTTCTTGCTTGGGAAGAGCTGTGCTGCAAAAGAGCAAGGCTCCACAGCACGTTGCATGCTACCTCCCCATAGGTGTCATGAAAGCAACTCCTCCTCTACAAAACTCACCCTTATGTGCTGCATCAGTCACCCACCACCACCAAGGTGACACCCACCTGGCAAGGTCAGGACCCATGCTGTAGTTGGTGATCACTTTGAAGCAGGGCTGCTGTAACAACTAAGCACATTTAAGTGGCAAGTCTCCAAAACCTTTAATGCATCTTCTTTCTCTCTAGTGCACTGCCACAGGGCTTGGTGTCACCTGGATCATTGGGAGAATCCTTTATGCCCACGGCTACTACACGGGAGGTAGGTCTTTACCCTGCAGCACAGAAGGTTCTTGGAAACTCGGGTCTACAGTGGCTTTAGGGCTCTTTTCTCCAGCTCACGCTGAGGAGTGTCATGGTTTGGGCCATGAGACAAACAACAGATACTACACTCAGTCATTTGAAGCAGCATAAAGCCTCCAGTTGGGGTGTGGAGAAAAAGGGTGCAGGTCCACAGGCTGCTAACTCTGCAGGACATTTTTCCTACTGATGAAGAGCACTAGTCTAATAACAGCACAGACTGAGGGCAGGTACATGGCCCCAGCTGCTGTTCTGCCTTCAGGTATTTCTCTAGTTCCTGCTCCTTCTTTAATTTTCAGGGTGGGTTAGTCTCTCGGTGATGGGCTGCTGAACTGACAAAACATGTCTTTTTTTTCCAGATCCAAAAAAACGAAGGAGAGGGGCCATTGGTTCAGTTGCACTTCTTGGGCTGGTGGGCACAAGCATGTATTCAGCTTTCCAGCACCTCGGCTGGGTCTGCCGGGGCTAACTGACCATCCTGATGGCTGTCCAGGAAACTAAAGAAAGTTCTGTTGTCTTCTCTTTTAGAAGTTTTCATTTCCTGTTTGTGTTGGTTTTTTTTTTTCCTCTTCATTCAATAAAAGGAAGTTGTCAATTCTGTATTTTCATTCTAAAGTTATACAGAGTTTTCTTAAGTTTTTCAGAATGCTGGAATGCCTCTGGGTTTTGGAAGGACTAAAGAATTCTGCCCATCAGGCAGAGATGTCCTAGCTTTTATGATTTTAGTGACCAAAAAAGCCTTCTTGCAACACGTTTAACCCATAGAGCAGCAGCCTTATTTCTGGCCCCCCCTCTATTCATGCCACTCTGCAATAAGATGTTCCAGGGTTAATATTTATTTGATTGCTAAAAAAAGATGTAGGCAAGCATTTACAGTTGTTGCTTCATCATGTTTATAAAGAACAGTACAGTTTATACTGTACAGTATAGAGAACTATAGGAAAGAAGTCAAATAGCTTTCATTGAAGAGAGGGAGCACTCTATGCTACACTGGAGCTTGCCACTGCTCTGGTTACACTCCATACTCTCTGTGTGGAGATGAATTCTCAGGGCCATAGCTGTCCCAGGCAGCATCAGCCCACCATCCCCACAACATTTTGTCCCACCTTGGAAGTGAGGTTCAGATAGAAAAAACAAAACTTGCGCTTACAAGAGGGACAGAGGGAGTAAACAATCCTACCCTTAAGGCTTTTATGTAGTCAGAGAATAGACAGAGCCTATAGCTACAGGATATCAATGTGTCCAAGAGCTTATATGTGCACTGAGTGGGGTCATACCTGTTAAGAAGACAAAACCAAAGTGGACTGAGGGTGGAAGGCGATGGGGTTCAAGGCACACAGCAGGGGAGGCAGCCTGGGCCAGGCTTCTGCCACTGACAAGCCTCTGGCAACACTTAAATAGTGGCACAAGCTGCTGCTGACAGCCATATTGCTGCCTCCTACTCTTGAGGTTTCCCTCTTCCACCAGCCAGGGCTCAGCCTGTGGGTCTGCCCTGTCCTGTGTGTGCATTCTCCCTTGCAGGAGCAGGGTGGCTAAATGCTGCTCCAACAACGTTCCCCCTCCAGGCACTTGGAATTTTAGAGCACTTTATTGCTGGGTACATGATCCACATCTCTGGCTGACAGGCAGCAAGTGGCTGATGCTCCCTTGACGAGCACCTGAGAGCCCTTAAAACACAGATTCCACATCACCCATCTCCACGCAGACAGTCTTCAGCTGCGAGTAGTACTCGATGGCTGCCCGCCCGTTCTCTCTGCCAAATCCTGCAGGGGACAAGCCAGGAGTGAGAACACAGCTCCAGGTGGTGCCAAGGACCACTCACACCCCCTGGCACCAGCACGAAGTTCTACCACAACACAAGCCACCTCATGGTAGCACCTCTGATGGAGCCCAGAGTCATAAATGGTTGAGTTCAGCTGCAAGCAAGGCCATGTACATTAAAGCTCGCCTCCTTGCTTTCCTCAGGACGAGGTTGCAATCCATTCCTCAGTTTCCCTTTCAGCTCCCCGTGGTGGCATTTGCTTCTTAGAGGCACAGCAAAGCCCCAGCGAGAGAAGGCTCGTGTCTGCCATCACAGAAACCAGCACCTCCTCACCCCCGTGCAGGAGGGCTGAGCCCAGGGGAGGCCAAACAGAGCTTACCTGATGCCTTGTACCCTCCAAAAGGCAGCTCCACGGGGCTGACGTTGTAGTTGTTAATGAAGCACATCCCAGCCTTGAGAGCAGCCACTACCCTGTGAGCCTTCTGGATATCCCTGCAGGAAAAAGGCAATTCAGCTGGATCCCTTCCCATTCGTCCCCTCCTTCCCTGCCAGCTGACATCCCACTGAAGAAAGCCCAGCTGGTCACAGTGGTTTTTGGAGCCCAACCTACCCTACGCTGTCTCTGCCTGCTTAAATCATGTAGCACCTATTCCCAAAGACGCTTAAAACTGCATTTGAGAGGGCAGGACAAGGACACCAGCAAAGCAGACTGCGCCAAGCAGCCAAGAGCCATCTTTGCATGCTTTCAGCAGCGTGGCAGGCTCCTGGTGCACCTCTCCTGGAGATTCAGGAAGGCAGGCAGCAGGCCAAGCACAGGCTGGAAGGAGTCTGAAGGACAGCTGGGCCCACCTAACCCCTCAGGAAAAATTAGGAGGAGATGTGCAGTCATGTACAAAGTTCCATTTTGGCAATCCCTTGCTCCAGCTTTTCTGGAAGAGGGTATCTATGCCCGTGCCAGGTATCACAACAGGAGCATCAAATACTTCTCCTCCCCTACCTAGACTGCTTCCACACCATCCAGGCTACCCAGTCATACCTGGTGAAGACACCACCTGCCAGGCCGAATTTGGTGTTGTTGGCTCTCTCCACGACCTCCTCCTCCGTGTCAAACGGCAGAATGGACATGACAGGCCCAAAGATCTCTTCCTTCACACAGGTCATGTCATCCTTGCAGTTCCCTGGAAGCACAGCAGAGCACATGTGCTTCAGAAGGAAGAGTCAGCAGCAGAACAGCCTGTGCATTCAGCAACCCACAGAGCCCTGGTGACAGCACTCAACACAATATGGCACAGCCCCCCAGCTTGGCTAGCAGAGGAGCTAGTCCCACCCCACATCTCAAGGCAGCAAAGGCACTAACTGCACGTGTCCTGTCAGACCCTCCAACAGCAGAGACTTCTCTGGACACAGTTCCTAGGTGCCTCAGCTCTCCGTAGTGTACCCAAAACAGTGCCCGTCCACACTGTGGATGTACTCAGAGACAGGTTATGGTCCAGGCCTGAAGGGACCTCCAAAGGTCATCTAGTCCAACCTCCCCGCAGTCAGCAGGGACACCCCCAACCAGACCAGGTTGCCCAGGGCCTTGTCGAGCCTCACCTTGAATATCTCCAGGGAAGGGGCCTCAACCATCTCCCTGTGCAACCTGTTCCAGTGCTCCACCACCCTCACAGTAAAGAGCTTTCTCCTAATCTCCAGTCTAAATCTGCTCTTCTCCAACTTAAAGCCATTGCCCCTTGTCCTGTCACTGCAGGCCTTTCTAAACAGGCTCTCCCCAGCCTTCCTGTAGGCCCCTTCAGGTACTGGAAGGCTGCTATTAGGTCTACCCGGAGCCTCCTCTTCTCCAGGCTGAACAACCCCAGCTCCCTCAGCCTGTCCTCGTAGCAGAGGTGCTCCATCCCCCTGATCATCCTCGTGGCCCTCCTCTGGACTCACTCCCTCAGGTCCACGTCCCTCCTATGTTGAGGGCTCCAGACCTGCACACAATACTCCAGCTGAGGTCTCACCAGAGCAGAGCAAAGTGGCAGAATCACCTCTCTGATCTGCTAGCAACAGTTCTTTTGATGTATGCCAGGATGCGACTGGCCTTCTGGGCTGCAAGTGCACACTGTCTGCTCATGTCCACCTTCTCATTCATCAGCACCCCCAAGTCCCTTTCCTCAGGGCTGCTTTCTAATACTTCATCCCCTACAGCTTTCTCCAGAAGAAACTCAGCAACACCCACGTAGAAGACTGTAGTATCATGAACAGGAAGGGTCATACCTAGCACACAGGGTCGCATGTAGTAGCCATTCTTCAGCTTCGGGTCATCTGGCACGTACAAGTCCCCACCACACAGCACCTGTGCCCCCTGAAAAAGAGCCAAGCAGAAGGTAGGCAGACACATCCAGGAGCATCCTACTCAGCTGTTGCAGCTCTGGCTGGCCAATAGGTTTACAGTCCTATCAGACAAACCATGCCTGTACTTTCCCTGGTGTCTCTCCAGGTCAGGACTTCTCACTCATAGATCAGAGTCAGGGAGTAAGACCCATCCTAAAAGCCCAAACAATGCTGGTTTGGGGTGCAAGTGCCACAGGAGTCAGTGCAGGTTGGAGGGAAGCAACTAGAACTAGGAGCAGATCCTCAGCTGGCATCACATTAACTTCCACAATTTCACATGGTGTGAGTTCCCTCATTAGTGAGTCTACCAGTCCCTTGGTACTCCATCTGGCAAGAAACACCTACCTCTATCAAATGCCCCACTTTAGAGATGGGGATTTCTTCCCTCCTCCCCGATCCCTCTTCCTGTTTGCAAATCCTCCTCTAGCTCTCCTGGCTTTCACTCGTAGTTCCCCTTCTCCAGCACAACCCCCAAATTGGCTACACCTAGTCATATACCTAGGGCTGACATTTACATCATCTTTATGCTTTACCATAAAAGCTGGAGAAAAAACAAAAAAGCCTGGGTAGATCTTACTGCTCTTAAAGAGATTGTTATCAGCAGGCTGTAAATTTGGCCTTTGATCCTTAGCAGGCTCTTTCTCCAACCAACAAAACTGGAAACCAAATGAGATAACAGCCAAGTGTGCAAGGTGTCACCACAACTTAAAACCAGCCCAAACGTTACGGATTATCCCATTTTACACACTGCCCTGCTGGGTATCTCACAATCTCTAGAACCTGGCAACATCAGGATACGAAAAGCCAAGTCACCTTCAATGCTGATTCAGAGACATGCACTGGGTCACTTTTAATCTAGTGGCCCAAGACACCTGTCGAGTAATTCAAACACAACAAAAAAACAGCTTAACTGGGAAGGCATGTGTTAGGAAAGCAGCTGCCTGTCTGCCTAACAAGAAAGAGAGACACTTCAGGGCACTCACAAAGCAGCATCACAATCTCACCTGCTCCTTCGCCTGCTTGATAAAGCCCTGGACACGATCCAGGTGGGGCCGGTTGATGAGAGCTCCCATCCGTGTGTCTTCCAGAAGCGGGTCTCCAACTTTGATTTTCTGGGTGCGTTTCACCACCTCCTTTGTGAAGGCATCCAGGATCTTCCTCTCCACAAACACCCGTGTGCCGTTGCAGCAGACCTGGGACACAGGACAGGCAGCTCAGGATCAGACACAGAGCACCTGCAGCCCTTCCCCTCTTGGGTCCTGCTGCAGAGCCTCTCAGAAAAACCCCTCCACAGCTGCTAAAATACCTAACTTGTCCCCAGGGACAAAGATGACTAGATTACCCTGCCGCCCCTGACTGCACTGAACAGTTCATGCAGAACATAGTGGTATTGATGCCACCACGTGGCAAAAATGCATCAAGTCACAAGCAGCAGAGAACTTGAGATGACTTTTCAGTTCCCAGAGATGACCCTGGTAAGGCAATTTTCCAGCCGGATCACACAAAACCTGCAGCACGTGTGGAGATCCCAAATTTTGGATGGACAGACCCCCCAGCTCAGCACACCAGACTGGAACCTGCTGAAACCTGTGGACACGTACCTCACCCTGTGTAAGGAAGTTGGCCATGAGGGCTCCGTTCACGGCGTTCTCCAAGGCACAGTCCGAAAAGATGATAAGGGGGGATTTGCCCCCCAGCTCCAGGGTGACTGGTTTGATCCCTTTAGCTGCCATCTCCATGATCTGAGGGAAACAAGGACAGAAGAGCCAAGTGACCCACTGGTAAATGGGACGCTGGTGGAAAGAGGCAAGAGACACTCAAGAGGAGAGCTCCCATGGGGACCTTCACCAGTAACAGAGGCAGCACGAAGGGCAAGCTGGGTTTCCTAGACGTGTTTATTTCAGACTGGGGACAGTCTCAGAGGGATTGGCATTTGGTTGTCATTAAAGATAAAATCAACAAAACCTGAGGAGTCATTTGCAGGAAGTCTTGTGCTCAGCAAAAGCTGAGGATGGACAGCTGTAACTGCATCTGTGTCACTGCACCCCATAGGTACGCGCACACAAGGAGAATTCAAGGGGCAACATTTCTCCTCTTTCAAATCAGAATTTATTTTTATAAGCCTTTTTAGGAACTTGTCATTTTTTGAAAAATATATTGAGGGTAAGAAATTCACAGAAATTAACTTCTTGCTTAAAAACAGTAGATTGTATACAACTAAACCAAACTATTACTGGCAGAAACGCTGACACATTTTCCCAGTGCTGCTCTGTCTCATCTGCCCTCCTCCCTAAACCAAACTATTACTGGCAGAAACGCTGACAAATTTTCCTAGTGCTGCTCTGTCTCACCTACCCTCCTCCCTACACAGATACCCACTTTAGCAGCCCAGAGACTTCACTGCAACCAGGGGCTAAACAAGTGACGACCAAGGGGCTCCTCTGAAAGGACCGAGTGCCCAAGGCCATGCCCAGTGGGCTAACTGGAGCCCCAGTGTAAACCTCCACGTGCAAACTCCTTGCTCAGACCCCAAAATGCCATCTTGCACCCCTTTCCTTACAAACCCCACGCACAAAAGCTCAAGGAGGTATCGACATCCACAGCACACCAGAAAGGCTGGCACTGCAGACCTCTTGTGTCTCTGAGAAGGTGCCTTTACCTTGATGCCAGTTGGCACACTGCCAGTGAAAGAGATTTTGGCCACATCTGGGTGATGACAGAGGAACTGGCCTGTGGCCACTCCACCCTGCACCACGTTGAAGAGCCCCTTGGGCACACCGGCCTCTGTGAAGATCTCTGCCAACCTCACCACCGAAACAGGGGTGAAGGGAGAGGGCTTGAAGACCATCGCATTGCCTAGGGGAACCCAGACAGAGGGAAGGTGGGGTTAAGAGCCAAACTGCTTTAGGCATAAGAAAAGCAAACAAACAAACCACCCAACACAATGAGTTTGTCTCAAAAGATCCCAGAAGATCCCCTCAAGAGAGGAGGAAACAGTTCCAGCTGAACTCTGCACCAGTGAAAGGGAGGAACTGCACCCTCCTGCTGGGAAGGGCCTGGGAGAGATGTGGGTTAAGAGCCAAACTGCTTTAGGCATAAGAAAAGCAAACAAACAAACCACCCAACACAATGAGTTTGTCTCAAAAGATCCCAGAAGATCCCCTCAAGAGAGGAGGAAACAGTTCCAGATGAACTCTGCACCAGTGAAAGGGAGGAGCTGCACCCTCCTGCTGGGAAGGGCCTGAGGGAGATGGGGCTGCTGGTCCTGCACTGGACACATCCAGGAACCTTCCTTGTCCAGTACAAAGCCAAGCGATTTGCCTTTTTCCTGATGCACTCCTTCCCTCTTCGCATATACCATGTTCCCACTTCCATTTCCTTGCAAGAGCAACACCCTGAAGGTTCTGATAATCCTTCAACACCTCCTTCAAGGGAATCTTACACCTTATCCCCAAAATTACTCTCCCCCACCAAAGATCGTTTGGTTTCAAAGAGAAGCTTGCACGGGCAGAGCGTCTCCATTACCGCAAGCCAAGGCTGGGGCAGACTTCCAGCAGGCAATCTGGAAAGGATAATTCCAGGCTCCAATCCCAACACACACCCCAAGGGGCTCTCTCCGAGTGTACCCAAAGGATCCCCCGGGAAGCTGGATGTGTTCACCTGCAAAGAAAAAAAGACAGCCCGAAGGTAGAGAAGAGCAAAGTCCTTTCCCATTTTACCAGAACCTCAGGGGCCAGATTTCGCTTGGATTGGGACCAAGAGTCCCACAGCTTTTACCCCAGCGAGCTCACAGAAGGTGCATAAGTGCCCACTGAGCAGGGCAGCACTAGGTAGAGATCTCTGAAAATCCTTCCAAGACCTTCAGGAAAAGGAGTAGTCCATCTTTTAGAGAAATAAACAGCAAAGATGGTCTCGTGCCACGGAAATTACCAGAGCGTACGAGCGGCAGGACAGAGAGTAAAGAGCAAACTCCAGTAACGTTCTCACCAGCTAGAGATCCTGCCAGTCCTGCATAATACTCCAGGCACTGCCACGATATGTCGATGTCCACTCTGGCTTCAAAGATGGATTTCCCATTGTTGATGGTTTCCAAGGTGGCAATTTCTTCTCTTTGCTCCTGCAAGAGTCACAGGACAGCGACAACACGTTAGAGAAGCCCGTAGTAGAAGACAGACAGCCGGTTTCCAAGGTGGCAATTTCTTCTCTTTGCTCCTGCAAGAGTCACAGGACAGCGACAACACGTTAGAGAAGCCCGTAGTAGAAGACAGCTGCTTCTCCAGCATGCAACTCCCAAACAAGGCTCTGCCATCAGTAAGCCAGGCTGCGGGGTGAGAAATTGTCATCTCTAAAAGTTGAGCATGCAACTCCCAAACAAGGCTCTGCCATAAGAAAGTGTCATCTCTAAAAGTTACAGTCCCAGCTGCTATTTTATCAGTTTCCCAGTGGGAAACTGACCACAGGGGCATGTCAAACAGACAGTGGCTGGGGTTCACTGCTAGTCCAGCCTTGCGTAACGCCCCTGCTTACCTAAAAAGATGAGCAAACCTGAGGTTAGAAGCCAGCTGGCAAACAAGGATTAAGATTCACAGAACTAAAATGGGAGGAACAGCCCAACAGTAAGTTCAAAATGGATGCAGAGGACTTAGTGAAGGATGGACAAAGCAAGGCAGCTGGAAAGTGCCCCTTAACAGACCGTCTCCCGGGCAGAAATACCACCCTGGTGCAGAAGTCTGGCAGAGAGAAAGTAGTTTTCTTATCGTGTTTACACGCTGGGGGAAGGAGGTCTGGTTTCTGACAGATCTGTGCCTCAATGGGAGTCAACTCCAGTGTTCAAGAACACCCTACCCCACAAAGAAGTTTGTGATAAAGCTAGTTTACTTGCATCCTCTTTCCCACATGTATTATCTGGTGTCTAAGACAGAAACCAGCATTCCTGCATTTTTTTTATTGCTAAAACAAGACACGTGACAACGGCGTCCCACAAGCTGAAAGTTCAGTAACGTTACAGGTATGCAATTTCAGCTTTGAAATCACGTGCAGTGAAGCTTAGTGTTTGGAGGTGTGAAATGAAGCATGAGCCTTGCAAGATTTTGAGTGTCTGGCTTCCGTTTTATGCCTGTTAACAGAATTAAGTAGAGAAGGTACACACCGGCCTTGAACAGAGCGATAAGACCAAAGCCCTGCCCGACCTACTGTCTCTTCTGGTCAAAGGTGCATTTAACCCCTGTGCTCCTCCTGGAGCTCTGGAAGTCCTCCTGGAAGGTCCCAACAGCCACATTAACCCACAAGAAAGCTCGGAGGTGGAACCACCCCTCTCCAAAAGAAGGGGGGGGGGGG
>NW_015090852.1:2680349-2680954 GCF_001431845.1 Calidris pugnax | reverse complement strand
AGGGCGCGGGGGGGGGGGGGGGGCCGGGCGAGCTCACAACGTACCCGAATAATCCTGGCAGCCTCCAGCAGCACCCTGCTCCGCTCCATGCCAGACATCTGGCTCCATATTTTAAAGGCAGCCTTGGCGTTCTGCACAGCCAGATCCACCTCCTTCTCCCCGGAGCAGAGCAGCTTGCATATCACCCGACCTGGGGACATTTGAAACAGGAAAGAAACGAGATGGAAATGTCAGAAGAAGGGCACAAAAAAATAATAATAATAAAAAAATTAAATATATTAAAAAAATACGGTTTATCTTGCATCAAAGCCCAAAGACTTCAGCCCTGCCACCTATACCAAGCTACAGAACTTCATGGTATGGGTCCCACTGATTTGTAATTGAATCTAGAATTGATCTGTAATTGAATGCTGTGATTCAGCTGGTCTGAATTAAAAAATACGCCGCTCTCCACAGCCATTCTAGTTACTAATTAGCTCTACTGGCTACGGAATTCCTCTCTTTCCCACTGGAGCTCGTTATACGTCTACCAACAGCTTCAGGGCCCCGTTACACATTCCCCAGAGCAGTCGGAGCCTCTCTTCCTCGAAGCCATTTTGCTGAAA
>NW_015090852.1:2679197-2680339 GCF_001431845.1 Calidris pugnax | reverse complement strand
TGGGGAGACCCCACTGGCGAGGAACTGCTTCCCACCCCCGGGAGACACCGGTCTCCCCGCCCCACCGCCGCCTTTTAGCGCTGGGCCCCGGGCCCTGCCCCGCCGCTGCGGGGAGGAGCGCCCCCGGGGCCCGCCCCCCTCTCTCCCCCGGGGGCTCTGGCGCCCCCTGGCGGCGCGGAGGTGGCAGCGCCCCAACGCATCCTCCCTGCAGGCATAAAGCTGGTTTGGTTTGTTGTTGGGTTTTTTTTCATTAGATTTTGTAGATTCTTAGCATTCAGAGCTTTTGGAGAGCTGGGCAGAGAGGAACTGGATGAAATTCAATGGCCAGATCCACCTCCTTCTCCCCGGAGCAGAGCAGCTTGCATATCACCCGACCTGGGGACATTTGAAACAGGAAAGAAACGAGATGGAAATGTCAGAAGAAGGGCACAAAAAAATAATAATAATAAAAAAATTAAATATATTAAAAAAATACGGTTTATCTTGCATCAAAGCCCAAAGACTTCAGCCCTGCCACCTATACCAAGCTACAGAACTTCATGGTATGGGTCCCACTGATTTGTAATTGAATCTAGAATTGATCTGTAATTGAATGCTGTGATTCAGCTGGTCTGAATTAAAAAATACGCCGCTCTCCACAGCCATTCTAGTTACTAATTAGCTCTACTGGCTACGGAATTCCTCTCTTTCCCACTGGAGCTCGTTATACGTCTACCAACAGCTTCAGGGCCCCGTTACACATTCCCCAGAGCAGTCGGAGCCTCTCTTCCTCGAAGCCATTTTGCTGAAACTTTAGGATCTCCAAATAATAATAAATAAGAAATGGTTAAAAGGTGCCATTTGCCGGGATCAGGGCGGCCAGGGGAAGCCGAAGGCCCCCGGCCCCCACGGAGGCGACAGAGGGGGAACCGGCCCCGGTGGAACCCCCCCGGGGAAGGCGGCGGGGCGGTACCTGTGGCGGGTTCGTACACTTCCTCGGCCTGCCCGCCGTCGACCGGCTGAACGCGGGCCCCCCCCCGGTAGTTGAGGGGCTGCTGGACGGTGAAGGTGCCGGTAACGCCGCTCATGGCGAGGCGGGGAGCGAAGGCGCAGAGCCGGGGCAGGAGCTTCGGCAACCGCGCCTGCGCCAGCATCCGGCTGGG
>NW_015090852.1:2676680-2679131 GCF_001431845.1 Calidris pugnax | reverse complement strand
CCACCCCCGGGAGACACCGGTCTCCCCGCCCCACCGCCGCCTTTTAGCGCTGGGCCCCGGGCCCTGCCCCGCCGCTGCGGGGAGGAGCGCCCCCGGGGCCCGCCCCCCTCTCTCCCCCGGGGGCTCTGGCGCCCCCTGGCGGCGCGGAGGTGGCAGCGCCCCAACGCATCCTCCCTGCAGGCATAAAGCTGGTTTGGTTTGGTTTGTTGTTGGGTTTTTTTTTCATTAGATTTTGTAGATTCTTAGCATTCAGAGCTTTTGGAGAGCTGGGCAGAGAGGAACTGGATGAAATTCAATAAATGCATGCGTAGAGTGCTGCACCTGGGGAGAAATAACCCCCTGCACCAGGGCAGGTTGAGGGCTGACTTGCTGGAGAGCAGCTCTGAGGAGAAAGACCTATGAATCCTGGTGGACAACAGGATGACCATGAGCTGACAATATGCCCTTGTGGCCAAGGCCAATGGCATCCTGGGATGTATCTGGAAGAGCATGACCAGCAGGTCAAGAATGCTCATCCTGCCCCTCTGCTCTGCCCTGGTGAGGCCCCATCTGGAGCACTGTGTCCCATTCTGGGCTCCCCAGTTCCAGAAGGACAGGGAACTGCTGGAGAGGGGACAGCAGAGGGCTACAAAGATGATGAGGGGCCTGGAGCATCTCCCTTACAAGGAGAGGCTGAGGGACTGGGGTCTTTTTAGTCTGCAAATGAAAAGGCTGAGGGGTGATCTGATCAATGCTTATAAATACTTAAAGGGGGGTGTCAAGAAGATGGGGCAGGTTTTTTTTCAGTGGTGCCCAGGGATAGAACAAGAGGAAATGGGCACAAACTTGAATATAAGAAGCTCCATCTAAACACGAGGAGGAACTTCTTTACTTTAAGGGTGGCAGAGCCCTGGAACAGGCTGCCCAGGGACATTGCAGAGTCCCCTTCTCTGGAGATCTTCAAGACCCACCTGGATGCAGTCCCGAGTAATGTGCTCTGGGCAACCCTGCTTTGGCAGAAGAGTTGGACTGAATGATCTCTAGAAGGTCTCTTCCAACTCCAACAATTCTGTAATTCTGTGTCTCAAACCAACAACAGCAGAAGGCAAGCAGAATAGAGCAGAGCAGTAATTTTCAGGTAATCTTTGAATGTGCAAACGCTTCCCCCTCCAAGCAACAAAGCCTGGTGTGATGCAAGGTGGGCAGATTTGTTGAGGGGAGTTTCTGACAGTGGCAGAGAAGATTACCCAACTGCACATATCACTTCCAAAGTCGTTATGGTGCAGTTTGTCATTATGCTTGATCAGATTTGGCTGTCTCCATTGGATCCCACAACCACAGGCTGCAGAATAAGCTACTTCTAACAAAGCTGATCCACGCAGGGAACAGGCTGGAGTGTTTCTGGCTTTTCTGTGGGATCAGGCCCTTGAACTACGAGAGGCTCCACAAGCGAAACAGGAATTAGGCAGCCGGGGCTGCTCCAGGTTGAAATTTATAACTACACTGGACACGGGGGTAAGTCAAAAATGCAGCATCAGTGTATGCCAGATGCTTTCCTTCACCTGCCAAATAGCTGTTTTTGAGAGGCAGAACATTGTAGAGAGGTTCCACACTCATGATTTATCTTTAAATAATCACAGAAAAGCACCCCATGCTTATTAGCGAGGATTAATCCAATATTTAGTATTTAGTATGGTAATGCACGTGCTCCACACTGCCATAAGGTGTGGATTCATCCTCTTGCCACGTGTCTAGTCAAAAACTCCCAGCAAGAGGTACCACATGATAAACCTCTGGTTGAGCAAGAACTCAGTAGCCCCATGGGTCAGCACATCAGCCTCACTTGAGAGCGGCAGCAAGATTTATTCACCCCTTTTAAACAAGGTGAGCAGGCTCCAGCCAAAGAGACTGAAACAGATAATTATTTGGCAAAATAGAAGACAAGAGTAGAGAGCTTCCCAGCCTGAGGAGGGAGCCATTTAAGATGCAGACTGGTCATCAGGCTGTTTAGCAAAAAAAAAAAAAAAAACCACAAAATAAGGAGCACAAACAAAACCGCTGCTGTCATAACCACTCAGGCAGTAAAGGGTTCAGTAGCAGTGGATGGCACTGACATAATTTAGCAGTTCACTCAAAGGGTGAAAACAAGGTTTGTTTCTGCCCTTGAGTAGATTCTGCTTAAGGAACTGACTTTTACAGAAGCTGTGTAATGCCACAGGAGCCTCTGTGGGGCTCTACTCTGCCCCAAGCTGACAGGACGCCCAGAAATACTTGCAAACTCCAGAAAGCCAGCCTGGCACAGGGGCAGGTTCCAGTGCCTCCTGTCACCTCAGCCAAGAAAAAACCTCACCCTCCATGCTGGAGGTTTTGCTAAGCACAATTTCTCACCCAGGTCCATACTACACAAGACTATAGCCAGTGTGTCTAAGACAAGAGTCACTCACAGCATGGTGGTTCTAGATTTTTCAAGTT
>NW_015090852.1:2645722-2669170 GCF_001431845.1 Calidris pugnax | reverse complement strand
AGGCGGTGGGCTGGGGAGACCCCACTGGCGAGGAACTGCTTCCCACCCCCGGGAGACACCGGTCTCCCCGCCCCACCGCCGCCTTTTAGCGCTGGGCCCCGGGCCCTGCCCCGCCGCTGCGGGGAGGAGCGCCCCCGGGGCCCGCCCCCCTCTCTCCCCCGGGGGCTCTGGCGCCCCCTGGCGGCGCGGAGGTGGCAGCGCCCCAACGCATCCTCCCTGCAGGCATAAAGCTGGTTTGGTTTGTTGTTGGGTTTTTTTTCATTAGATTTTGTAGATTCTTAGCATTCAGAGCTTTTGGAGAGCTGGGCAGAGAGGAACTGGATGAAATTCAATAAATGCATGCGTAGAGTGCTGCACCTGGGGAGAAATAACCCCCTGCACCAGGGCAGGTTGAGGGCTGACTTGCTGGAGAGCAGCTCTGAGGAGAAAGACCTATGAATCCTGGTGGACAACAGGATGACCATGAGCTGACAATATGCCCTTGTGGCCAAGGCCAATGGCATCCTGGGATGTATCTGGAAGAGCATGACCAGCAGGTCAAGAGAGCTCATCCTGCCCCTCTGCTCTGCCCTGGTGAGGCCCCATCTGGAGCACTGTGTCCCATTCTGGGCTCCCCAGTTCCAGAAGGACAGGGAACTGCTGGAGAGGGGACAGCAGAGGGCTACAAAGATGATGAGGGGCCTGGAGCATCTCCCTTACAAGGAGAGGCTGAGGGACTGGGGTCTTTTTAGTCTGCAAATGAAAAGGCTGAGGGGGGATCTGATCAATGCTTATAAATACTTAAAGGGGGGTGTCAAGAAGATGGGGCAGGTTTTTTTTCAGTGGTGCCCAGGGATAGAACAAGAGGAAATGGGCACAAACTTGAATATAAGAAGCTCCATCTAAACACGAGGAGGAACTTCTTTACTTTAAGGGTGGCAGAGCCCTGGAACAGGCTGCCCAGGGACATTGCAGAGTCCCCTTCTCTGGAGATCTTCAAGACCCACCTGGATGCAGTCCCGAGTAATGTGCTCTGGGCAACCCTGCTTTGGCAGAAGAGTTGGACTGAATGATCTCTAGAAGGTCTCTTCCAACTCCAACAATTCTGTAATTCTGTGTCTCAAACCAACAACAGCAGAAGGCAAGCAGAATAGAGCAGAGCAGTAATTTTCAGGTAATCTTTGAATGTGCAAACGCTTCCCCCTCCAAGCAACAAAGCCTGGTGTGATGCAAGGTGGGCAAATTTGTTGAGGGGAGTTTCTGACAGTAGCAGGGAAGATTACTGTACTGCCCATATCACTTCCAAAGTCGTTAAGGTGCAGTTTGTCATTATGCTTGATCAGATTTGGCTGTCTCCATTGGATCCCACAACCACAGGCTGCAGAATAAGCTACTTCTAACAAAGCTGATCCACGCAGGGAACAGGCTGGAGTGTTTCTGGCTTTTCTGTGGGATCAGGCCCTTGAACTACGAGAGGCTCCACAAGCGAAACAGGAATTAGGCAGCCGGGGCTGCTCCAGGTTGAAATTTATAACTACACTGGACACGGGGGTAAGTCAAAAATGCAGCATCAGTGTATGCCAGATGCTTTCCTTCACCTGCCAAATAGCTGTTTTTGAGAGGCAGAACATTGTAGAGAGGTTCCACACTCATGATTTATCTTTAAATAATCACAGAAAAGCACCCCATGCTTATTAGCGAGGATTAATCCAATATTTAGTATTTAGTATGGTAATGCACGTGCTCCACACTGCCATAAGGTGTGGATTCATCCTCTTGCCACGTGTCTAGTCAAAAACTCCCAGCAAGAGGTACCACATGATAAACCTCTGGTTGAGCAAGAACTCAGTAGCCCCATGGGTCAGCACATCAGCCTCACTTGAGAGCGGCAGCAAGATTTATTCACCCCTTTTAAACAAGGTGAGCAGGCTCCAGCCAAAGAGACTGAAACAGATAATTATTTGGCAAAATAGAAGACAAGAGTAGAGAGCTTCCCAGCCTGAGGAGGGAGCCATTTAAGATGCAGACTGGTCATCAGGCTGTTTAGCAAAAAAAAAAAAAAACACCACAAAATAAGGAGCACAAACAAAACCGCTGCTGTCATAACCACTCAGGCAGTAAAGGGTTCAGTAGCAGTGGATGGCACTGACATAATTTAGCAGTTCACTCAAAGGGTGAAAACAAGGTTTGTTTCTGCCCTTGAGTAGATTCTGCTTAAGGAACTGACTTTTACAGAAGCTGTGTAATGCCACAGGAGCCTCTGTGGGGCTCTACTCTGCCCCAAGCTGACAGGACGCCCAGAAATACTTGCAAACTCCAGAAAGCCAGCCTGGCACAGGGGCAGGTTCCAGTGCCTCCTGTCACCTCAGCCAAGAAAAAACCTCACCCTCCATGCTGGAGGTTTTGCTAAGCACAATTTCTCACCCAGGTCCATACTACACAAGACTATAGCCAGTGTGTCTAAGACAAGAGTCACTCACAGCATGGTGGTTCTAGATTTTTCAAGTTACCTAGTCCACAGATCTTACTCTCCTACCCAAGTTATTTCCATGCCGTAGACTTAATCAACTGCACCACATCAAGGTATTTCTACTCATCCCACAGCACAATTAAGAGACATCTAAATCAACATGCCCATGCCATTTATTTCTCAGAAATAAAAGGTCAGGTGATCTTCTGAGAACTTTCTTGGTTTGATGAACAAACGACTGCTGGTAGAATACTCCATATGGAAGATGTTTCCAAGACTGTGGCCAATACTGCAAAGGCTGGTGTAGGACATGTGAAGCCTGGTGCAGAATCCCACCTTGTTACCTCCCGAAGGCAGTCTTGTGCACTGGTCAGACCTTCAGTGAAGGCTGTAACTGTGCTTTAGGAGAACTTCCCTGCCTGAGGTGGTGGGCCAAGGAAGCCCCCTGCTTGCTTGGTGGCAGCCCGTGAAGGAGCAAGACCGAGCATCTTCTGGATGTTCTGCAAAAAGAAGAACAGAAGAACAGGATAGTGTCAGACCATGACAAGGGAGACACCAGGAGGAAAAAAAAAAAATCCCCCACTCTGCTTACAAGTACAACCTTCCCACTAGTTTCAACAGATTCAGGTTCTCACCCACACAGCCTTACCAGTCTGGCTACTACATATTGGACCTCTATCCCTATACAGTACAACCTTCCCACTAGTTTCAACAGATTCAGGTTCTCACCCACACAGCCTTACCAGTCTGGCTACCTCTATCCCTATAAATTCAAAAAAAGCTTAGCACAGAGCCAGACAACCATCCGCACCAGCTACAATTAGAGCTGGGCCACTCTCCCCCACTTCAGCAAAAGCCTTCTGATCATTAAATCCACATTTTGGTTGAGGGTTCTTTTCCACCTCCAGCTACACACTACACAGCCAGCTGGCAAGTACCTCGTTAATGTCTACACACGTGGATTTAAAATCAACCTGCAGTAGTTATCTCTGCAATTTAACTGCAGTGCACGCACAGCAGCAGGTTCCTAACATCTGCTCACAGGCAGAACCAACGCAGCCCTCCATTTTCACATTCCAGAAACCCCCATGGATGGTGGCTATCAGAGCCTGAGGGGCTGCAAGCTGGCGAGGAAGATTTTCTCCTAACAGAGGCAGAATTTGGGTCAGCAACACAGCAACCAGAGCAGGTGCCAAGTTCAACTCAGGAGCTTCAGCACAGAATTAACATGAACCCTAGTGATGTGGACAGAACAAGGGTTCACTGGAGACAGGCATTACCTGAAAACCTCACAGCAGAATATTTAGAAGTTTAACGTTTCTCTTGATTTTTGTGAAATCCCTTTTAAATTTTGCAGCAGTGCAACTACAAAGAGCTACCAGTTCTTTTAGTTTCATCCTTCACCGTAGATGACTGCAGCTCAAGATGCTCGTGCAGCGCTGGCAAAATAGGGATGTCTGATGTGAGGGAAAGAAGAGGGGGGCACATTTTGTTTTCATGGCACCAGCAGACTCCTGGCTATCAAGACAATGAAAGGGGGATTCTCTTCAAACCTGAGTATCCTCTCCAAAATAAGCATCAGGATAGGTCATATAGAAAGGTCATAGGGTTCTTGAACTTTTTGATCATGGAAAGAGAACAAAACAAACAAAAAAAGCACATCAGATTTAGAATTCTAGATTAGCTAATAAGTTAAAAAGTTGGAAATCTTTCCAGGTGGAGACTATGGAAAGGAAGGTTTCAGCCCACACACAAGCATGAGAGTAGGGGAACACTAAAAAATTACATCAGCTTTAGTACATGGCCTGCATAGATCACCCACTGGCTGATATTCAGCAGCTGAATATGTATGAGAGCGTTTCACTGTGGGAGACTCCTTCATGTGGTTCCTCTTCTCAGAGCTTCCTTAGTCAAGAAATAGCCAGAAGGGAGAAAACAAAGGAGGCAAGTGGACAGATCCAGCAACACCAGAGGGTGCTGCAGGGTCAGCAGCAGGCAGGACCAGGATCCTACCAGCTTTGTACTGGCTCACCAGTGGAGCAGAGCATGTATGAAAGTGCTGCCACCTCCCTGATCCTTTAAGTACCAAGGGAGGAGAACTGTGGTGCTAAAGTTTACTCCATCTGCTTTAGCAGTTCCAAGAGGAAGAGAGGTGACTGCTTGTCTGCATGTAGATTCAAGACTATAGCCACCCTCCAGCATTATCCCTCCACAGCAGTCCCCTCCTTGCTGTGGAAGGCAGCTAAGCCTCCTGCACTAGCTGCACATCAAGTTTTGCTGGACAGCAATCCTAAAGTCTACACAGCTGGAAACACCAGGGTTGGGGCAAGGTCCAGCAGAAACCTGGCTTTTCTGTCCACCATGTTGCACATGGAAGCCTGAGAGTCTACTTCCAAACAAATAAGACCATCACCTTCAGAAGCAGGGAGGGACGTAAGGGACTATAGGACTTAAGGATTCAAATTCCTCATCTGAACTCTCCTCAAAGGACTTCAGGAAGAACAGAAGGTGATTCTCCTTTTGTTTTCAAACCCAGAAGGGGCCTCAAAGGCAAGGCAGCGAGTGGTTCCATGCCTCAAGATCAGGCCATGTGGGAAAGTGCATTCCTGGCAGTAGGAATAATTACTGGCTCCTCTTCCCACTGGGAACACATATCAGAGAGAAGCAGCCTAATCTACAGTTCAGGCATGTGTGAAAAGGAAATGAGGACCAGCAAACGCCTGAGGAACAGCAGCATATTCCTCTTCACAAACATCACAGGTGAAGGCTGGGAGCTCAGAAACAGGGGGGGGGACAGAGGATGTAACCCTGACATTCTGCCTCCCACCCAGCCCAGCAGCAGACTTTCCCAGCTGAAACCCAACAGCTCAAGGACCCTTGGAAGGCCTCTCCCAGCAACCCTCCCCTCTCCAAACAGGAAGGCAGGAGGAACTAGGGGACAGGATTTACGTGCCAGGGAGAGCTGGGAACAGCGCAAAGGAAGTTACTCACTGCGAGTTGACTATTTTGGGAGATGCCGGCCAGGTCACAGGCAGCAAAGCTTCCCAGTCAGTGTTTGAAGAGTTTATCACCCCCACATGCCTGAGGACTGCCTGAAGAGACTGCCTGATGCTGCTACTGCCCATCCCACTAATGTTAGTTTAATCACTGTCCAGTTAAGACTCCCCACCCCCACATACTCCCCTGCATTTCCCACCAGGTCACTGTTTTTCACACACACACACAGGAGTTCCTCAATTTTTAGGCCCCATAGGGACATCTCTCTTCCCTGCCTTTGATCCCTTCACAGGCAGCTCCAGGATTTAAGGGAAAGCTGGGGGATATAGAGTCTCTTTAGTTTGTTCACAACCTGTTCCCTGACTTTTGGTACACCTCCTCTTTGGTACACTTCTCCCCTTGTGTCAGCAGCCAGATACTAACTCCCAAATCAGTTCTCCTCCCTTGGGCAAACAGCTGTTCTGAAGCTGACCTGGGGAGATTTCCCCTCTTGCACACAGTGAAACACAACGGGTCACAAAACTTTCACCTCCAAGGTCACTGAAAGCACGGAAAGCAAGTCTTTGGCACCATTTTAAGCCCTTAATTACTTTCCTCCCCTCTCCCCTGGTCTCTCTCAGCCCTTCAAAGTCCTCTTCCCAGTGCTGCTACACCTAAATTGCTTCAAATAGTAATAAAGCCATGAGCAGGACACAGGCAATCACAGCTTTGGTTCCTAGCTGTTGCACAAATTAACATGGCCTGTCTCTGCCCTTCCTTCTACGCAGCAAGGAGGAAGAAACTGAGCTGCCTAACAGCTGGAGAATTGGAGGTATAGTTAACCATGTAGATAAGGCAGCACTACGAAGACTGCAATCTAACACTTCAGAGCTATAGTTAACCATGTAGATAAGGCAGCACTATGAAGACTGCAGTAACACTTCAGAGCAAAAAACACCCTTCTCCAAAGCAATAAAGTAACTTCTGTCCTCCACAGGGCCATCAGCGTGAACTCTTAAACACAGGGCAATTTTTTTCCCGGAATATCTCTTGAAAGCCCAACCCACTGCAAACAGCTCAGCATTTCTGCCCAGAACCAGACTGGACCACCACTCAAGTTCATGCTGCGTACTGATTTCACAATAGGAGGCACCAGGAAACTCCCAGGACTAGAACTAACCACAGGAATTATATTTTTGGACAAAAAAAATCCACAGGGGATTTTTCAGTAAGGGAGTTCCCCAATCAACCCAATGGGTGCAAGCAAAGGTTTGCTACTTTTATGTAATTTCATCTAATAATCTGCAACACTGGAAAGAAGAGACTTTCCAGGTAACAGGTAAGTAACAGAGCAGCACCAGACAAGATTGCCTGAAGGAACAGCATCAGACCACGTCATCCACATCACCCTGAAGGAACAAGTTGCTCAGGGAAGCTGGCCCATCTCTGGAAGCGTTCAAAACCAGGCCATATGGGGCTTTGAGCAACCTGGTCTAGTGGGAGGTGTCCCTGCCCATGGCAGGGGTGTTGGGGAACCCAATGATCTTTAAGTTCCTTTTCAACTTTAACCATTCTATGATCCCAGGAATCCAGGAAGATTATCTGAAGAGCTAGAAGGGTATCATTTCTTTAAAAGCAGCAAACACTGCACCAGTTACAAGGAAGTGAAACAAGATTTGTCTTGCAGCAAACAGAATGAGGAAGCCCCTGGACTTTGGTACTTTGAAGCTGGCCCTGCTTGGAGAGAGGGGTGGGCCTGATGACATCAAGGTGACCCTTTCAACAAAACTTATTCGACAACTCATCTGTTTTCACGTAGGTCCAGACAGATCCATTGCAACACAAGCACCCAATACAGAGGACTGCGGAGAATTTGATTCACTAGCATGCACTTTGTGACTAAAGGAACTCTCTATTATTAAGCTGCTCCACCAAGCTCATCCAAACTTCTGACAGCAGCTGGCATAAAACATCACTTCCTTTACTGATCTACTTTAAGTCTAAGTCCCTTGACATTCCCTGAGGAAAAGCAACAAGTCAGTCAAGGAGAAAAGCAGCAAGAATTCAGGAAGTGAATCAAAGAAAAAGGAAATATAAATACAGAGAGCAGATGATTTGCAGCTAGTTGCACCAGCATTCATCCAGCCTCCTGAGTCTATTAACTTATCCCCAGCACACTCTGGGGAAATTTGGAAAAAAAAGTAGACTTCTTTTCGCACTGAGAAAGCCCACTTGTCCTCACCTCTTGTTGCACTGAGAAGGCCCACTTGTCCTCACCAGCCATTCTGCCACTTAAGCTGCTCGTGAACCTTGCTGAAGAGGCACTTCCCTTATCCTCATTGATGCTTCTCTTTTCAAAAGGTGGGACTAACCAGCTTTGTTGAAGACCAACACGTAGCCTACTCTTGGCTTATGACACCAGATCCCCTTTCTGTGTCACATCCCTAACACTGGGAGAGACTTGACACCAGAGGTAAAATTCTTAAGACTCAGATAAAAAATAAAAAAAAATAAATCAGGCAGTCAGGAAAAACAGGAAGGACAAACCCAAAAGAACAGGTTTAACTCTTTCCTCACTTTTCTAGTAAATTTATGGACTGTTTGAACCTTTATAGAACTTCAAGCCACCAAAAGAGTTTCCCTGAAGATGCCACACTTCCCTTTTCTCATATTCTGCAAGTCATAATTACCAAGAAGCAGTACTTTGTCTCCATCAGAAGCCAATCTATCTCTTTAGTACAGCAATCCACAAAGTTCAGACACAGAAATGCAAGGAAGGAACCCATTTCTGCCACCTCTGTCCTAGCACCCTGGTGCAAGTTTCCAGTGAAGTCTTCTACACCAGTCCAGGATAGTGGCTGTTTTTATGATCCCAACCTAGAATTGCTTTCGATATGAAGCACAGGAATGAAGGCAAACACAAAAACCACAAACAGATCAAAGATTATACATGCAAAACTGGCCAGGAGTAATAAACTCCTCTTTATGGATGTAGATGTGCTTTCCCTGCTCCAGGCATGCAAGGGACAGAGCAATGTACTCACCTGTCTGATTGACATCGTGCAGAGAATGTAAAGGAAGATGAAGGAGCAGTCGGTATAATCCTCACCCAGAAGGTTGCGGTGGGAGAGACCTTGGATGTATGAGAGGGGAATAAACGGAAGCTTTGCCACCACTCGGCCATCAAATCTAGAAAAGAGAGCACTGGATTACAACTGGGGACAGTAAAAGAGTCTTCAGCTATAGAAAGAACAAGTGAGCGACTTCAACAGGCCACCAGAGCAGATAAGGCCACAGGGAAAGCTGAAAGGCCACGCTGCCTTCTCCAGCCCACCTGTATATACACTACAGCAAGGAGGCTAAATACACTTCTGTCACCAAGCCCTCCACACCCACTCACTCACAAG
The DNA here is from genome assembly GCF_001431845.1 of Calidris pugnax. Taxonomy (NCBI): domain Eukaryota; kingdom Metazoa; phylum Chordata; class Aves; order Charadriiformes; family Scolopacidae; genus Calidris; species Calidris pugnax. The sequence goes on along the minus strand of NW_015090852.1, from coordinate 2,660,338 downwards.
GTTAGCAGGCTTCCCTCAATAACAGCTTTGCCATAGTCAGACCCAAACTGTTTCATGGTTATTTAAGCGATCAGCTGGACAAACTGTTGGTCCATAAAGCCTTGGTTGGTGTTTTGCACCTGGAACAGGCTGCCCAGGGAGGGTGTGGAGTCCCCTTCCTTGGAGATTTTCAAGACCTGCCTGGATGCAGTCCTGAGTAACATGCTCTAGCTCTAGGCAATCCTGCTTCAGCAGGGGAGTTGGACTAGATGATCTCTATGGTCCCTTCCAACTCTAAAAAATTCAGTGAAATTCAGTGAAATTTAGCAGATAACTTCTCAGAACACAGTCAGCACTTGAATTAAAGGTGGATGACTATCACCTTACTGTATTGCAGTTAATGCAAGTAAATCAACTCTTTGCTTTAGGCAGAAGAGCATTTTTTTTTTTAAGCAGAGCATAAACCAAAGACACCTTTTCCTTTCCTAGAGCAGCTATACTTCTCAGCACAAGAGAGAGATCAACAGAATGCTGCTTAATACCAACAGTCTGCCCTGCATTAAGTCTGAAGATGAAAGCAGTGCAGAGGCATGATATTCCAAGGGGCCTGTCCTGCTCCTGGAACTCCTCCAGGTCCACATTCCAGGCTATCAAGCAGAGTGTGAATTCTGGCCAGTTCGCAAAGATTTCACCCAACCCAGACAGCTGACCCAATCTTTTGAAGTCAGTGTGTACGGTGCCTCATCAGCGTGTGCATATTTGGATGTTATCTTCTCTGCATGTGCTGATTTTCTAACAGGTGTTTCTTGTTTCAAGAGATCTTAAATGAGCGTTCTTTCCTGTGGAGATGCATTCACACAGCTCCAGCTCAAACACACGCCAACTTTGTTTACATCTCACAGGCAGTTTGGCAAAAGAGCTAAGAACGGATGTTTATCTCCCCGTAACATCCCCCAGTGGCTAAAAAATCTGCGTTATTCCTGCTGTGAGAGTGACAAGTACTTCAGCAGTATAGCACCCCGAGGTACCTGCTTTTCATTCCAGCAGGTTTTCACAGTTACCATGAAGGGATATTGAAATGCACAGCTCCCAGAGTAAGACAGAAAAGTGATTGCATTAAAAAAGTTTCTGACAAGAGAAAAATTGAGACACACAGAAGCTAACTGCTCTCCCAGGACTTGGAGGTAGAGAAAAATTGAGACACACAGAAGCTAACTACTCTCCCAGGACAAATCCCATCTGCTTGGAGGCCACCACCACTACATACCTTGCTGCCTCAGAGCACCTTTTAAGCCACACCAGTCACTCAGCTACTCATCTTCAGCACAACATTCTGCTCTTTGGGTTTAACCCAGCCTTCCTGACACTTGGTTACACTTCCAGCATGTTCGCCCTGCTGCCCCATTACTACTGACACACTAAGGAAAGGAGTCTGTCATCACAGTCATTTCCATTTTGGCTAAGCTGGCACTTGGCAAAGGTGAGGTGCCCAGCCACAGAGCAGCAGAGTCTGCATAGTACTTGTCCAAAGGGCAGCACATTATGCTACTTCCATGCAATTCCTGCTCCGTTTGTCCCTGGAGAGCAATGGACTCATTCAAGAACAGGAAAGGCAAGCAAGCAAGGCCACAGCCATTGCAGGTGTCAGCCACCCTTTTCCTCTTTCATATACCACACCCAGAGTCTCCATGGATGACCTGACAACAGCAGCTTCCCAGAGGGAAGCTAAGAGCCTTCTGAATTCCTAACGGAAGCATTCTCCTCCCAAGACAAACAGCTGCTCTTTACTCTATATCAAGAGAATGACAGTATGTGAGAACCAGCTCCATCAAACCATTCTATCAGCTTCCAACAGCGCAAGTGCAACCCACCAAAGCTGCCACTCAGATACAAATGCACGAGCTACTTTGTAGTGAGACCAGGAGCAAAAATTTAACTAGCCCCAAAGCCAAGACAGCCAAGTCTTTAAATTCAATAGCCTCAGCTATTAGCACGAATGCTATTTCAGTTCAAAGCTCTCAGTGAGCTCTCTGGACACTCCTGCTGTCCATGTTCTGATTCCCTCTAAAGAAAAAGACAGTTAAGGGAAAGGTATGTCCAAAAGCTTCACGTCAATTCTGTGGCTTACAGCATGGTCTCTGCAGGCAGGAATCCTTAAAAGAGGCAGAAGACAAGTAAACTTTGTTTTCTTCTTCAAGACCACCAAGAACTGATTTTTTAGGTTAATATCTACGGAAGGAGGAGCCGCACAGAATTTAACCAAAATCAATTCCTTCCTAAAGTTCTTCATGAACTTACAGTCCTGGAGCACTTTTCAGTCATAGTATACTGTGAACTGCCTCTTCCCACTCCAGGAAAGTGAGCAAAGCGGGGCAGGTTTTTTTAGTTTTTCAGTCTGTTTCAGGTGCAGGGGTAATGGTGGTGTTTGTATGGCACCCAAATAGCTAGGTAAGCACTTTGAGGCCTCAGGTGCAGCTCTGTAAATTCCCTACAGACACTATGTTGCTGGGCATATGACTCAACGACTCACCTCCATCCCCTCTCAGAGATGCAGTTAAATGAGACATCAGTGACTCAAGATTGTACCCAAATTTTAAAGTCCTTTAGTGTTGTGTTCCTCTGTTCAGTTTCACAATATTCCAGAGAATGCTAGATGCTGAATTCTGACTAAGCTGAACAAATAAAGAGTCCACACACTGGCACTTCTGCTATCATGTTACCCCCTCTTTGCTATTTATCCACCCACAGATCTGCAGTAAAACATCAATTGACTATATCTTGGGGATTGCCAGCACCGAGGCCAAAGGTTTTGGTTCCCAAGAAAGAAACTCCCTGTTTGCAGGACAAGTATATCACCCAGATATTAAGCAGCCTCCTGAATGTTTTGCTAACCATATTTATGTTATCTTCAAATTTAACAGCCAACGGGAAGTTCACATTTCGCCAAAGGTTTTGGTTCCCAAGAAAGAAACTGTTTGCAGGACAAGTATATCGCCCAGATATTAAGCAGCCTCCTGAATGTTATGCTAACCATATTTATGTTACCTTGAAATGTGAACTTCCTGTTGGCTGTTAAATTTGAAGACCAAATCAAGTCTTAAAAGTCAAGCACGATCTGGCAATTTTGCATGCCTGAAATAAAGCTGTTTATAACCACGCAAACCAGTTTGGTCTTTTTTTTTTTAATCTTTTTTTTTTTTAAACTAGTCTTATCCCAGCTTATTTTCAAAGCAAAGGAATATTACACCCCATGCCTGGACCTGTTAGTGTCTTGACTCTGATCACTCTAAGTAAGGCAACAAACTCTGCAAGTACAGCTCATTTCTAATAGCAAGGGAGCTGACCTAGTTTTGCTTGCGAGAGCATTCTTTGGTCACACTATTATAGCAAGGCCAAAGAAGCTGAAGGCTGTAGCTGCTTGCCTGACATCTACCAAACTTGCCCTTATCAAGATGTTCCCAAGCAGAAAGGATATTAGAGTTGTGTCTACATCAAATGCGATTTGTTCAATTTGATTGCATTCAGCATGCAGTGTTCCTTCTTGAGCAGAGTATAGACGTGGTGACCAAACCACCACATCTTCATATGAAATATTGATCCATTTCATACAGATTAGTTATGGTGGACTCTGTCACTGTAACACTTTGGGTAATAGAGGGAAGGTAGAGAATGTAGTCACCATGAAAATCTAAGAATCCAAAAAGTTGATACTTACATGGAGTTAAACATTCCCATCAAGGCAGTGAAGCAGAAGCCAATGGCAAACATGGATTTCATCCGAACCTGCAAGCAGAAAGATCAGAGATAATCAAAACAACAGGCCTATACTGTTGTAGGGCTGAAGATCAGAGATAATCAAAACAACAGGCCTACACTGTCGTAGGGCTGACACCCTTAATAACAGGCTCACACCCTTAAGAACAGGCTTTCTACAGCATCACTGGAATCTAGAAGAGATGACCCAGATGACCAGAGAGATTGTAAAAGTGATTGGAGAACTCCCAAAGAGAAGCTTGGCCAACAGCTGGGTACAAAGGCAGCCACAGAGTGGACCACTGACATGAAGAGCTGCTTCAGGGGGAAAAAAGCCAAAAGTGCTCAAGAACTGTCCTGTTACCTTCCACAGGTTGGCTGGTTGGTTGGGGTTTTTTTCCCCTTAAGCCTATACAATCAGTCAGCAGGGGATCATTATGAAGACTGAACATACCAGAGGAAGTCAGACAAATTAATTCTACTTTGAAAACATCATGGAGACTTACAAAGATGAAAATAGCTAATAGTGAGATGAGCATGAGATGAGGCAGAAATTGCTGGAGAACTCTGTGGCTCATAGTAAGATCTGCAGCTATTAGAGATAAATTTCAGGAGAAAAAGCCACTATGCCTGCCAAATGAACAAAGTCTTTCTATTACAAAACCAAGTGAAATCTTCAGCAGTTGGGAACTGGCTTTAATCTTCTTACCATTGACAAGTCTCTGTTGTTATTCTTCAGTTTCTCTTCTTGTCTCTCTGGAAAGACAAAAACAACAACAATTATAATCAGTTACACCAACCTAGAAACCAGAGTGTTTTCATTTCCAGGAAGACTTAACCTTCTTGGCTCTCTAAACAAATAACACTTCCAAAACCAACTCCAGCTCTCTATGCCAGACAGTAGAAAGTGAAAAACCATACACAGCCAACTGCTTCTCCATCACAGCAACACGCAGCAAAGCAGCCACAAAAGAGGAGGTGGCCAGAATCACACATTCAGCACTTTTGAAAGAAATGCACAGAATGTCAAATTTGCTAACGCAACCAACTAACACAGCAGCATGAACAATGCTGCCAGAAAACAGAGACAGTGCCTCTGTATCACACTTCCAAAAGACAGCAGTCTCCATTTGCCACACCCCATGGTCACCGTTACAAATACTTTATATAAGAAAGGATTTCATTCTGGAGCTATGAGAAGGGACTCTGAAACCATACACAGAGCCAGGAACTGCACCTCAGCAAGGCTAACATCCTGCTGGTCTGAGTAATGGATTTTGGGCCCTGGTGACACCTAAAAGATTGTCCAAAGAGGAAAGATATTTTCTACACAGATTTTAGTAATCTGTGCATTACTCTGCTTTGCAGAGAATAGTATAACATACTTTAGTCTCTCCTGAAGTCACCACAAACTTCAAAGATGCCCAGTTTTCTGGAAGGGCATTTTCCATACCCCTCACAGGAAGGCTGCTGAGCACCATCCACCACCTGTTATGTTTCTTGTCCCACATCCCCATCGTCCCTTGTCCACTGTACTCCTCTCAGACTGAGGATCCAGAGGGGCAGCAGCCAGGGTTCAGAAGCAACAGCTAGCTGAAGTAAAGATGTGGACAATGATGAAACACCCAAAGAATAGTGTGAACAAAAACAGAAGGGGGGATGCAGAAAGACTGTCAAGGGCTATGCAACATGCAAGTTGTCCAGCAGATCCCTGCTGAAGTTTCAGTACAGGAAGCCCACAGCACCCAACCTTAACAGTTATGTTTCAAGCCCTAATTAAAAGCCAGAGACTCTCAGTAAGTGTTATGCAAAGCAATAGCAAGACCCCTATCCAATTTCTTAGACTCCTCATTGATATTTTCAGCTGCTCCTAACTCCAAACCATCCCCTCTGGCAGGAACTTTCCAGACAACTGCTTCCTGATCCAGGTGGAGAGTTTTGTTCTGGGACATTTCAGCAACCACAGGCCAGCTCTTTAGGAATCCCATTTGGCACAAATACTTGTTTTTTCCCCTCTGATACATAACTAACCATCTATTTACATGGGCTAAAGGTTACATAGGGATAAAGAATACAGCCTTGATTCCCTGATACACCTGACCTTTTTCTCACCCAAATTCAAAACAAACAGGCTCTGGGTGTTCTATCACCTTACATAATTGGTCTATTCCTGCCCAAGTCATATCTAAGCAGCATTGAAGTACTTTGCTATATAGCTGATTAGAGGCACAGACCGGGTCAACAAGAGGCACCCTGGAGTCCAAAATCATCTTTTTCTGCTCACTGGAACACAAACCCAAGGATACAGTCATATTATTTGCCAGCAGTAGGTCTTTTGGTTTTTTGTTAGTTTTTGTTTTGTTATCTACTCAGCACTCATGTGGACTCCTAGAAACAGAACTGCCTTTTCTTCTAAGGGCACACAGATGCAGAAAGCAACAGCAAAGTTTAAGCTAACAAATGCACTCCTTAAGTTGAAATGACAGAAGGCTGTACCCTGATATTAAAGGTGTCCTGTTCCAGCAGTGTGAAAGGTGACACAAGATTTAGACACAACGTGACTGAAGGTGGTTCACATTACACTTAAAAATAAAAAAAATTGATAAGTAGGAAACACCAAATTAAACCTTCCCATGCAACTTTCACCCTACCTCTCTGTGCATACGCATGATTCATCCCTTACGTAACCAAGTAATATCATACACACACCTCCTTCCTTATTCTGTGCACAAAACAGATGGCAACTGAGGCAGGTCTGTACCATGGCTGTGACTTATCTGTAAAGCCTCACCTTTTTTTTTTTTCCAACCAGAATGGTAGAATTTAAAGGAACTCCAGCACAAGCAAATTTGCTCTTACAACAATGCTACGTCTTGCAGAATGATTTGACATCCAGTAAGTTACTGGAATCAGAGATTTCAAAAGCAGTTAACAGCTGTGAGTCATTTTCTGGATGTCCAGCTTGACATTTAGGGACAGATTTTTTCAAAAACACTAAGAATTCAGCTTCGCCTGAAAACAAATGAGACACTGAAGTTATGCAGCACTTGCAAAAAAAAAAAAAGTCCCAGTATCTCAGGCTTGGCCAGCAAGCATCAGAGCAAACAAAATCAGTGGTCATTTCCTAAGTTCTGTTCTTAGTCCCTTTGTGCTTTGTTTTTCATTTGCAAAACAAGATTATTTCAGCATGAAAAAAAATTTGGTGGAGTATCTGAATTCCTCAGATTCTACTGTTTATTAGTTTAGTCCAAGCACAAGTAAAATATTCTCTGCTAGGAGCACAGCTTGGATAGCGCCCTACAAAAACGTCACTGCTACATGTTTAAAAGTGACCACATGTAACAGCACGTAACAGTAAAAAATTGCTTTATCCACTAAGTGGTATTCATCCCATGCACGGATTATTCAAGATTAAGAACTGAACATGAACAAGAGGAAGAATTTTGGCTCCTGTCCCTTCAAGAGTCTAGCGATAACAGGTTTTCTACCTAGGAAGAACTGTTTGAAGATATGTTTATAATTATTCCCAAGCTTTGTACAGATCAAATGACTAACCCAGCTACCTGGTGTTACAGAGGAATGAGGAAACCAACTCCCAGGAGCTCTCAGAAGTGTTCCTGCCACAATTTCACTGAGCTTTGCTGCACGTTTAACTTTAAGAGTCCTGCAGAAAACACAACTTTCTAAAGGCCCACGTCCATTAAACATCTACCACATTGCTCATGCACAGTTCAGTACTTAAAGAGTTCTTTACCTAGAAAGACTTAAGCTTATCGTCAATGAAACAGAAGGGAAAAATAAATCACTACCTAAAATTGAGCTAAACTAATTTATCAAACTTGAAATAAATCTAAGCACAGTTAACATACAAACACCTTCAGCTCTGAAGTGTTTAAATGAGGAAAAAAAATAATCCAAAAAATCCAATCATACAGTCACCTAACTATTACAAGCTGACAGGGCACTGCAACAAAGAGCTTTGACAACAGAAGTTAATAACAGTCATAGATACAAAGGCTCAAATCAGAGATAAAGGCAACCAGTTCAGCAAGAAGTGCTGCTCCTCTCAGTGATGCTGCCCTTCTCTGCATTTCACCAAAGCCATCAGGAGGCTAGATGTCTGCCGTCTTGGAAGAACGAGGCAAAAGCATTCATATTCCAATCATCAGGCCAAAAATCAGCTCTTGTAGCACTTTAAATAAATAGTTTTGAAAGGAGGGAAAGGATAATCACTTCCATAAGTGACTTCTCAAGTTTACCCCACTCTTGGGGCACCACACTCCTCTCCCAAGCTTACCTATTTTCTTTTTCTGCTGTCGGCCTGCTGATTCAGTTATTGTTTCCTTCTTCTTTTCCACTGTCAAGTGAAAACAAAGATATTCTATTATTTCTGCATAGGGATACCACCACCCCTTTTTCATACACCAAAAAAAGCCCCACTTTATTCCTTTAAAGAACAGCATTACAGAAGGAAGCTAGAACATACTCAGAACCAACAAGTTTTAAACAACCAAGGCTGACTCCATCACTTAGAAATAATATTAAAAAAAGTTCAAAACCCTGGAGGAAACATCAGAATACTTAAAGGGTTACTTTTAAACTCTGTCAAGAGCCCATTTCATTGTTAACCGAGCAGTCTGGGGTCAATTTTGGCTCAAATGACCCTTGCTGATTTGTCATTAGTACTAGACAGTACTTTTGATTCAGCAAGTGTAATGAAAAGAGCTTTGTGGCAAGCTGCGCTCCTGATTATCTGCAGTGGGAAGCAAAGTACAGGAAAGCCTGTGTTCTCATACATCCCTTCTTCACAGGCAGGCATTCTCAGGGGAAATGCTGTCCAAGCAGTCGGCCACAGCCTCTCCATTCTTCAATTAATTAGCACTGAAGCATTTCCAATATTTTAAAGTGGGAGCTGAAGCAAAAAGCTACCAAAACCTCAAATCCGACGCTCACCACGCATCTGCAAACCACCACCGCTGCAGGAAAAAAGGCTAACATAAAGCTAGTACAGTGAAGTTATAACACAATAAATGGGCTGCTCATCTGCAAACGCTTTTCTATCAACAGCAAGAAGAGTTTTTCCAGAAAGTATGAGACATTTTAATTTAAAACCTGTAAGAGTACTACAAGAACTGAGGATGAGAATGCATGACTATGGTCTAACAATAGAGAGCAGCCCCTTTTTCCCCCCTAAAGTCTATGTATCTGCAAGACATCTAGTCTACCAAGGAATAGGCTTGGCTTCTTGTGTAGAGAGATGGGGATCGGTCTCTTTTCTCAAGTCACAGGCGACAGGACAAGAGGAAATGGCCTCAAGTTGTGCCAGGGGAGGTTCAGGCTGGATATTAGGAAAAATTTTTTCACTGAAAGGGTTATCAGCCATTGGAATGGGCTGCCCAGGGAGGTGGTTGAGGCACCATCCCTGGAGGTGTTCAAAAGACAGGTTGATGTAGTGCTGGGAGGTATGGTTTAGTGATGATCCTTGTTTGTTGTGTGGGTGCCTATTTTTGTCAGTTAGGTTGACGGTTGGACAAGATGATCTTTAAGGTCCCTTCCAACCTAGAAGATTCTGTGATTCTGTCTGTGAAACTTTCAGAGCTCACAGAATCAGCTTAGGGACTTGAGCATTGGGACTCTATTCCCATATTAGGTACTAGTTCAGCCCAAATCTTCCAGCCTTGATTTCAAAGCACAGGTGAATTAAAGACAGCTGGCCTTGCAAGTCACACGAGGATTTGTAGTGCTGCCTTCTGAAATCCCTGTGTTACGCGTCAGGCACAACTTCTAAGAAAACCACAGTAGCTCAAACAAGATACCCAAGCATCATCTCTTCTGTGGTAATGTAGTAAGACAATTGTTTTTTCCAAAGAACAAGCATATCTCCAGTGGGCAGGCTAGCACAAGGAGGAAAAACAGGGAAGTCTACTGAAAAGGGAATGCTACAGAGAAGTGCCAGATGACAAAACACACCCAGTGCTCACAGAACGCTCTCTCCATAACCTTCCCCAGCTGGATTTGGTATAAGGAATCTCAATAGGTCCATCCCAACCTTAGTCCACATAACCCCAAGGCCCCCAACTCTAAACCCAACTAGAGAACACTGACTCTTTTCAGGCCTACCTATTGCTCCCAGCCCTAACAAACGAGCTCCTCCAGACCCCAACTTCACTCTAGACATTGCTATTGAGCCTTCTGCCAACCCTGAGGAACTCTACAACCCTAATTCCTGTAGAACAAATAACTATCAGGCAAACTCACAAGCCTGTCCGTGGGAACACACACGTGACAACACAGGAGGGATTCTAGAGATGGCCTTCAGCCTTGCAAATTTACCACTACATTTACCTCCAAACTTACTATAGTCTCTGCAGCAGTCTCAGACAAGGCTGTGCCTCTCAACAGAAACAGGAGGACAGGAAGAGATGAAACTAAGGATGAAACTGTGTGTGAGTAACAATGTCTGCTCAAGCACACTACTTTGCCCATTTGTTTTTGCAAATCCTAAGGATTGCTAGGGCTCTCACGGGAGAGCTTAAAAATCTCAAATGTGTTTTTTCCTGTTTCAGATGTGTTAGATAACAGTTGAAAGGTGTGGCTCAAGTGGTCTACTTTGCAAATTGTCCGTAAGTCATCAGGTCAGCCAGCTGTCCTTAGCACAGGAGGGGAAAAAAAACCCCACACAAGAATAAAAACTGAATTTTTAGTGACTCTTTATTCTGTTTTACTTTTTTTTTGTTGGGGACGGGGAATCAAACACGAGGTTAATAACTAATTGAGATGCATGAATCTCACATCTTTCCCTTCACAGACTATAGCCTAGATATCAGGAGAGCTATAAAAAACAAGGAGCATTGAACTCTTAAAGCAATCATTAAACCTGAGATTAAGCCCCACTAACTGCTTTCAGAGCTCTGCAGCACAAACACACTAGAACATTAACTCTAAGTTTTCAACTGGGCTTCAACTACTTCTCTAACTTGCTCTTCTGGGGCTAATTCTACCCTACACGTTTTTGTCATCCAAGTGGGATTAAAGTGAGGCAAGCAGATACGCAATCCCCATCTGATACTGCTTAATTTAGGAGCTGTGACACAAACATGACTATACTTCAACTCTTCAGTTTATTTTGCCCAGGGGAAAGCTGGAATAAACTGGACTGCAAAGCCCATGCTTTGATAATATTGTTCTCTCATGCACTAAGACTACTGTCATCATGGTGAAATATTTTTAAGGTAAAACCAGTTCAGGTTTGGCCCCAGCTGCTGTGTGCTGACTCTTTACTGCTGCACCTTAGGTAGGCTCCATATAATTGAGTTTGAAATGTCAGCTGAATTTCTCCTATGCTCCTTGGCTTCTAATACAGACAGGTCCCTTTAAACACTCCACCTCAGAGCCTTCTGGTTAGGATTCCTCTTAATACCTTAAATGCATATCTTCTAACTGCTCACCTTCAGCTCCTTTTTCCCCCCTTCCTCCCTCATCCTTTTTTTAACCCCTGCCAGGCTTCTCAGATCTCCTTTCTATGGAAGTAATCAGGGACTTTTTTTTTCTTTCTAATCTGTTCATCATGTTTCTAGTTTACACTAGTCTAATTTATCAGGTGATAGGTCAGACCTTTCTATCATGACTTTGTTTTTTTACTCAACCCCCACCATTAATCATCACTTTTACTTTTTATGTATTACACTTTCCTCTCATGGTATTCATATTCAACCCCAGTTATTTCTTATCACAGATTTCAAATTTTCCCCTGCCCTTGAAAAGCAGAAACTGCAACTTTGAACTTATTTCGGGCATCTAAAGGAATCTACATATATAGACACTGGCTACTCATGTTCAGGAAAAAAAGATGCCAGCACTGATTTCTTACTCCCTCCTGTCCTCCATTAAGAGAAGGAGGAGGAACATTCAGAAAACACAACCAGTTCTTGTACAAACCTTCCCTCCAGCAAATGACAAGCATGAAGGACAGAAGTACAGACCAGACTCTGAGTACAGACTTGTACAACTTGTAAAATTAGGCTCCTACGAAATCCAAGCTGAAGAAAGTTCTCTCCCTTAGCAGAAGCTACAGCAGGAATTTCTCAGAGCATTGACTCTATTCAATTTGACATCTGCTGAAGCAGGATGTAACGTGAGCAGCAAGACACATTCTCTAATGCCTGGAAGGTACTTACATTTCTTGCTCTGTTTTTCCACTTCAGCCTTTAATCTCTTGTATTTGTCTGTTCGGTAAACCAGCACCCAAGTTATACCTGAAAGAAATACTCAGCGAGTAACTAGATAGGTAAAGACCTCTTGCAATAATAGGGATACAAGTTAGCAAATACATATGCAAAAATACACATCAAGCCTAGAAAAATCACATTATAAGATGGCAAAGGTACCACAAATTACCAGAAAGCTGTATCATCGCTCTCCTTCAATTCATTTCTCAAGTTGCATGTACCAATGGTGCCTGTAAAATTAGTGTCTTTGGAAGTTTCTATCTTACTAAGCATTGTTGTTTTGTGGGACTCATTCAGTTCCTTCATGCTCATATTTACCAGCTGTTGCTCACCTTAAAACCAGGAGGTAAGATTAAGGCAATAAAAATCTTTGTGTTCTGTATTTTCATAGCACCTAATTAAGGCCTGAGGAACAATTCCTGCTCCTACCAGGACCTGCCCATTAGTAGAAGCACATTTTGAAAAGGCAAATAGAGATATTAGGCTAGAAAAGACCTCAAGAGATTCTCCAATCTAACTCCTTCCACTCAAACATGATCAAAATAAGTTGTGCAGAACCACTGGTTTGCAAACTGTTTAATCCGAGCTACTCCACAAAGTTTTTGGCCTTTTTCTTGGCTTTAGCTTGACAACAGGACTGTGCCTCTGAGAACCAGGGATTACCAGCTGCAGAGGAGAGAACCCTGTAGATGCTTCAGAGGTCAATGCAGCTTTGTGCTGCGAAAGGCAACAGGTGTGCACACCATCTAACCCCAAATGCAATGCAGTAGAGCTCTGAAAGAGCAAGTAGCATTCTGCCTAGGGCTCTCCCTGCCCTTGTATGACCAAAGACAGTGTCTTGCAGCTCTGGTACAAAGAAGTGCCAGAAGGAGGGAGAAGCCTCTGATGACTCCGAGCAGGTATCTGTCCAACTTGTCTTTAGACCTATTGCAACACCCTACGATTTAAAAAGCCTTTTCAGGCAACCACATCATTGCAAGTTCAGGCGATTTCTTCACATCCTTCCCACAAGGGCTACAGAAAACCACCAGTGTCCGCTTTCAGGCACACTAAAAACTGTCAGCTCATCCTCCCATAGCCTTCCTTCTTCTAGGCCAAACAACCCCAATTATCACCACTTCATATCAGAGGTCAGTTTTGTTCACTGCTGTCCTCCGGAGTGCCTATACCGGCCTCCAAGCGCCAGGCCTCAGGTGCCCCTGAGTAAATAAGCCTCGTTTCGCACTCTCACTATCCTGCTTTTCCTCCGCCGCGGCCTGCTGTCCCCTCCGTTCCGCCCACCCTCCCCAGGACCCCAATCCCGCCCCTTAACCCGCTCCCTCCCAGCGCTAAGAGAAAGACCAGCCTCCTACAAGCCCCCTCCCGCCCACCCCCGGGGAGCTCTCTCCCCGTGCCTCCCGCGGACGGGGCCCTCAGGCCAGGCCCAGCCCTAAGGCCTCCCTACTCCGCCGGAGGCCAGCCCGGCACAGGCCCCACCGGCCCGCTGAGGGGAACGGCACAACCCGCCCGCGGCGGCCCAGCACTTACCCTCGGCCAGCAGCGCGGTGCACACGGAGATGAAAACGATGAGGAGGGTGTCGGCGAACATGGTGCTCATGGTGATACCACCCCACCCCCCCCTCCCCTTTAAGCCCGGTAATGCCGCCGCGCTCCCGGAAATAGACCCCGCCACCCGGAAGCTACCGGGGGGTACCGTCGCCTAGCAACGGCCGGAAGCGAGCGCCAGCGCTTCCGGTAGAGGTCGCTGGCCAATCGACGCGGCGCTGGGAGAGAAGCAGGGAGGGGAGGGGAAAGGGCGAGCGAGGGAAGCGCTGCTCTGATTGGGCGAGGCGGCTGTCAATACTGCCGGCGGGTGCCCGCCCTCTCCTGCTGACCCCGGGGAGTGCGGCCTGGTGCTGCCGCGCAGCCTGTCCCGGCGGCGGGGAGGGTGGAGGCGGGTCCCCGGGCACCCCTCTCTCTTTGGGGAGCGGAGCCGGGACCAGGCGCCTTCCCTGCGACCGGAGAGGGCGTCCTTCCTGCCGCAGCACCCCCGGAGTTCCGCGCACCTGGGCCTGGTGGTGCCCATGCGCCCCAGAGGGCCCTGAGCTCCCTGTGTCTTGCTGGGCCCTGGTGCCTCAACCAGCGCCCTCAGAGCCGCTTCCAGACCCTTTCCAGGGGAAGACACATGAGGCGTTTGCTTTTGTTTGGAGAGCAAGTCGTATGAGGAGAGGCTGAGGGAACTAAGCATGTTTAGTTTGGAGAAGAGGAGGCTGAGGGGAGACCTCATTGCCCTCTACAACTACCTGAAAGGAGAATGTAGAGAGGCAGGTGTTGGCCTCTTCTCCCAAAGGACGAACAACAAGACCAGAGGAAATGGTCTGAAGTTGCGGCAAGGGAGATTTAGATTAGATATTAGAAAGAATTACTTTACTGAGAGAGTGGTCAGGCACTGGAACAGCCTGCCCAGGGAGGTGGTGGAGTCACCATCCCTGGAGGGATTTAAGAAACGTATAGACATGGCTCTTCAGGGCATGCTCTAGTGCCCAAGGTTATTGGTTTATGGCGAGGTGTTGAGTGTGGGGTTTAGTTGGTGGGTGCAGTGTTTTTAATGGGCGTTTGGTGTGGTGTGTTTTTTTGGGTTTGTTTTGTTTTGTTTGGTTTGGTTTTTTTTTTTTTT
>NW_015090852.1:2641342-2645277 GCF_001431845.1 Calidris pugnax | reverse complement strand
TTTTTTTTTTTTTTTTTGTGGTTGGACTCGATGATCTCAGAGGTCCCTTCCAACCACTAAGATTCTGTGATTCTGTACCCCTCACAGTCGTGAAGGGGTTGGCTTGGAGCAGCCTTCTTGGTTTCCAGAAGCGTGCCAATGGCATGAATGTCCTGTTTGCATGTAGCAGTGGGAGGCATTTTCTGGGATCAAATATTTACAATTAGCGTATTCGTTGCTGGCTCCTTGTACAGCCAGCAGTGGAGTATAGCAGAAGTAGGGAGGTGATTGTGCCCCTGTACTCAGCACTGGTGAGGCCACACCTCGAGTATTGTGTCCAGTTTTGGGCACCTCAATACAAGAGAGATATCGAGGTGCTGGAGCGAGTGCAGAGGAGGGCAACGAAGCTGGTGAGGGGGCTGGAAAACAAATCGTACAAGGAGCGGCTGAGGGAGTTGGAACTGTTTAGTATGAGGAAGAGGAGGCTGAGGGGAGACCTCATCACTCTCTACAACTACTTGAAAGGACACTGTAGAGAGGTTGGTGCTGGTCTCTTCTCACAGGTAATTAGTGACAGAACGAGAGGGAACGGCTTCAAGCTCCAACAGGGGAGGTTTAGATTGAACATTAGGAAAGAATTTTTCACCGAAAGAGTGATAGGGCATTGGAACAGGCTGCCCAGGGAGGGGGTGGAGTCACCATCCCTGGCTGTGTTTAAGGGCCGTTTAGATGCGGTCCTGAGGGATATGGTGTAGGGGAGGACTTTGTAGAGTAGGGTAGATGGTTGGACTCGATGATCCCAAGGGTCTCTTCCAACCTGAACGATTCTATGATTGTGTTCAGTGATTCAAAGGGCTGGAAGCAGGGAAGTAAATCTCACATTCCTCTGTGTGTGTAAAATATTTGTGGATGGGATAAAACTAAGAAGATGACTAATGAGGACAGTGAACTAATGGCAAGGATTTAGCAGAGGCACTAATTGATTTTTATGGGCGTTCTGGTGGTTACCCCTGGAGCCACAGAACTAGACTACATCCACGAGCTGTAACGGGGTGAGGAGACCTAGAAAGCAGAAATACAGAAAAGGAAGCAGGGCAGGCGGCGAAGGGCAGGTTTCTGCCAGTCCTTACGTAACGGAGGAGTTTGCCATCAGCGAAGAGCGATGGCTGGTGAGATTACAGGCACAGAGCTGGGTGAAAAATAAGGAAAGTAAAAAGCCCCACCATCGCCCTTAGATCAAACACACCATTCAGAGAGACAGTGACAGGACCACGGTTCAGAGAAGGCAGCACGAGTGATAAGTGAGGGCGTGAGATGAGACGGCAAACAAATCCTCCGGAGCCCGGTGACATGAGCGTACAAGGAAACACGAAAGCCACATGTGTGCAGGTGGCTCTGCAAAGAGTCACGCGTCACTGCAAGTCACAGCTAAGCACCCTCTGTTCCCCGAGGAAAGTCCTGGTAGCCAGGGACTTCCTGCAAGATCGGGGGAGAAAACTGGGAGCAGGACCTGGCTGTGAGCAACGGGAGTCCGGTGGGAGTAAGAGCCATAAGGGAGACAGGGATGAAATTAAGGATGGGTATTTCATTTTCGGGTGAGCAGCAGGAAGATATTAATGGCTGGTGATGTGTCAGGACCCATGATAATATTTTGTGCCTAGCTGTGTGCCACCTCATGCACTTGGCTCTGCTGTATGCCGTTCTCCACCCTCTGTCCTCCTCTTTAGAGCTCCCTGGCTTTTCTGGCTGTGAGGTGTATTGGTATCAATTAAGGGAATATTTGGAAAAAGCTTCTCTTACACTGCTATGGAAAATGATTCACATGATACAGTCTATTGATACTGAACATGGCCTTGCTCAAGAAGACCTGGGTGGCAGAAGCCAGGCCAGGAGGAGACGGTCAATGACATGAACCTCTTTCCTCTCTGGTGTCCACGCTTTGAACTGGAGGTAGAGGTGACACGGGCTCTTTGTAATTTCATCCTCTCATTTTTAATCACACCAGGATTCTTAGCAGCAGTTTTTTGTGGTTTTTTTTTTTTTCAGGCAACAGAAGACATATTAATCTCCATGGCCTTTCCTTTTTAAAAGAGCATTCTGTGCTTTGATCGACATGTGAAGGAGAGATGAAGAGTTGGGTGCAGTTTGGTTCAACCTAACAAGCCTGGGATATGAGAAAAAAAGGAAAGCATTTGCATAATACATAGCCCTGGGCGCAGGAGTTAGGGGCCAGTGCAGTCTACAAACATTCTCACTGCAGCAGAGGAAATATTTATGGAGGTGCCTAGAAACTAGATTAGAGGGAGTCATGTCTGAACAGATTTCATATGCTGAAGTCTCCAGACTTAAACTGAACAAAAGATTAAGTTGCTTTGCACAGTATGGTAACGGCTGGCAGCGAGGAAGTGTGTACAATTCTCAGGTAAGTTTTGAGGAAAGGTACCATCTAAAACTAACTGGGATTTGGGATTTGATTCACTT
This sequence comes from Calidris pugnax, assembly GCF_001431845.1. Classification (NCBI taxonomy): domain Eukaryota; kingdom Metazoa; phylum Chordata; class Aves; order Charadriiformes; family Scolopacidae; genus Calidris; species Calidris pugnax. The sequence continues at coordinate 2,642,817 of NW_015090852.1, read as the reverse complement.
CCAGTTTACAGCCCTGGCCTGGTTTCGGAAGAGATAGTTAATCTGGTCTTCGTAAGTTCTTCCTGTGTTCTTCTCGGATAAATAATCCTTGAATATCCTTAGCTCCTACCCCTCGAGGGCCCAGCAAGAGGCGTTTGCTTATCCTTCCCTCTGCAAGTGTCTCTGTTCCTGCCACGTGCCGAGCGCCCGGATTAGAAGGGGAACTGGAGAACGAAGTGCCACGAAGAAAGAAGAGCTGTGAAGGTGGCGTGGGCAGGAGCCGTGCCCTCGGTTAGCGGTCGAAAGCTGGCACGGGGCCGTGGAAATCCACTGGAATTCACCCCCAGAGGAAGTTCTCATCCTGATATAGCGCTTCCTCCCCTGGCATGGGCTGCGGGCGCTGCCAGGCTCCTGTGCCTGTCTGCGGGGGCACGGTGGGAGGGGAATTGGGAATGGTGGGCAGAGAGGGGGTCATACCTTCCCTGGAGATCCTCTCTCACATTCTGTGTGGTGAGGGCCTGCGTGTGGGACTGTGTCTGCCAAACCTTTCCACCATGTTGGGCTGTACCGAAGTGGGAAGCTGAAAACCTCTGAAATTTGCCATCCTATGAACATCTTTGTCCCATCTTTGGGCCATCCTCTGCCCCAACGCAGGATCAACTCCACTAAAAACTTTCTATACAGGAACTTGACTAGTGTGTGTTTGGTTTTTTTTTTAAATCTTCAGCAGTGGAGAGTCTTTACCTTCCCTAAACAACCTATTCAAGGACTTAACCATCCTCACACTTCGAAAATGTCCCTCAATGTCTAATCCTGAACTGCCCTTGTCGCAATTTGAGCTGGCAACATTTTATTCTAATCCCCCTGGGGTAAGAGAAATGCATTCCCTTCCTGTCCCTGGAAGCCTTTTATGTTATTTGGAAACGGTTACCATGTGTCCCCCAGAGCCATCTTTTGCCCAGATGGAACATGCCCAATTCCTGTGGTCCTTGGGCAAAGCCAGACCCCAGGTTACTCCTGGGACCCCGCTGGAGTCTCTCCATCAGGTTCTCACCTTTCTGGAGACACGGTGCCATGGGGCATTCATACCCAGCAGAGGGTTAGCTCCCAGGTGGTTGTTTGCGTTGACTCTTCCATCCACAGCACTCCTGGATCTTTTATCTGTCAAAGGGCCATATTTACAGGGCCAGCAGGTCCCACCTTGCCATTTTCACGCACGGTTGCTCCTACCTAAGCGCAGGACTTGGCACTTGCCCGCATGGAGTGGCACCCTACATTTTACAGAGCCTTTCTTCCATTTTGTCATGAGCATTTTGGCTTGGAATCCTGGCCTCCGGAGCGCTCGCAGCTCCTCCTAGATGGGTCCCGTTTGCCAAATATATGATTTTTTCTTTTTATTATTATTCCTGGCCTCGGGTCGTTACCAAGCGTTCCTAAGCGCTTGGAGGACCCAGGGCCCGGGTGGGGTGGGAGGAGGAGGATGGGGGGGATGTAAT
>NW_015090852.1:2640655-2641332 GCF_001431845.1 Calidris pugnax | reverse complement strand
TTCTTTTTATTATTATTCCTGGCCTCGGGTCGTTACCGAGCGTTCCTAAGCGCTTGGAGGAGCAAGGCCCGGGTGGGGTGGGAGAAGGAGGGTGGGGGGGATGTAATAACGGTGGTCCTGCTGGGGACCCCCCTTTGTGTGATGCCGACCCCCTTTGTGTGGTGTTGCTGGGGACCCCCCCTTTGTGTGGTGCCGCTGGGGACCCCCTTTTGTGTGATGCGACCCTCGCCGGAGCCTGGGGGACTCGGGGGTCAGAGGGGACTCGGGGCCGGTGCATGGCGGGTTGGGGATCCCATCTCCTTTGTCCCCGGGCGGGTGGTGCGGGTGAGTTGCGGGGGCCCATGTGGCCGCCGTACCGTGCCGTGCCGTGCCGTACCGCGCCGCCCGCCGGCGGGCTGGTCCGGAGCATGTGCAGCTGCGGCAGGCACCTGGCAGGGAGCCGCAGCGCCGGGGATGTGAACCAGGCGGGGAGGAAGGCCCTTGACTCATCAGATAAATCCAGCCCCGCACCGGAGAGAGAAGGCGGTCGGCGGAGGAGGAGGAGGAAGAGGAGGAGGAGGAGGCGAGGCGAGGCGGCGGCGCTGCTGCTTCTTAGCAGGGGAGGAGGAGGAGGAGGAGGATGGCGGGGGAGCAGAGGCTGGAGGAGCACGGGCAGCCCAGCGGCGGCGAGCCCTTCC
>NW_015090852.1:2638328-2639956 GCF_001431845.1 Calidris pugnax | reverse complement strand
GCCGGGGGGTGCGGGGCCGGCCGGCGGGAATGCGGGTTTTTCTCCGGAGGGCTGCTACACCCAAACCGCAGCGCAGGGCAGCCCCGCCAACACCACGGCTATTTAGTCTAATTTCTATTTTTTTTTTTTTTTAGAAAAAACCCCACTCTATGAAAGAACTATTTTTTTAAAACTATTTTTTAAAATTTTTTTATTTGTTTCTATCCTAATATGAAAAGAAAAACTACTTTTTTTTTTTTTTCCTTTCTTATTTAAGAGCAGTAAAACCAGACCCACAGCTACTCAGCCCCGCCATGCAGGGGAGGACAGACCCTTCTACCCGCATTTTTATAGAGGCGTTTTTGGGGAGAGCGTGACTAGATCTGGAAGTAGCAATAGCTCTGAAATATTGCTTGCTAAGGGAACTGAATGTGGGCCGTCACAGGAGGAAGACACAGTCTTACATCTCTGGGTTGATCGTGTTTGGAGGGGGGGCTTTTTGGACTAGATGACCTTTGGAGGTCCCTACCGGCCTGGGCAATTCAATTTTTTTCTCTTTAAGGATGGCATAACCTAACTGCTGTACCTCAGCTTATAGTAACAGTGATTTAAGAATGTCTCTAAGTACCCTATTGATTCTTGGACCACTGCTGCTACTGCAAAGGGGGAAAAAATCCAGGTATAACAGGGGGAGGGTGGTGAGAGGATGCAGTCTCTCTCCACTGGGAACCTGAAGCTGGATCGTTCCTGCAGTACAGCTCCTGGTGACTCAAACACGCTGGGTTTGTCTGCTCTCTGATGCATGGGTCTGCCTCTCTGTAGCTGTCCCAATAACATTGTGTCTGGCGCTGCCGAGCTGCTGTGTCTCTGAACACTGTGTCTGTGGCCCACAAGGTAAAAGCAGTGATTACGGTACAATAGGCCACAGTTGTTCTCCACTTCAAAGTTGAAAATGCTTAGTAGCAGCAGGCTGCCTTAGAGGAAAAAAAAATAATAAATAAAAATAGGGAAATGGTTCTTTCTAGCAAAGGAGATGTACTAACTGGCTTTTCCTGTCTCTCAGCTTTGATTTCCCCTGCTCCAGTAATAGCTGGCTGCTAAAAACCTCTGTACAGTGCTGCCCATTGAAGGGAATCCAGCAGATAAGTAAAAAGTTTGTGTGAAAAGGCTGCAAGAAATATGTTCTCACAAAAAAAAAAAAGCTTCCTGAAGGAGAAGCATAAGGAAAAAAGGACCTGGGGCTTGTGCACGCAGACCCTCAAAGCCATACTTGATGCAGCTGCAAGGCAAGGGGTGCAATGGGGCTGTCCCCCATCTGGCTGGTGACGGTGCCTTGAGCCAGGGGATGCCAAGTGCTGCAGCACGCTCTGGGAAAGCAGAGGTGGGGCTGGTGTGGTTTGCTCACCTAAGGGTATGCCTGTAGCTAAAATCCAGCCCAGGGAGTGCTGTGCCCGGTGCCTCAGCTCTGGGTGAAAGCAGAATGAAAGAGGGAAAGCAAAGCAGGCACCTTTCCCACTGGGAAAAGCAGCAAATCCATCTGACTCGCCTTCACGCCAATTGAGGGTTGTTGTCTTAACACACCCCTTTGGCAGCACACCAGCCTGAAGATAACGGAGGGCATTTGCCTTCCAAGGCTCCCCCCCCCCCCC
>NW_015090852.1:2638103-2638305 GCF_001431845.1 Calidris pugnax | reverse complement strand
TTTTGTTGAGTCTAAGATGGTGAAAAAGGCTCGGTGTGTGTCCCCCCCCCCATCCCTCGCCATGTACCAGCTCAGTCAGGCGGTGGAAGGAAGGGATCCTGTCTGTAGCTTGCCACAACTTGTTGTTGTGTCGTGTGGTGCCCTGGGGAAGCTGGCATCTGAAGAGGACAGCCTTCCCCCAAAGAGCTGGGTGGGGGGGGGG
>NW_015090852.1:2609886-2637510 GCF_001431845.1 Calidris pugnax | reverse complement strand
GGGGGGGGGGGGGGGAGTGTTTGGCTGGTATTTCTTAAAGGCAAATTGGTGAGAACTCAAATTCAAAGGCTGACTGCTGTTCCCTAGCGAGCAAAAGAGGCTTGAGCAACTTCCAGTACTCAAACGGGAGGTGGAAACATGAGCACTGTCCTGGTTTTGGCTTTTAAAAGAAATCTGGACCACGATGGGAGCTGCAGAGGTCCTGGGCGGGCTGTGATGCTGCAAGGGCAGCGCCAGCCTCATGGTGGCTGTTCTGTGTCGGCTCAGCTGGGACAGGCTCTTCACAAAAGCTTGCTGGGGATGGGGGGGGGCACCATTTCTCCCACTGCCCCCTCCCCCCCCAAATCCAAGCACTGGGCAAAGCTTGCTGCCATCTCCTGATGTGGAAGAGATGACATAGCATTAAGACCCCCTCCTGTGCCAAAGCCGGAGAGAGCTGCAACCACCTCATTTCCTCAGAGGGATTCCCAAGGCTGGCTGTAGCATTTTTCTTTAATCCTATATGCTTTCAAGTGCTCTGCTAACGCTCTCGTTTCCTCCTTATACCCATTGTCTTTGTGCTAACAGCTTCTTCCCTCCCTTTTGCAAGAGATTCCTGACTACCAAGGACTGCAGCACGCAAGGCAGGCAGCCAGGCTGCGGGCTGGAGGAAAGTCCAGCAAACTGAATACTGGGATGAGCTGGGAAGTGTTGAGATACATGAAGAGCTTAAGGATGTATCCTCACTCCAGCTTGGTTCCTGGGATATCCCTCAGGTCTGCCGGCAGCGCTGGAGTGGCTCACTCCCAGCAGAAGCATCTGGTGCTGGGGTGGTTGCAGGGGTGGGGAGAGCTCTTGAAGCATTTATTGCTTGTTCCCATGTGCTGCCAGGCGAGGTGCTGATTGCTACCTTCCAACAGGAGGTTGTAAGAAAAGACAGGCTTACAAAGGGCTGAAATGCTCTCGTTAGATGCCTGGCTAGTGAGGGCTGAATATGAGTGCACCTTTTAGATCTCGAGTTGGCACATAAAGTTGGAAATGTCTCTTTGAACATGCAGCCTGAGGATTTCCAGATTGTGGAGCACCGAGACTGCAGCGTGTGTTCAGCCAGGTGTATTTTCACTGTTAATCTGTCGGGCACTTCTGCTTTAAACACCAAAAATGCTGTCTGGCTGGAGAATGAGCTAGCCAGGAGGCTGGAGAAGGCTGGTATCGCCCAGCCAGGGTGGGACAGCCAGCATGTTGGTCCCCGGGGAAGCAGTGGCCCCAGCTGCAGTGCATCTCTGCATGAGGCAGTTCCCTCCCCACGTGGGGCTTCTTGTATTACAGAGCTCAGCCTCCTGCGGTAGAAGCAAGGGCTGAGGTCCCCCACAGCAGCTGGGGGTCCTTTCCAGTGTGTCACCACCTGGATGCCAGGCAAAGAAGCCCGGGGAAGACCCTGCAGTGGTGAAGGGGGGAGCCATGGGAGGGGGACTAGCAGGGATTACAGCAGTCCTGTGTTGGTTCAGCACCATTTCCTGGTGACGTTGGTTCCGTGGCTGGCAGGAACCCTTAAATCACAAGGTTTGACTTGTTAAACACCGGTGTCAATGTGTGCTAGAGACTCGTCAAACTTTCTAGTCGAACATTCTTCTGTGCCAGCTCCTGATCAGACTGATACACAGGACGTTTTGATGGGTCAGCCCTTTCCTGTTAGGGATGGAATAGATGTGAGTTCGTTACAGAGCCTGCTCAGCCAGCTCCAGGCTGTGGAGTTTGCAGCAAGGGCTCGAGAAAAATATCCTGTGTCTGAATCCAGTGGATTGGGAGGATTGTGCTAGGGGAGGGTTGTTTTCTTCCACATGCCTAATCTGTGTTCAGATGCTCTGTGTTTGTGTGTGCCTGTTTATGTTCCAGCCTGGGACTGCTGATTACACGTGCAGTGTGTTCCAGGGTAAGTGAACAGAAACCTAGCTTATCCTACTCCCAAACTGGTCGGTTTGTGGCTCGCAAAGGGAAAGGCAGGAATGGTGAACCTGCCTGGGAAAGCTCTGGGTGGAGACGCAGGCTTTTGGTACGAGAATAGCAAGTTTCCAGTCCCAGTGCTGCTGTACGGATGTGCTCCATTAGGACTGGAAAGGATTGCGTGGGTCACGAACCAGCTCTCTGCAGTCGCAGGCAGGCATTTAATAGATGCTCTGGGACCCTTCCCAATTTGGTATCTGTTCTGTCTGTCACCCTAGTCCAGCAAGTATGTCCTAAAACTCTATCGTAACCTTACAAGAAGAGACCAAAATCCACAACTCGTGTGCTGCAGGAGATGAGCTGGAGAAAAGGACAGCAGTACTATGGCTCCTGATTTCAAAGACCCAATTGAGTAAAAGTCCCCTGTGAAGTCTGGAAAGGGAGACATGCTACAGGGGACATCAGAGAAATGCAACAAGTAGTGGTACCTGATGTGATTTTTAGGGAAAATCCTGCCAGATCCCAAAACCAGAGACTTATATTATCTACAAGCAGGTGATGAGGACACCTTGGCCAGGCTATTGACAGCCCCTGCCAAACCTGTTCATATCCAGACCCTACAAGAAGGGGGTTGTGGCAGTGGTGTCCACAGATACAACCTCTGGGCTTCTCTCCTTGGTGGGAGGTGGGACGTGAGTGCTGCAGTCCTGCAGTTCTTGCTCCTGGCTGTAGCATTTGTTGTGGGCCAAGGGCATTATTCTGCTGGGCAGGATTGTCCTCTTGGTGAGCAGCATCTTGGCTCAGGGTGAGCAGCCTGCAGCGGTGGCCAGAATCTGTGCCTCTCTTCCTTCCACACTGGAGCCCAGCACATGCCTCTCTTGGTAGGTCTTGCTTCTGGCACAGCCCTTCTCCCTTTACCTACTCCTGAGTGCCCTGGCAGCTTTGGTATTTCTTTAGGGCTGAAATCACTTTATCTGGTGTAAGTCACTCTTGCTAGGTGTCTAGAGACCTTGGGAGGATGGGAGGTCCTCCCTGCTGCTGTATTGAAAGCCTAATGAGCAGCCTGGTGTAGAGATCCCTCTGTAGCGCCAGGCTCCCTGGGGATGGATGGAGTGCTCTGAGTGGGTTTTGGGATGCCCACATGGCTCATGGATTTCTCCTAGCCCAGGACAGGCCTTGCCAGCCAAGGCAGAAGTACCTGTACTGCCCCGGCTGCCACAGCAAACCTGGGGCTGAGAGCACCCTGGTGTCCTGCCTGGTACCTTCACATGGTGGTTAACTGTACCACTGTCCATCAGCTTTCTCTCTAATACCCATCTGAAGTTGTAACTCACTGGCTGATCAGAGCTACCCAAGAGGGATTGTGAGATAATCTGCATAATAATATTGGGGAATTAGTCAACTCCTGAAGAATATCTGCGCAGCTGGCTATAGGCCATGAGTGAATATGAATTAAATATGTAATGTAATTAATATCTTTCAAATAAATGTCAGGGGTAGAGCTCTGAACACCTGCCTGTTGAGTTTCTTCCCCTGTGCATCACCTCTTTCCTTTTGGGAAAATATGCTGGAGTCCTTCCCCAGGTGCCCTCTGCGTCTTCCCCTCCCAGCAGGATAAGGCTGGACTTCTTCCTTAAACGCTGGTTATTTGTGTGCTTGGTTCAGAGGAGGAATCCTGCAAGGGGAGCTGCAACTGCTTCTGTGGGGCAATAACATCTCTCTGAGCTCCTTCCTTTGCACTGTGGTTGTGCAGATACACCACAGAGACAGTTGAGAGGGAGGTGGGTTGGTTTTGCACAGCTTTCTCAGGGAGCAGCTCAAGCACAAAGCCTGGGGGGGTGCAGCTCAGTGGGTCGCAGCCAGTTAGTATCAAACCTGGAGCTCGGTTCCCCTCGCTCACTGCAACGTATGGAAAGTCATGAATGATGGCAAAGAGGCTGGTGCTCCCAGCCTCTGCTCTGCTCCCTGCCTCCCAACAGTCTGCACCCTCAGAAAGTCCTGCATTGCTTTCATGTGGCTAACATGGAAAAGGTCCGCTTGGCAACCACGGAGGCTCACAGGCTGCTGTCTCCTCTCTATATTTAGTTTTAGACAAGTTCTGGAGGAGGGGAAGGCTCTCTCTTGAGGCAGCATCCTGTTGCCAGCAGTGCACTGCGGCTGAATCGCCATCACTGTTGGCTTTGGGTTGTGGTGAGGTGTGTGCAGACAGTGTACGTCTGAGTGGAGGCAAGGAGCAGTGTCATGCCCCTCATCTTGCCCCTTTCAATATCTGAAGGGTGCCTATAGAAGAGCTGGGGAGGGACTCTTTGCCAGGAAGGGTAATGATAGGACAAGGGGAAACTGTTTTAAATTGGAAGAAAAAAGATTCAGATTAGATATCAGGAAGAAATTTTTTACTATGAGGGTGGTGAGACACTGGAACAGGTTGCCCAGGGAAGCTGTGGCTGCCCCATCCCTGGAAGTGTTCAAGGCCAGGCTGGATGTGGCCTCGAGCAACCTGGTCTGGTGGGAGGTGTCCCTGCCCATGGCAGGGGGGTTGGAACTCGATGATCTTTGAGGTCCCTTCCAACCCAAACCATTCTATGATTCTATGATCTTCCCATAGATAGGACATATCACACAGGGCAGACCTCGTGATGGGGCCCAAATCCCACAGTTCCTGTACTGGGATTCATCTCTAGCATCATGTCATCTTCCTCAAGTCATCCTCCATTTGCCTCTGCAGTCCTGGGTCTCTTGGAGAAGAAAGAATTCTCATCTCCCCTGGGAGAAGCAGTTAGGAATTGGCAAGGGGAGGAATCTGAGCCCAGGTTGTCCCTTAAGGTGGGTGCTGAGTGCATGTGTCAGCACCACGGGTCCCCTGGGTTGCCGTGCATCCAGGCTGATTACACCCCAGCATGGTACTTCGCAGTCACGCTTTGGTCTTGGACTTTCTGGGCATCTGCAGGCCTCCCCAGAGCCAAACTGATATCATTTCCAATTGTTAGTGGACTTTTCACACTTCAGATCAACATCAGTCACACATATGTGTATATGCATTTGGGAGAAGGGGGTTTAAGCAGGGGACGTGCGTCATTCATTTGGAGGGACGCTTCCTGAGGCTGAGAGTTTCTGTTCCCACTGCGTAGGGGAATTTGTAATCTCTCCGTGTTTCTGGTTTTTCTTCTTCCTTAACACAGGGTGTTTATTGACCAAGGGGGAAAACTGCCTGTCCTGCTGTAGGAGGTGTTCAGACTGGCATTAGGGAATGCCTCTCATGAACCATTCTTGTTTCTATCGCAAATGGTTGTGAGGGAAGGAAAAACCTTCTTCACTTACACCTTTGCTGAAGTTTGTTGCCCCGCTAAGGCAAGCTGAATGCAATCCTCGGGTTGGAGGAACATGCTGTGTCATCCAGTGTCCTTATGTCCTGCTGCACTCATGCAAGTAGAATGCGTGAGTAGTGCCCTGGCCTGCATCTTCTGCCTTCTGCAGGACCAAAGTGACGTGCGTGCCTCTTACCACAGCCTAGAGGTGACATCCCTGCCCGCCTGGGCAACACGATACACTGGACCTGAGCTCGGTCCTGAGAGCAGGGTGTCCCTATTGATCATTTTTCTCCATCACTTCTGATAGCTCCAAAGCACACCAGAGAAAAGGGAAGGGTCTGTGGCATCTGCCTGGATGCTGTTGCAAGGGGCATTTGCCACCCCAGAGCGTTAGATGGTAAATGCAGCCAGGATATGCTCCAGTCCTTGTCCTGGGCCCCAGTGAGAGGATGTGTTCACGTCTCCAGCCGCTGAGGGCTACTTTCTCCTTGGGTTTTTTTCACCATTGGATGCCTCAAGTTGTGGGGTATGGAACAGAAGGGTGATTTTCAGAGCTGATGGGGACTCTTATCTCCACTTTTCAGGATGAGGAGACCAGAGGTCAGTGTGCATAAGGCAAAAGGAAGATTGGCAGGAACTGTGGTGTCCTCAAATGATTTTATTATCCATCCACCTTCTGAGGTCCAAGGGGAGAGTGTGAATGCAATAGGTGTGCTGCTTTCACCGAGTAAAGGAGCCCTGCTCTCTCCCCTGGCCTGGGGAAAGCTGTTTGTGGTGCAGATCCATACGGAGCCTGTTGATCTCCAGGCTGGGAATCTGGGTGGCTGTACTGGAAGGTGGTTTGTTCTTAATTGCAAAGGTCCTGGGAAGTTTGGTGTCCTCGGCAGCTGTGGCCAAGGCTGAACCTTTCTGTGCTGCATCTCCTTGCTGCACAGGCAGCACGGAAAGGCAGCGATGTCCGGGAGGAGAGAACTGGGAGGGAAAAGTGGAGGAGAGGCACCGTGCACGCCCTGTTTTTGCGAAACCTATGGGATACAGCTGGATAAGCAACAGGGCTGACGCAGGCTGGAGAAGGATGTGGGGAGTGGGGAAAAACAAGAGGAAACGGAGAACGGGCTCTGGCTTTGTGTGGGCGCGTGCCGAAGGGAGAGTGACTGGCACTGACTTGCAGTGCTTTGTTCTGGGTGGCAGCAGTTTGCTGCAGGGCAGGGCTGCTGATGTGGCACGGGAAGCCCCACTTGCCAGCCGTGGGAGGCAGGATGAGAAGGTGGGATGCTCAGGGAGACCCCCCATCCCTGACGACCCCCCCATCCCTGACCCAAAACCTGAACTTGCACTCAGGGCCACAAGGACTGCTGTCGGGCAGCCCGAGCCGGTTTGCTCTGCAGCAATGCTGTGTGTGGAGCCTCTCTCTCTCTCTCCAGCCGGGCTGGGACTGACTCACAGCGCAGCGGTCACAGCCAAGTCAGGTCAGCCTGGCCTGGAGGGGAAGAGACGGTCTCTGGGGACAGGAATGCCGTCAAATCTTCCAGCTTCTCAGGCAAACAGCCTTGCCCTCTGCCTGCTGGGGTGACCTCCTCTGCCAGGCATGCCTTCCCCTCCCTGTTCCCTTCACCGCTGCTGTCTTCGGCTCTGCATCTCCGAGTTGCCAGCCAGGTATGGAGCAGATGGTTGAGCCAGCTGGGAGCATGGAAAGAGCTATGGGCAGGCTGGGGCAAGCAAAACCTCTCTTTGGATCTCTCAAACCTCAAGCAGAGGGCTTGACGGAGAATATTTGTGGTGACCGAGGCCAGGAGTGGCTCAGCTGGGCATCTGCAGCAAGCATGACTTGCAGGAGATGAAGCAGCTCAGTTTGGCAACAGGAGCACCCCCCTTCTCCCCAAGCAGTGGATGCCGTGGGGGTGACGTGCAGGGCTCCTGCAGGCAGCAGAGCCCTCCCCCACCGGTCTGACCTTGGCTCTCCCTGGCCAGGGCAGGCGTGCTGACTGCCAGTTGGTGATGCAGTTAACACCGCCGTGCTGCACAGCAGCCAAGGACTCGTATAACTAAGGAGAAGGGACTGCAGCAGGCTTTGGGATTTATCCTCCAAGCTGTGCTCTGATTTGTGTTGCAATGGTGGGGTCCAGCATGACCCTCGGCCATGCAGCCCGTGCCTGCTGCGGTGCCAGCAGAGTTGATGCCGGCCCCTGGCACCCAGCCCCACTCCACGTGGTGTGTGAGGTGCTGGTCCCTGTGCCAGCAGCACTCGTGGGGATCTTGCACTGGCAGTCAGAGCCACGTGGCTCTTCAGCCGCTGGTTCTGCAGTGCCCTTAGCCTCGCTGTGCCAAGAGGCACCAGGATATGCTCACAGCTGCTCCTCCCACACCTGGCAGTTGTGGCAGAGATCCCTGATAAAGTCCCAGGGCTCTCTTGTTGGTGTCTTTTCATCCTGGGCTTTGTTTAGGGTATGAAAACAACCTGGCTCTCCCTCCCTGCCTGTGCTGTGGTGGGGTTTCTGGGCTGGACCGGAGCTGGGGGAACCAAGGTACTGAGGCTGCTGCCCAGGGAGGAGGCTCACTCCTGGTGCCACGCACAGCTCTGCTCCCTGGGGAGCTGCTGGGCAGGCTAAGGCTGGCCACGGGGGCCGTTTGTGCCCAGAATAGGAGCTGTGGGCAGGCTGGCCATAGGGAAGCAGGAGAGGGAAGCAGGGAGCAAGCTTGGTGCTGCTTTCACACTGAAGGGCCCCACGATGATGCCTTTGGAGCGCTTTTCCCTCTGTGGCTTTGGGCTGTGCCTTTGAGGGGACCACAAACTCTTGGCTGGAGGTCCAGGAAGCAGTGCCCCATGCACCCAGAATGGCTGTTACCTGAAGACACCCTCCCTGTGCGGCTCAGACACCACTTGCTGATGACTTGCCTCTTTTGCTGTTCCTTTTCCAGTCCTCGGTATGCTCCAAGATCGTCCAGCTGCTGGGCCAGAATGAGGTGGACTACCGCCAGAAGCAGGTGGTGATCGTGAGCCAAGACAGCTTCTACAGGGTCCTCACCTCAGAGCAGAAATCCAAAGCACTCAAAGGCCAGTTCAATTTTGACCACCCAGGTGAATGGAGAACAGCATCGGGGCTCTGCCGTGCACTGGGGGGTGAGGGCTGGAGCAGGACCCCCAACTCCACCAGCAAAGCGCCTTGCATGGTCTCTGGCACTCAGTCTCTGCATGGGGCAGGAATGGGTGGCTTAGTTAAGCTCTTGTGGAGCTGGGTGCATCCCTGGCAGGGTGGCTGGGGGCCACCTGTGTCCCCTGTATTACGACCTCTGTCTTTCTTGGGAAAGAAACTGCCTCTGGTGTGGAGTATTTGGGATGAGAAAGGGCAGGTTGTGAACTCCTGGACCCTTAAGATGCTCCTCTTCTCCCTGCAAAAACATCCCCCAGTTTGAAACCCTTTCTGGTGCAGCTGGGTCGGGACCAGGGAGATGTGGCCTGGCACAGCCCCCTGGAGCCAGCAGCTCTGCCTCCCTCCTTCAAGGAGGGAACCATCTTGTGCAGCTGCTCTGCAAATCCCTCCACTAAAGGGGCCATGCCCTGTTGCCACAACAGGGCCTCTTTGAGCCATCCCTGAGCTTGGTGGGGAAATTCCAGAGCTGCTGTCCCTTCGTCCCCATGAGGACAATGGCTGGAGGCAGCAAGCACCGAGCGAACAGAGCCCTGTCTGTCCAGGGACTCAAGGCTGAAACACTGCTCCAGTCTCTCTGAGGGCTGGAGTCCTGGAGGAGATGCCTTCCCGAGCCCAGGCTGTCAGCGCCACCGTACAAGGGTGGTATTGATCTCTGTGGGCCAGATCCCAGGCTGGTGCAAAGCAGTGAAGATCTAGGGGCTGCAGGAGATCTAGGCCTTGCTATACCCATGGGGACATGCAGGGCTTTCCTCCCCAGCCTGTGCGTCTGTCTGTCTGTCCCCCGTGCGGGGTTGCCAGTGTCTCTGGTTAGCCCAAGCTCAGGGTCTGGTGGGTGGGAGAGGTCGTGAAGCCGCCTCGGGTAACGTTTCCTTTCTCCTCAGATGCCTTTGACAACGAGCTGATCGTGAAAACGCTCAAGGAGATCACGGAAGGGAAGACGGTCCAGATTCCTGTCTATGACTTTGTCTCCCACTCCAGGTCTAACAGCCGCTCCTGCCTTGCCGTTGCCTCTGCTAACGCCCCGCGGCACAGCGCGCTGCCCTGCCAGCCCCAACCGCCTGCCCCTCCGCTCCCACCCACTCCTTAGCACCTAACATGCCACCCGAAAGTCCCAACCCTAACTAAGTTACTCCAGACCCCTTGGTTAGAGGATCCAGGGCAGACACAGGCGCAGTGTGAGGGTCTCAGAAAGCTGCACAGCCATGCCGCGGCATCCGGCAACGTACAGGCATCAGTGGAGGGGGGTTATAGCCTCCCTTTTCTTCCCCCGTCCACACTTCTTCTCACCATAAACTTTGTTTGCCGCTTTAACAAGTATTCCAGGCTCAAACAGGCTCACTGGCAGGATAGGAAGACGACTGTTCTTTCTCCTGTAACTCTTCCCTTGCATGTGTTCAGCTTGTTTTTGCATGCCTGTGTGGTCACGGATGGTGTGACCCTGCTCCCTCTCCCACAAAAGCGGTGTAGTGTCAGGGGAGCACTGCCTGGTGCCCAGGGGAGCAGAGCTGGTCCTTGCAGGTTCCTGTGGATCAAGCTCCATGCGTAGGCTTTCTGGGCTTTACGGCTTGGCTTATAACACTTGCAAGCAGCAGCTGGCCGAGGTGGGGGGAGAAGGGCTAGTCTGCCTCCCGCTCTGCCGTTTGTCCTTCTAGGAAGCGTACGTATGCCTTGGATTCCCTTCACCACGGTGGGGTAGGTCTGCCCTCTCCTTGGTTGCCCCCCTGGTGCAGCAGTGATGTCCAGGGTTGGAGCAGTGCCTAGGAGCACCGCTGTTCCCCCCCCACCTCTCTTAGCTTGTTTCCCTCCAACAGCATATGTTGACTCTTCTTCCCTCTCCTAGGAAAGAGGAGACGGTGACCGTCTACCCTGCCGACGTGGTGCTCTTTGAAGGCATCCTGGCCTTCTACAGCCAGGAGGTGCGGGATCTCTTCCGCATGAAGCTCTTTGTGGACACGGACGCAGACACCCGGCTGTCCCGCAGAGGTGAGGACCGAACACGTTTTGTGCAGCGGGGGCAGAAATGTCACTTAACTGATCTGAGCAGCTGGTCACAGAAGCAGGTGACAAGTGACCGGAACTGGAATTGGCACAAAGCTGTGCTGCTGCTAGCAAAGTGCCAGGGAGCTTTTCCTCCCCAGTACAGAATGTCACTTAGGGCAACTTATGGCAGTGGAGAGACCTTGTGCCATGTCTCTTAGGATTCAGTGGGGGTTTTGCTGCCTTGTCTGGGATTCCTCCTTTGATGCATGCAGCAACGTGACCACTGAGTGTGCTGTGTCCTCACGTGCCCTTGTGGCACGAGTCCTGTGCCATCAGCTGAATGGCAGCTACTGCTGGTCAGCAGGTACCAGTATGGAAGAGTGCAACGGGTAAGGCAAAGCATCTCCACAGTTCAATCAGAAGGCAGTGCCTGATGGATCTGCTCAGGACCTGTCCTATGGGTGTGCTCCAAGGATGGCATTTGGGGTGTGGTTTTCCATCGCGGATGAGGTAGATACGGAGTTTGGTTTTACATCTTGGTTTGTGCAGGCAGAGCCAGTGTGCAGTGTGGAGCCTCTTTGTGATACTTGGCACTGGGGTGAGGGCTTTGGGGGCAAAGAGCCCTAGAAACCAGAATATCCCTCTCTAGTACTCCCCGTGTCCAGCTGGCTTGGTGGTGGGTTGCCAGCTGACATAGGAAGGATTCCAGCTTTGTGGGGTCTACATGGTTTGAGATGCAGTTCATTTCAAAGCAGCCTTTAGGAGTGGGGTCACTGATGTAGCACCTGAGTCTCTTGGGTGACTAAGAAAGCATGTGGGGACTCCTGGGGCAGAATTCAGTTCTGTTTGAGCTGTCCCTAGCTCTGACAGCCTCCACAGGGTGTCTGGGGACGCAGAGGATGACTTACAGTAGAAGTCCCGTCCACACCTCTATGCTGTGACAAGAGGAGCGTGTCTCAGGGCGTCAGCCTGGGACTGCTTGTGGGCATGGGACTGCTCCACTCTGCAGTGGAACTGGTCTTGCCCGCCCTCCTGCTGTCAGACAGATACACAGCCTCCTCTGCTGTTGGGATGTCATGGGTGTTGATTAAGATTACGCATCCCTCTTGACCCTGCCCACTGTTCTTGCATGACTCATCCAGGGAGGTGACAGCACAATCATTGCAGGGAGACGTATTAAGCAGGTTACAGATACGCATTTGCAAGATCCCGCAACGTGAGCCTTATCCCTTAAGCAGACTGTGCTTCACACCCAGCCACGGGGTAGCACACGTTTTTGGCAGTGCCCTGTATCATACTCTGGACCGTGGGGCTCAGTCACTTCCAAGCTGGTACGCTCAGGGCTTGAGAACTGGTTGAGATCCCATTGAGTGAGAACTGAGACCATCCAGCTGCCGACTACAATACGGAGCTAAACCCTGTTGTGCTACAGCTGTTGGATGGGGTCCTGAGCCACATGGGTCCAGGCCATTCTTGGGGTATTTCTCCCACCCACCATCAATCACTAAAGCCTTGCAAAGGGGCAGCTAGGCTGCTGGTTGAGGCACTCCTAGTCAGGAAACTCTGTGCCCTCCTGATGGAGCTGATCATTTGGCAGCCTCCTGGCCTGCTGTCAGCAGTTGGTAGGATCATTGCAGCAGCAAATATGTTTACTGTATGTCTCCCTGGCATTTCTGGGAAAGACGAGCCTGTGTGTGAGGTGCTGAAGGTATAATCGTGTGCCTGGAACGTAGCTGGAGGCATAGTATAGCAAAAGTTGGGATCTTGCATTGCGACATGGCTCTGAGTCATCTTGCTCTCCCAGAAGTCCCCAAGAGTTGCAGCAATGAGCTTTTCAGCTGGGCAGCAGCGGGAGATGAGCTTCCTGGAAATGTAGGCAACAGCTCAGTTAATCAATAGTGCGGGGGTTCAGTTCATGCAACTCCCCTGGTCCCCTTCTCGCCACCTCTCCTAAGACAAACGTTGCCACCAGAGCACAAGGGGCAAGGTCTGTGAGGTGCCTCAAACAGCCTGACCCGTGCAAAGCTGATTCTGGCTGAGGTCCCTCGCTGCCCTGTTCTCGACCAGCTTCTGTAAAACAAAGACCAAGTCAGGTGCCACGTGTATACTTCACGCCTGATTGGAGTGATGTCTACCTGCTGGCTCTGGATGGGTGCCAATCTGTCCTTGGGACATTTGCCTGCCCTGCAAGTAGAGAGGGTGACACCTCCAGATGGGGTGCCTGGTCTTAGCCTGGGTTGCTTTGGGGCCAGGTACAAGGTGCTGGGTGCTTGACTTGTGTTTGTGGGGGGGGCAAGTGCCCTGCTGTGGTCTGCCCTGGCAGCGGGCAGGAGTTTTGCCCTGTCAGGACCAGCCCCTGCATCCCGGGCACTCAGCCTGTGCAGCTTACAAGCCTCCTGCACGCCGTCCGAGGCCGGCTGTGCTGCAAATACACCCTCGCTCTGCTTCTTCCCCGCCCCAGAGCAGCCAACAAACAGGGTGTGGGACCCGGGAAACAAAAGTCTCTCTGTTTTATTTTCCTTGCCTGTTTTTCTGTATTGTTTGAGCTGGGGCTTGCTCCCGCTCTCTGGAGAAGGCAAGGAGCTGGCTAGAACAGCCTGGGCTGGGCTGTTCCTGGAGCAGGCGAGGAGCTTGGCACACACATCTTGCTGCCAGCCCTTTCTTACCCCCATCACCTCCCCTGCGCGGGGCTGTGAAAGGGCAGGCTGTGAAGCTGCTGGCCGAGGGCAAATAGAGCCACAGGGACGTTGCCAAACCCGCAGTGAGAGAACAGCACTGTCCTGGCCTTGCAAGCACATGGGTGATGGCTGCTGAGCAGGTCGTGCAGGCTGGCAGTGCCGTGCCTTGGCTCTGCTCGGCACATGGAGAAGGCTTGCTCCGAACCCGGTGCCAGGTGCTAACATGCTGGGGAGAAGCCAGCCAGCCCCTTGGGGAGAGCCAAGAGCCGTCTGCTGGGCCACGGGGCTGTCTTGGCTCTGACCCGTGGATAGAATTCCTGCTGAACTGGGGCACTTGTCCACACTGAAGTGGCTTCAGATCGGAGGTGGCAATGACCCAAATACCTCGTGCAAACAGAGTGTAAGGCCCAAACGACGGAACAAACAGGAGGCCAGCTTGCTCTCCTGCTTCTTGGCTTTCTCCTGAGCTTATCTCCAAGGACCCCTTCAGCCTCTAAGTTGTGGGAGCCTGCTTTGCCTTCCCATTCCACTCAGCTGGGGACAGCACAAGGAGCCTGGCAGAGCGAGGAAGGTGGGTGAGTTTTACTCTCCTCACCTCTGCAGACCTGAGTTAAATTGCACCTTAATGTCTATATGGGAGGACCCCTCTGCTTTTCTATTCTTTGGGCACCTCTGCACAGGGATGACTGGAAGAATGCCCCATCCTTAGGCCAAGGGCAGGGCAGAGTGACAGCAGGGATGCAAGGGCTGTCTGGGAACAGTCAGGACTAGGGTGGCAGTGGTTACAGCTGGAATGTGCTTGCAGAGCTGAGAAGGGAGAGAAGCCAAGAAAAGCCCTTGGGTCAGGTCAGGCAGCCCTTGGCTCCTGGGAAGGCTTGGAGGTGGGTTAAAAGCGTGTAGCTGGGCTGGGGTGTGCTTGGACATGTGGGCAGCAGTGTCCAGAGACCTTGAGCAAAATACCCAGGTGGCTGGCCAAAGGCTGTACTGAAGGGAAGGGGGACGGAGCAGTTCATGTCTCAGCTCCTAACTGTGCTTTATGTCTTCACCACAGTGCTTCGAGACATCAGTGAGCGAGGCAGAGACCTTGAGCAAATCTTATCTCAGTACATCACCTTCGTTAAGCCTGCCTTCGAGGAGTTCTGTTTGCCAGTAAGTAAAGGGGGGTGACATCCACGGGAATCTGCCAAAAATGCCTCATACCCTGCCCAGCTCCTCAGACAAGAGCACTTTGTGCCCCAGAGCTCAGGTCAGCCTGCCTTGCTTTGTTCCCTCTTTTCTATTCTTTGGGCACCTCTGCACAGGGATGACTGGAAGAATGCCCCATCCTTAGGCCAAGGGCAGGGCAGAGTGACAGCAGGGATGCAAGGGCTGTCTGGGAACAGTCAGGACTAGGGTGGCAGTGGTTACAGCTGGAATGTGCTTGCAGAGCTGAGAAGGGAGGGAAGCCAAGAAAAGCCCTTGGTCAGGTCAGGCAGCCCTTGGGAAGGCTTGGAGGTGGGTTAAAAGCATGTAGCTGGGCTGGGGTGTGCTTGGACATGTGGGCAGCAGTGTCCAGAGACCTTGAGCAAAATACCCAGGTGGCTGGCCAAAGGCTGTACTGAAGGGAAGGGGGACGGAGCAATTCATGTCTCAGCTCCTAACAGTGTTTTACATCTTCACCACAGTGCTTCGAGACATCAGTGAGCGAGGCAGAGACCTTGAGCAAATCTTATCTCAGTACATCACCTTCGTTAAGCCTGCCTTCGAGGAGTTCTGTTTGCCAGTAAGTAAAGGGGGGTGACATCCACGGGAATCTGCCAAAAATGCCTCATACCCTGCCCAGCTCCTCAGACAAGAGCACTTTGTGCCCCAGAGCTCAGGTCAGCCTGCCTTGCTTTGTTCCCTCCCTGCAGGCACTGGCAGAAAATGGGGGTGCCAGTGCTAGCCAGGGCAGGATGAGATGGGGACTATTTTTACAGCCACTGCCTTCCTGGTGAGATAACCCTCCCCTAAGGGAAGGTCGACGTGGCAAGAGAAACCCCTCCCTGCACAGGGTCTGACAAACCAACACCAGGAAGCCCAGCAGATGCCAGTCCAGGAGGGAAGATCCTTGGCTGCATCTAGGCAGGGGAGATCCCTGTCCCCAGGCAGTGCTTGCTGTGTCTGCCTCCTGTTTTGGGCTGTCCTGCCTTGTCCTTCTCACCCTGCAGTGCTGTTGGCTTCTTGCTGGCTGGATGCTTGGAAGAGCAGAGGAGCTCCTTCCTTCGCTCTGTGCTGCGGGATGTGGCCTTGCAGGTTGCGTTTCCTAACTGGTGAAAGGCCAGGATGTAGAACAGAGAGACCTCACTTGAGGCCAAGGTTGCAAGGTCTGCCTGGAGAAAGGAAGCTATTTTGGGAGCTGATAACCAAGGCATGGCTCCTTAGCAGACAGGGACTTTGCGTGCAGGAGACCACTGCAATCCTGCAGAACTTCCAGGTGAAAGAGCACATCTGCAGGACTAGCCATTGCACACCTCTCCTGGCTCTCATGGGGAGGAGCCTGTGCCTTGGTTCTCAAGGTTTTTCAAGCAGATGTGTTAGTTATATGAGGAATTTCTTCCTATTCCAGCATTGGAATAGGCTGCCCAGGGAACTGGTTGAGGCACCATCCCTGGAGGTGTTCAAAAGACGGGTTGACGTGGTCCTCAAGAATATGGTTTAGTTTTTTTTTGTATTGCTTATTTCTTATTTATTTTTTTGTCAGAGTTAGGTTAATGATTGGACTAGATGATCTGTAAGGTCCCTTCCACCCTAGACGATTCTATGATTGTATGATTCTATTCTGGAGCAACTGAGCCACCAGAGTCCTGCAACCTGGGAACTGCTGGCCAGCATCTCAGGAATATCTTTGTGCCTGTCTATGTGGCCAGCTCTGCCCTTTCCTGTAAAAGGGCCTGGTTCTTTCTGTGCTACAAGACCTTTTCCTTGCTCCTGGGCAGCACCCTTTTCTCTGTCTCACTCAGTTGTGGCTCGAGGGACCAAGGTGTCCACTGGACCACTGTAATCCTTGAAAGGCTTTTCCCAAGAGGCAGGTCCAGCTTGGTGGCTCCCCTCCTTGCAAGTCCCCATCAAAGTAAATCCACAGCTTTGCAAAGCAGCAGATCCTGCATCGGTCTCTTCTCTTGAAGAGTCTGTAGGAGGATGAAATGTGAAACAAGGGGGATAGAAAACAACTGCTTTGTCCCTACCCACCAGCTTTGCAGTGGTTTGCTCCCGCTTCCAGCCTGGTGGTGGGCTCAGCTGCAGAACAATTGTATGTGGATGTCAAGCAGACTCAGCACCCACTGTCACCATTACTTGACTCCTAAACCAGCTCTGGGCCAGGTGGTCCAGCACTGAAATGATTCAGTTGTCTTGGTGATTTTCGATATGGCTGGCTTCTTTACTGATGGTAGAGCTTGGCTGTCAGGAAGCTGATCAGCTGTAAAAGCTGACACAATGAGGTGAAGAAATTGAGACTGGCACCTGCAGGTGAAAATATGTCAGGGCTGGTGTCCCGAAGCAGACCTTTTTTGCAAGTGATGCTGGTAGAAAATTCTCCCCATATCCCAAGCAGATCACATGGCTGTGGCCTGGCATGCCAGCTCTTGCTCTTGTACCAAGTCTGGCTGGATTCAGTGGGGAGGTTCTTCCCAAAAGCATCAGCTACTGGAGTCTTGCAATCGTGAGGCACTTCATTTCAGATTTTGTTAGGGTGCCTCTTACTGTCTCTTAGAGGAATCATTATGAGCTCATGAAAATGGAGTCAAGGTGCAAAGCATGGCCTTTAAAACACAGAACAAGACAAATAAGAGCATCCAAAATGTATTATCAGTAACGACATACCTCCCAGTGGGTTTGGGTTTGGCAAGGGGAGGGGAAAGAGCTGCCCCTCCCTGACAATGCCCCAGCCTGGTGGGTCTCCACTTTCCCTGTAACACAGTGCTCTCTCTCTCCTCCCAGACCAAGAAGTATGCTGACGTGATCATTCCCAGAGGAGCAGATAATGAAGGTGAGTGGACCCAGACCCTGCTGTTACATCCTGTCAGCTGGCTTTGGGCTGCTGCTGTTGAAGCAGAGTTAGGTAGGAGGTAGCAGGATCTTGCCACGGAGGTGACTCAGGCCATTGCCACCCCAGAGTGCTGTTACCACACACACACACACACGTGCTGAGATGAGTCTCTCCCCTTTGCTGCTGCCTAGAGCATTAGTGACTGGGAGTTTGTGCTCCTCTGATCAAGCCTGGGAGCCCATCTATGTGCAGTGCCTCCAGGTAAACTCCTGGTTCATCCCACAAAGGGAAACATGCTTTTCTAAGGCCAGATGTGCGACTGGGACAGTCAGGTTTCCACCTGGCTGGAATCAGCCTGACCATACTGGCTTGAGTGCAGGTCCCAGTGGGGCAGAGGGTTGAAGTCCCAGTGGGGCAGAGGGTTGAAGTCCCAGTGGGGCAGCTCCTCCTTGCAGGGTTGCAGTTCCTCACCATGGGATAGGAGAATGGGAGACAACGGGGTCACGGGCTCTGCCTTGGCTCTAGTTTATTCGCGGTGATCCTAATGCAGTCTCTCCTCTCTGTCTCTCCCTCCCTTTTTGCTCGCAGTGGCCATAAACCTGATAGTGCAGCACATCCAGGACATTCTTAACGGAGGACTCAGCAAACGCCAGAGCAACGGCTACCTGAATGGCTACACTCCTCCCCGCCAGCGGCAGCCCTCAGAGTCCAGCAGCCGGCCCCACTGACCCCGGGGCGGCGGGCGCCAAGCTGGGGGCGGAGGGCGCTCGGGCCGTGCCACTGCCCCTCTGTACATACTGTCTGTTCATTCCCCCCCTTATCTATTTAAGAAACCAGACGGAGACGAATGCCTTTAATTTTGTATGTTGGAAATGCCGAATGAGAAGCAGCCGGCTGCTTGGGAGCCTGGACCCGCCCACAGCTCCTGGCCTTGCTCAATAACTTCTCCAGCACGGAACCGGCTATAAATCTCTATAAATATAGAATTGCTCTATTTTTGTGCAGAATAACGTAAAAATTACTTGCCATAAGGTATTTGCCAGGCTCAGTGTTGCTGGGAGGGGGCTGGGAAGGGGGTCCTGGGAAATGCTGGTGTCAGGATCCTCACCTCAAAGGCAATAAGGAAGGAAGAGCGTTCAACAACTGCTTTAGTATCACAGTGGTCTCCATCCTGGGGAAGGGGTGGGTTGTGGTGGAGGTGGCAGCTTGTTGTTGGCATGGATTTTGCAACTGGGCTGGGGTTACTTCCTCCTGCCATTGCTGGTCAGGTTTGAGCAGCCTGGTTTTGGTTGGCAGGCACTGCACGATGCCACTGGGAGTTGGGAGAATGATGATAACCTCCCCTGACTCTCTGCACCTCCAGGTCTCAGTCCCTCAACAGCCTCCCTTTCTCTGTCTGACATCCCTTCCCACCCCAGATGTGGGTCTGCTGTCACACCCTCCAGCAAGGACCTGGTAGGTGATGCTGGGTATGTGATCGTATAAACACGGCAGCTTGTGTCTTTAGCAGTCTCACTGCCTGCCTCAGATGAGGATGGTGCGTGGGTGCCTTCGGCCACGTGGCCGTGTGTGTAGTGGGACTCCTAGCTGAGCCCTAGGCTCAACCCTAAGCCTGGAGGTTGGCTTGCAGAAGGTCAGGGGTCTGTCTGTCAATCCTCACTCGGAAAAGCTTTATGCTTGGATGGGGGATTTTGGGTCTGTAAGATATGGTAAAGGGAGAGCCAGCCTATTCTGAAGGAAAGGGGCAGTAGATGATGAAAGGCAGCTGCTGAGCAGCCTGTCTGAGGCGGGGAGGGGGGATCAGCGTGTAGCAGCCCCTGGGCTGCCTTGCATCCCTGTATGGGGACACCCACAGGTCCCAGCTGGGTAGCATGAAACTGGACGCCCAGGCATCCTCTGCTCCCCCTTCTCAGAGCATGCTCTTGCCTGGCCTGTGTCCCTTTCATTGTGTCCCTGCAGTATGTTGTCCCCAGGGCTGCCCAGGGAGTGCCCTCCCTTGCCCAGGGTGACAATTAGTCTCTGGTAGTGCTGCAACAGTGGTGTCCCAGGAGAGCCTGACAGGGTTGTACTGCAGGTCTGGGGATGCCTGGAGAGCAAGGTGGGACAGCTGGGCTGGGGCAGGAGCTTGGTGGGAGCCAGGGAAGGGGATGTGGTGGGATGGCAGCCAGGAAAGATCCTTTGGCCCATGCTGCTGGGACTGACTTGCCCTGCTGAAAGCAAAGTTTCACAGGCATCCTACAAAGCCTGGAGCAGGGACCCTTAGCCTTGCTCACTCTGATGATTTTTCAGTCTTTACAGAGCATTGATTTTGCTCTGCATGGTTAAAAGCTTAAGAGCTTAGAGACTCAATGCTCCATCGCTCTCCAGCCCCATGTGAGCTGAGACAAGCTTTGATTTTTAACAGAGAGAACAAGAAAGGAAACACCTTCTGCAGTGATTGCTGCTGGGGCAAACTCATTCCCTCTTGATCTGTGATGGGGGTACATGGCAGCCCTTTATCACCCCCTCCCTGTCTGCAGACACTCCCCAAGGCATGTCAGCTTTGCTGTAATAAAGGGGCTGGCACTGGCTAACTCCAGGCACAGCCGTAGGTAAGAGGGACCAAAACCCTGCAGAACTGGTGAGGCTTCTCAGGGCTTAAGCAGCCAAGACAGCTCTCAAGATGAAGTACTGGCCTCTTCTCCCCTGTAAATAAAGACAGAACAACTGCATGCTGGTGTTCCTTGTCTCCTGTTTGGTGCTGCATGTCCCTGGCTGCGGTCCCAGGAAAGCTCCTGGCACAGACTGCTTTGGTGAAGGAGGTGCTGGATGCAGTGGCTCTGGCTTTTGCCTGGCCAACCAGCTCTGGGCAAGTCCCGGTGCACATGGCTTGGGGTGCTCTTGGGACAGCAGAAAGATGGACAAGTTCAGCCCTTCCCAGTAAGTCTCTTGAACAAATGACAGTCAAGTGAATGAAGACCTTACGGTAAAGGGAGAGCCAGCCTATTCTGAAGGAAAGGGGCAATAGATGATGAAAGGCAGCTGCTGAGCAGCCTGTCTGAGGCGGGGAGGGGGGATCAGCGTGTAGCAGCCCCTGGGCTGCCTTGCATCCCTGTATGGGGACACCCACAGGTCCCAGCTGGGTAGCATGAAACTGGACGCCCAGGCATCCTCTGCTCCCCTTTTTCAGAGCATGCTCTTGCCTGGCCTGTGTCCCTTTCATTGTGTCCCTGCAGTATGTTGTCCCCAGGGCTGCCCAGGGAGTGCCCTCCCTTGCCCAGGGTGACAATTAGTCTCTGGTAGTGCTGCAACAGTGGTGTCCCAGGAGAGCCTGACAGGGTTGTACTGCAGGTCTGGGGATGCCTGGAGAGCAAGGTGGGACAGCTGGGCTGGGGCAGGAGCTTGGTGGGAGCCAGGGAAGGGGATGTGGTGGGATGGCAGCCAGGAAAGATCCTTTGGCCCATGCTGCTGGGACTGACTTGCCCTGCTGAAAGCAAAGTTTCACAGGCATCCTACAAAGCCTGGAGCAGGGACCCTTAGCCTTGCTCACTCTGATGATTTTTCAGTCTTTACAGAGCATTGATTTTGCTCTGCATGGTTAAAAGCTTAAGAGCTTAGAGACTCAATGCTCCATCGCTCTCCAGCCCCATGTGAGCTGAGACAAGCTTTGATTTTTAACAGAGAGAACAAGAAAGGAAACACCTTCTGCAGTGATTGCTGCTGGGGCAAACTCATTCCCTCTTGATCTGTGATGGGGGTACATGGCAGCCCTTTATCCCCCCCTCCCTGTCTGCAGACACTCCCCAAGGCATGTCAGCTTTGCTGTAATAAAGGGGCTGGCACTGGCTAACTCCAGGCACAGCCGTAGGTAAGAGGGACCAAAACCCTGCAGAACTGGTGAGGCTTCTCAGGGCTTAAGCAGCCAAGACAGCTCTCAAGATGAAGTACTGGCCTCTTCTCCCCTGTAAATAAAGACAGAACAACTGCATGCTGGTGTTCCTTGTCTCCTGTTTGGTGCTGCATGTCCCTGGCTGCGGTCCCAGGAAAGCTCCTGGCACAGACTGCTTTGGTGAAGGAGGTGCTGGATGCAGTGGCTCTGGCTTTTGCCTGGCCAACCAGCTCTGGGCAAGTCCCGGTGCACATGGCTTGGGGTGCTCTTGGGACAGCAGAAAGATGGACAAGTTCAGCCCTTCCCAGTAAGTCTCTTGAACAAATGACAGTCAAGTGAATGAAGACCTTACAGGCAGGGTGGCATTGGTACTAGCAGGGTATCAGGCAAGGTTGAGACTGCTTTTTAGGAAAGAGGTGAATCACTTTGCTAACATCAAGTAATTTGCCCCATAGATTCATGAAGGGGAAGTCATGCTTAAACAATCTGATAACCCTCTATGATGAAGTGAGTGGCTTGGTAACTGAGGGAAGAGCAGTGCATGTTGTCTACCTTCTGTTAGGTTTTTGAGACAGTCTCCCGTAAAATCCTCATAGTGAAGCTGTTGATTTACAGGCTGGATGAGCAGACAGTGAGACAGGCTGAAAACTGGCTGAATGGCTGGGTCCAAGAGCGTGGTGATCAGTGGTATGAAATCTGGCTGAAGACCAGTAACTAATGGTGTAGCCCAGGGGTCAATACTAGGTTCAATTCTGTTCAATATCTTCATTAAAGGTCTGGATAAGGGGGCAGAGTGCATCCTCACTCAGCAAGTCCACTGATGACATAAAACTGGGAGGAGTAACTGATACACCAGAGGGACCTTGACAGGGTGGAGAAATGGGCTGACAGAAACCTTTTGACGTGCAACAAAGGGAATTGCAAAGTCCTGCACTTGGGGAAGAAAAATCTCATGCAGCAGTACGTGCTGGGGGACACCGATCTGGAAAGCAGCTTTGCAGAAAAGGCCTTGAGAGCCCTTGTTAACCAAGAGCCTTTGCAGGAAAGAGGGCTAATGGTATCCTGGGCTGCAGGATTAGGTGAAGTGTTGCCAGCACAGAGGGAGAAGATTCTTCCCCTCTGCTCAGGTGAGGCCACACCTGAGTACTGTGTCCAGTGCTGGGCTCACCAGTACAAGAGAGAGATGGAGCTACTGGTGAGAGTCCAGTGAAGGGTCATGAAGATGATGAAGGGACTGGAGCATCTCTTCTTTGAGGAAATGCTTTGAGAGCTGTGACTGTTCAGGCAGGAGAAGACAAGACTGAGGGGGAATTTTGTTAATAAATTCCAAAAGGGAGGGTGAAAAGAGGACAGAGCCAGTGACAGGACATGAAGCAATGAGCACAAACGGGAAACACTGGAGATTCCCTCCAAACATCAGGAAACACTTTTTTTTTTTTTTTTTTTCTCTGAGGTTAACTGAGCACTGGCACAGGTTGCCCACAGGTATTGTGCAGTCTCCATCCTTGGAGATACTTGAAAGCCATCTAGGCAAGTCCTGGGGAACTGGCTCTAGGCGGCCCTGCCTGAGACTCCAGAGGTGACTTCCAACCTCAGCCATTCTGTCAATTTTAAAGTATTTTCAGCATTAAGAAATACAAAAGTTGTCCTGCTGTCGGCCTCCTTAGTCACAAGCACAACCCGTCAGTGCCCACATGGGGGTCCTGGAAAGCCCTGGCAGATGGCACCGGTGGGCCACTGTGCTCCAAGTTCATCTGGGAGATGAGTTGCTGCCAGCTTTACCCCTTCTCCCGTGCCCCTGAGCTTGTATATGAGATGTGTCCCTGTCTTTCCTCAGGGGAATTCCAGCACCGCTGCCCTATGTAAGTTTCACCTCAGGCGAGGCTTGAGGCTTCCAACATGGCGGCAGGAGAGGGGCCGGGCGGGGCGTGGCGTGAGGGAGAGCGCGCTAGAGGGCGCGCCCAAACCGGCTGGAACCGGCTTTAAGAGACGCTGCCACCGGCCGGCGGCGGGAGGAACTGCCGCTCCTCAGGAGGGCACCCGGGCGGGCCGGGCCGGAGTCAGGAAACACTTTTTTTTTTTTTTTTTTTCTCTGAGGTTAACTGAGCACTGGCACAGGTTGCCCACAGGTATTGTGCAGTCTCCATCCTTGGAGATACTTGAAAGCCATCTAGGCAAGTCCTGGGGAACTGGCTCTAGGCGGCCCTGCCTGAGACTCCAGAGGTGACTTCCAACCTCAGCCATTCTGTCAATTTTAAAGTATTTTCAGCATTAAGAAATACAAAAGTTGTCCTGCTGTCGGCCTCCTTAGTCACAAGCACAACCCGTCAGTGCCCACATGGGGGTCCTGGAAAGCCCTGGCAGATGGCACCGGTGGGCCACTGTGCTCCAAGTTCATCTGGGAGATGAGTTGCTGCCAGCTTTACCCCTTCTCCCGTGCCCCTGAGCTTGTATATGAGATGTGTCCCTGTCTTTCCTCAGGGGAATTCCAGCACCGCTGCCCTATGTAAGTTTCACCTCAGGCGAGGCTTGAGGCTTCCAACATGGCGGCAGGAGAGGGGCCGGGCGGGGCGTGGCGTGAGGGAGAGCGCGCTAGAGGGCGCGCCCAAACCGGCTGGAACCGGCTTTAAGAGACGCTGCCACCGGCCGGCGGCGGGAGGAACTGCCGCTCCTCAGGAGGGCACCCGGGCGGGCCGGGCCGGAGAGGAGGTAAGTGGCGGGAGAGGGGGGGGGCTGTGTGTCTTTGGCTGCTCTCTGTGCTCAGATCTGCACAGCCGCTGGCCTGTGAGCAGAAGGATTCGTTTGCGGGAGCGGCTGCCCCTCCACAGAGTGAACTCATGCTGAGTGCCCTGAGGGTGGACTCTGGGAATGGGAGGTGAGGGCCATAGGTAGGGCCAAGACGTCCCCAGACGTCTGCATCAGAGAGTTGCCAAATGTCCATTGTCTGCTGTGCTGGGCAACCCACTGGGCTGTGACCACCCGTTGGCCACAGCCACCCTGCAGCAACATGATCATCGGGGCAGTAATGGCCTCCAGCCAACAGAATAGGTTGTAGTCACTGGAGGTGTCCTCACCCCAGTCCTGTGGGCTGAGGCACGTCCTGACACACCAGCTGGCTGTCACCCTGAAGAGAATCCGCTGTTAGCTGGATGGAAATGCTACAGCTGGAATTGTTATCCACCTGCTTCCTAACAGCTGCCCCTCTTCCTGGTGTGATGCCAGCCCTTCGCACCAGCCTTGGAGATCCTAAGGCCTAAGGAACCCAATGGGTCATGGGCAGGCACAGGCCGCTGCTACCTTACTGGGACATGGGGAGCAACCACCTCACTGGGCCATGGGCACACGTCAGGCACCTCAGTGGGATATTGGCAACTCCCAGGGAACCTCAGTGGGATGTGGGCACCCTGATGGGATGTGGGCTGCTCCTCTTGGAACATCGCACCAACAGGGCACCTCACAGCCATGGCCCAGCTGGGGTGGCAGCGAAGGTGTGTCAGAAACCTGCCTCTCTGTGCCAATGGGTAGCTGTGTCAGGCCCTGCCAACTGTGCCCCCTACTCCTAACTCCTAGTGTGCCATATTGTGGGGCAGGTGGCCACTAGATGTGGGCGAGCTTGTCATGTATACACTTTTCCTTTGAAGGGGTCCTGCGTACCTGGGAGCTTAGGTAGGATTTAGATGAGAGCTGCTGCTGCACCTTCACCGTTGGCTGCTTCCTCCGAGGTTTGAGTGAGTTTTGTGTGTGTACTTTGAGCTCAAGTTATGTTTAATTTGTTAGAACACCCTGATCTGCAGAGGGTCTCCAATACTAGTTTTATAAAAGGACCCAATCTGCAGAGGCTCCAGGTTAAAATAAAGTTTTGATTGTAACAACAACTTTTTGTGTCATTGTTCTACCGAGGATCCCCAACAGATCTGCCTGTCCCCGGAGTGACAGAACTGGTGTAGTAGGCAGGATCCTCGGAGTAGAACAACAACTGTTTCCCTTGAAAAATGATACCTGTTGCAAAAGGGTTTTTCGGAAAATGGATGGCAAGATCCTAAGTGAGATAAGGAGTGACTAAGGGCAATAAGCCATGATCTGAAAGCTGTATGGAATGAATTCGGTAACTGGAAGGATTTGTGTAAAATAGAGAGGGAAGGAAGGGATGTGCTGGCTGTTGGCTGCAATAAGGAAAGCTGAGAACCGGCGTGCTGAGAAGTTAGGAGAAGAAAATAGAAAGTGGAAGAGTGAATTTTCCACAAAGGGTTGAGAAGTAAAGCTAAATTAAAGGCTGGCAGCGAGTCTGGGGAAAGGGCACGTCTCGAGTAACAATTAGTGCCAACAGTTTATAGTGAAAGAAGGGAAACATGCTGAAATGCTGTTACAAGGTAGTGATCTAGAGCCCCTAAAAGCCTGCACAGCTATATATGGGTGTTACTGGGATGGAAACATTTGGAATTGGTCGGATGGGTCTGATGGGGAAGTAAGTAAAGTAAATGGCTCTGTGCCCATACGGCCCCTGATTAAACGAGAAATCACTACGGATGATCCACACGGAGATGAATTGCAGAGATGGGATACCACTGAGGTTCATTATTTTAATATAGATGATCTGTAAAAAATTAAGAGAACATATCAAAAACACCCTGGAGAATTAACAGCTGGATGGTTGTACCGACTTTGGTGTGATAGGGCAGGAAGAGTGTCTATTTGCAAGAGAGGCAGAAGATTTAGACCTAGGCCCTTGAATTTTCCTCACCCTCTGAGAAGATGCTGCTTGGACCTTATAGACTCCTAATTATTAGGTGGGCAAGAGGAGCCTGCGATCAAGGCAGGGGTGAGGAATGCTTATTCTTTTGGCAGGGCCTGGCTGAATCACAGGGAGTGTTGTTAGAAGTGGCTGTTGTAACATTGCATTGAGCTGAAGCCCAAGGTGATGAACCTCGTCCTTGGGACATTCCTGCTGTGTCCCCTGATTTGAGAACTTTTGGGAAGGGGGCCGTGGGGACAGCAAAATTAGTTCTTATGCAGATAGGACAGGGGCTACATGTGAAAATGCCATTTCCACAAAACAGATCGTTTTGCAAATGCAAGAGCTAGGCCCTGACAATTAAGACCCTGAAAGGCGTCAGGTCTTAATCGTCTTGACCTGACCCAGAAGTCAAATGAGTGCCCCCACGATGGCAATGGACTAATGCAATCAAGCACAGTGAGACTGCTGGCAGATTTACCAACCCAACGGAGAGTGAGCGAGCCACACGAAACAAGTGGTGGGACGCTGTCTAGACTGAGGGTACGGTCGCAACTCGCTTCATGTTTGTAAGTGATAGGATGAGAGGAAATGGCCTCAAGTTACACCAGGGGAAGTTTAGATTAGATGTTAGGAAAAAAATCTTCGCTGAAAGGGTTGTCAATCATTGGAACAAACTGTCCGTTTAGATTAGATATTAGGAAAAAAATCTTCACTGAAGGGGTTGTCAATCATTGGAACAAACTGTCCAGAAAAGTGGTTGAGTCACCATCCTTGGAGGTATTTAAAAGATGTGTAGAGGGACACCGTTTAGTGCTGGACTTGGTAGTGCCGCGTTAATGGATGGACTCAATGATCTTAAGGGTCTTCTCCAACCGAAATTATTCTGATTCTATGATTATTAGTTCACCAAGGGTGAGGCAAGCCATCTCCAAATGGGGACTTCATTCAGCTATCGCTGAGGCTTGGGTAATTTTCAAGATTGGATGATCTTTTTGTCCCTGTGGGTAAGGAATTGTACTTGGATGGATTCTTTAGCATGGACCATCCCAGAGTGGACTCGAGGAATTCATTGCTTTCATCTTAGCCATACTGATCTTCTTCACTGTTCTCTGTGGAACCCTTGACCATTGCTTTCATCTTAGCCATACTGATCTTCACTGTTCTCTTGTGGAACCCTTGATTGTGAAGGATGATCTACTGTATTGTCCTTATTTTTATTTGTGTCTTGCTGTTCTTATCTTGTCAATTGAACAACCAACATGTCATCAACTTATGGGTATAATTTCACAAAGAGGCTGATCTACTGTATTGTCCTTATTTTTATTTGTATCTTGATGTTCCTTATCTTGTCAATTGAACAACCACCATGTCATCAACTTATGAGTATAATTTCACAACGAGGCAATAGAACAAACTGTTGGTATTGTGTACACCATCCTTAATTTGCCCATGCTGCCCTTGGATGGTCGCCTCGCTGGGACATGGGCTCCTACTGAGAACCTCTCCAGGCCATGGGCGCACCACTGGTTCACTGGTCAGCCGGTGGGATGGGGGCACAACCATGCTACAGTGGCTGCTGCCTGATGGGGACAGATGGGCTTGGGTGTCACACGTGCCTCAGGTTACCCCAGGCTCTGGGGAGACCTTATAGTGGCATTCCAGGACCTAAAGGGGGCTACAGGAGAGATGGAGAGGGACTCTTTATGAGGAGTGGAGCGATAGGATGAGGGGTAATGGTTTTAAACTAAAAGAGGGGAGATTTAGACTAGATATTAGGAGGAAATTCTTTAGTGTGAGGGCGGTGAGGCACTGGAACAGGTTGCCCAGAGAAGCTGTGGCTGCCCCATCCCTGGAGGTGTTGAAGGCCAGGCTGGATGGGGCTTTGAGCAACCTGCTCTGGTGGGAGGTGTCCCTGCCCATGGCGGGGGGGTGGAACTCGATGATCTTTAAGGTCCCTTCCAACCCAAACCA
>NW_015090852.1:2587564-2609876 GCF_001431845.1 Calidris pugnax | reverse complement strand
GCCCGCCTGCCGCCGGGGCGGTGGGGCAGGGCCGGCAGCGGCGTGTGTCGGGAGGCCGCCGGGGCGCTGGGCCCTCCGCTGCCCGGGGCCGGTGGGGTGGGCGGCGGCTTGGGGGAACGCGCCCGGTTCCTCGGCTCGACTCGGTCTCCTCCTGCGGGGCCTGGGGTCCGCGTCCCTGCCCGCCGCTTGCTGTCGGCGTGAGGGCTTCAGGGGAAGGGGGCGGGAGGGGAGCCGTGTCCCTCCCGGAGGGGGAGCGGCCGCAACACCTCGGAGAGCCTGCTTGTGCCTGCCGGTGCTCCGGAGGCAGGGCCGCCACGTTTTGCTGGGAAAACCGTCCTTTCACCCAGTCGCTGTCACGCGGAGAAGGCGAAACCGAGGACCTCCTTAACCCTCACGACTTTTAATATGGGTTTTAAGGGGATTAAATCTGATGCAATCAGGGGGCTAAGAATAGCGTCCTCCACGTTTCCCGGCATGTGCGAAGTGCTCGGGAGGGCTTTTGCGGGGTGTTCTTGCGGGCGGGCGGCTGCGGGGATGCTGCGGTGCTCCCCGCGGGTCTGGCTTTTTCCTGGGAACCCCTCGGCGCTGGTGAGGGAGGCTGGGCAGTCCTAGCTCGTATTTCAATCGGTATGCCGTGCCCTAAACCGGGAGGAATTGGCTTGCTTTCTTATTTGCATGAGAGTGGGTAATTTGCAGCTGTGGAGGACAGCAAGTCTCAGTTTGTTCTTCATGAGCTGGCAAACTGCTCCGTTTGTGTGTTCTGCGATAAAGTACCTGGAGAATGTTGCGTATCGAATAAGGTGCTCGTTCACCTAGCCAAATAAAGCTATAAACGTATTGTAGTTTAATTTAAATTGTGCCAAAAAGTATTTTATTACTGTTGGACGCACAGCTCCAACCTGACAATCTCAGTCTTCCAAAAATGATTTTATTCTTCCTAAATTTAAGTTTTTCTATTTTAAATGCGGCTTCTGTTTATTTTAAGAGTTACTTGGTCTCATTCTGTCATTGTGTTTCCTGTAGTTTTACTGATTTCCCATTTCTCACTCAATTTCTGGATAGGAAGAAGTCTGTGACTATCGATATGGAAGCAGAGCACCCTTCTGTTCTTCTAATACGTGACAAAAAGTTAGGCTTACTGCTTTAAATAATGATTGAATTGAATTTTTTGCTAATTGATTAGTCATTAAGTATTAAATTGGGATGAGCGATGCCCTTGTAAAAAGGGTTAATGAACATTAGACTTAGAATTTGGTGGCTGAATATGGAAAGCCTGTGCAGTTTGCAACTGTTATGCCTCTCAGAAAAAATGAATATTTGGAGGGGAAGTATAGTGAGCATCAGGCAGCATCATTAATCTTTGCAGATGTAGTACCAATATTAGCATCCCTCTTACCTCTGGGGCACATAGTTATCTTCAATTTCCAGACACAAGTTTTATCTTATATCAAATTCTGGCTCTGCAGTGTAGCTGTTGAGCAGCGCTGTGCTGCTTATTAGGTGTCAGCCTGCCTTAAATCTCTGGTAAATGTATGAGGGAGAGATACCTCCTGACTCTGAGCAAGGAGTGAGAGCAAGCACCCTGTTACTTAAAATATTTTTTTCCTTTGGTAGAAAGATTTTAAGGATTCAGGGAGGCAGACAGTTTACTGACTTTATGATGTGTGTATTCCATTTGCCTAAAGAATCATTATGCAGCTGTGATGAAATTATTTTTAATGATTATATTTTCTTCTGCTTTATTCTCTGCAATCCAGACATTGTTAATCTAGGCTGTGAATTTTATAGCTGGATAAGAGCTTGAAGGCATATTAGTACCTGAATCTGATCAGAGCCAGACCGAAGAGAGGAAAGAAGGTTCTCTTGCTTCAGAATATCACCTTTTTTTTTTTTTTCTCTTTTAATTTTGAATCAGGTCTTGAAGCATAGGGTGAAGGTTTCTCTTCGTGGTGCATGGACGGAAAGCCAATGCGCAGGTAAGATGAAAACCAATTGTCCTCTTATCCAAATATTGATCATGTGATTTGGTTTCATAAACGCCTAGACCATAAAATGTTTGGGTTTGTTATTTTTTTTTAAAGGCCTGGCTAGGAGAATTTGAATATAAAGCGTTCATCTTTAGTACTTACTTAAATGTATTTAGTTTTCAGTATTTACAAGACCAGATGTCTTTAAATGAATATGCTGTTAGGAAGACTGTGGAAGACCAGTTACATCATTTCTCTACACATACACATATACTTGCTACTTTACCCATCATATTTAAAATCCAGTATTTAATTACTTAGGTGTTCAAATTGTGTGAAATAAACTGCTTGGGAAAAAAATTAAACTTGATTTCTAAGGGTTGTTATTTTTCCCTTAACTAAAGGAGTTTAGTCCTTTTGATGGACTGAGGTCTTGGGTGAAGAGGAGATTTTCCTTTTCTAATTACAGATGCCAGCTGTCTCAGTTCTAATGAGCTGAAGATGCAGCTGAAGTTTAATTCAGGGGAGTTCTTGCTGTGGTTATGTCAGAAACGTTATCTGTTACATAGAGAAAAAATTGTCCCAGTAAATCAGCACAATGAC
This sequence comes from Calidris pugnax, assembly GCF_001431845.1. Taxonomy (NCBI): domain Eukaryota; kingdom Metazoa; phylum Chordata; class Aves; order Charadriiformes; family Scolopacidae; genus Calidris; species Calidris pugnax. The sequence goes on along the minus strand of NW_015090852.1, from coordinate 2,607,306 downwards.
AGGTTGGCAAACAGGATTGCCTGCTAGTTCTAGTTGATTTTCACTATCTGATGGCAGTCCCATGGCAAAACTGAACAACAGATATATTGCTGTGTGTGACGCAGGCTGCACAGAAGCCAAGTTTCCTGAAGTTCTACACCTCTAAATGAAGTAAAGAGAATTCATGCAAATTGCTTAGTCTGTCTGCAGTCTTTAGGATGTTGAAAGTAGGGAAACTTTTATTATGGATAATTCTGTAAACAGTCGTGTAAGAGAAGGCATGGCATTTTAACCAGGGGTGGATATGTAGAGCGTTTCTAGCTACAGCATTTGCAGAAGCTATTAGCCTGGGTTCTCTGTAGTGAAAGGAGGTAAGAAATAAATAGTCCTTTAAACCCTTGAAGAGCGACACTGTGTTGTTTAATTAAATGAACCCCTCAAGCACAACAAAAAAAGACTCTGCTGCTGCTTCAGTTAAGCTAATGAGTAAACCTTGGGACATGATATGAGCATCACTGGGGTTATGTATTGTTCAGTATTTTTGCCAAGATAAGAAATGTGGTTTAGACAATGGGGAGCTGTATGTGACTTTTACGGTGTGTTCCTTTTTTTTTCCAAGACAGATTAAGTAGCAGGCTTGCTCTCTTCCATCTTAGTCTTTCACAATGGAGACTGTTTAAATCTTAACTAATGTAAAACCACAGCTTTGCAGGTTCTTATGTTGTACTCCATTTATCAAAAAGGTTTTGCAAAATGACATAAAATTGGTGACTAGCTTGGCTTGTATTCTTGTTTCCTCTACAGTGTTCCTAATGGACAAATGGAGATTCTAAATTTATTTTATGTCTGCTGTTTTCCTGCATGTCTTCTCTGAGCCAGAGAATTGAAGTGCTGAAGTTCATATGTCTTTTGTGGATTTGTGGCCTTGGAGTAGCTGTCATGGAACTTCTGTTTGCCACTTGGGCTGGGTAGTTTTATTGGTGGGCAACAGCACTGGGCTGAAGAAGTAGAGGTTTTCTATTGTGGTGCTCATCCTGACAATTCAGGCTTTTTGTTTTTTTATATATAATTTACTTGGATAATGGATGCAGACCTTAACCTTTCAGTACCTTTTGCTTTCCCTTCTTCACTGGCAAGCCAGGGTAGAGCATGCATAACACACTTGACATATTTACATGGCTTTATGTTTGAACTAACCTTTCAGCTGCCCTCTCTGCCTCAGTGTATTGTGTTGCTGCAGTCTAGCCTGACAAGCACGGCTCTAGCATGAGCTGTGGACTTCCATTCCTGAATTTGTTTGTGTGTTTTCAGGGCCTCTGTGCGGATTGTTAAAATTTCTGTTTGTTATTCTACTGTGTATCTTAGCAGAAAATGATAAAAGGTTCCTGATTGGATTTCAGGCTTACAGATCTTCCTATGAAGTCCAGCTAAGCAGATGGCGGAGCGCTTCCTTTTATCCTTTTACTCAGGGCTCTGCAGCCATTTAATACCACATGTGAGGGTCCTGTCAGATACTGCAAGAAGAGGGGGGTGAGACTAATACAGACTTGGTCAGTACTGTACTAGTAAATGTGGTGAGTTGGGATCAAATGTGTACAGCATCCAGAGGATGGCAAGTACAATTTGAACAGAAAAGGCATTGCAGCTATTCCTGTCAAGATTATAGTAGAGAAAACGCATTGCTGTTCAAACAGGATTTATGTTGCATTAGAAATGAAGTGATAGTTAGGGCAGGCTATTCTTTCTTGCTCTCAGGCAGCAGCAAGAGAACGTTGTTTTGCTGAAGGTAGAAGCAAGTCGGAGGAGACCTCTCCAGCGATGGGCATAGTCCCACAGTACCCGAGCAAGGAGGGCAGAGGAGATCTGATGACCAGGGTCAGTCGAGGGTCTGGTGCTCATCAGGCAAGTCAATAGTGATGAGAGAGGGCTGAGGTCAATTTGCTCAGGAAGTTAACCAATTGCTTGGGCATAGCTCTTGCCCAAGATAAACTGCAAAAGGCTTAGCAAGGTTATGGAGGACTCCACTAATGACCTCATCTTTCTGTGTGTGGACATCCTCATTCTTGGTTAAATGATGTTTTTTGGGTTTGGTCTGTGAAAATAAAACTAAACAATGTAGATAGGGACATACACAACAGATCCTTGCCGTTCTTCTTTTGAGTCATGTAAAATAGCATTACGGTCAGGTTTATGTTCTTGTCTTCATAACTCAGCCTCATTGAGCACAAATACCTAAACCTTGCTGTCTAGGTAAGAGGGCAGTGGCATTTTTATTAATAATTAGGCTTTTAGCTAACTAATTCCTAGAGTATTGATTGCCACAATTAAACATTTACATTCACTTAGTTGGCAGTGTGATGTTGTCACTTCTGATGCTGAAGGTTTCACCTTTGGCTGGGCCAAATCAAAGAACCTTGTTCTAGCATTTCTGTAACAAGTATAGGAGATATTTTCTTTGTGTGTGCATTAAATTCAAAGCGAGGCGTTGACAGAAATCGCTACCAGTCTGGTTTGTTTTCTTAATTTGCTACTGAAATCCCCTAGAGCAACCTATGATTTTTGGTTTTCAGTCGATGTTTTCAGCCTAAGACTCGTTCTGTTTCATAGGCCTTAGGTCACCCTGCTGTTTTCTGCTGAACTGCACTAAAACGTGCTTGTAATCTCATGCTAAAACATGATCTTAAACAAAAATTGCAGGCTTCTCTGATTTGAGAGTTAAGAAGCTCTATAACCATATCAGAGTATTTTTCTTAAATATGTATTATTAGATTTTTTTTTTTAACTTTGAAAGAAGCTGCTATAAGCTGTAAGGATGGATGTGTTATAGATGCCTGTGTTAATGAATAAAGTTTAGGGAACTGGCATAGCTGAATAAAATGGAGGTGAAGCAGCCTTTTTATTTAGCTGACTTAATGTTGCAGACTGCCTGTGTTCCCATTTGTACTTTTCAGCAGTGTGCTACAAAAACTGATCCTTTGTCAGCCCTTTCTTAATCTCATTGTATTTGCCGATTTCCCCAGCCCTGCATTTTGATGGAAGCTAATCCTAGAATATCTGCATAGCTGAGTGTGAATCTTTTATCCTTGCATACACATTTCCTCTCCGATCCTCAGCCCTTCTTAATCACCCTGAGTATTCAGGAGCAGCTCTTAGCTTTGTGTGTGTGTGTGTGTGTGTGTGGAGGGAGGCAGCTAGCCTGCCATGTGAGAATCAAGTGCTGCCTTCTGTCTTTCGCACCTCTAAGCTACTGACTCATCATTTCATTCTCTATGCATATATATGCATAATATGCACATAATGCAGTTAAATTATTGTCCTCGTGGAGACACATGCCATCAGATGGTGTCCTTTTAATTCACACTACTGTGCCTAGCAGCAGCCCACAGTGCTTAGCATCAAGCATCTGGTTTGATCCAGTACGGAAATTCCCAAGCCCATTGATCACTAGTTTCTGCATTACCCAGAGATAAATTGTGGATGAATCAGGAGTGCTAATTTGATTATTACTCTCTTTTCCGTCTATTCAGGTTTCTTTAATCATTAACGAAGACTTTCTCTCCTGGAGGAAGGAGGCTGGATACAATGCAGGCACTTGGATAAATGCTGATGGGAGCTATGCAGGACAGCCTCCGGTTCTTTCTAAAGAGACTCATTTTCCCTTAGTTAATTTAAAGGTGTGTTCAGCAGAGTCTGTTTGGACAGAAAAATCCTGTTCTGCCCTGTCTAGGAAGGACTTTTTTGTGGTTGGACTCCATGATCTCTGAGGTTCCTTCCAACCACTACGATTCTGTGATTCTGTGACTAGGACTGCTGCCTAAATCTGGCCAACTAATGATGTGACATAAGACAGTCCACCTCATTGCTTGGTGTCAGCAAAGAGTTTTGGGTGGTGGGACTGACAAGGTGCACTGTTTTCCTTGTGGTGGTATATATATCTTTTTGCTGTTAGAACCTGTGCCGGTCCAAAAAGCTCTTTGAGATCTGCTCTAGGGCTGTTTTTAGGGGGAGTCGTCGTTGAGGAAAGCCTACAGACATAACAGGGGGATTATCCTTTCCAAAAGGAGGTCCTGTCGTGGGCATAGACTGTCTCTTGTGATCTGTAGTTACGTGAAATGGGTTTTTATTTGAAGAATACTTGTTCTGTGCTTAGATGCTTTGACTGACAGCCTGGTCAAGACAAACTGTCCAAAATTATTACAGTAGCATGTGTCTTAATATGGCTTTTATTTTTTTTCTTTTTTTCTCCTGGGGGTTGGTTTGACATAGCTTGAAACCCCTAATGCACAACAAAATCCTTCTGGCTTGCATAGCAATCTACAGAGGGATTTTTGTTGCCACCTTTCTCCATCTCTTGGTAGAGGGATTAAATTACTTACCTTCTGGCCTGAGCTGCTAAGGACTATGAAAGTAAGCCAATTTGGTAAATCTTTAGCCAAGGTTTCTTGGTGGTTTTTTTGTTTTTTTTTTTTGTAGGGGTACCATTAAACTTAATTTGTATATGCTGCTGTGAGGAGAGCTTAACTGCATTGTTTGTGAGGAACTTGGCAGAGCTTTAAAAATGGTTGTCAAACCCCACAAGGTGAATTTGGGTTGTGAGGGACAAGAGTGGGAGGAGGAGAGCGAGAGGCAGTATAACAGCAGAAGGATTTGTCAGAGGTATCAGAAAAGGAGAATGGTGATGGATATAAAAAAGGTGGAGTAGGGATAAAAAAAAAAACAAGGCATGTAAGGTGCAGAGGCTGAACAGGAGCCAGCAGTAAAACCCAGAGGGAAGACCCAGCTGGATCTGTGTAACTAAGATATGAGGAAGAGGTAATGGTCTGAAACAACTGAATATGATGATCAAGGAGAAGGTGTGGGGGGAATGGGAAAACAGGCTGTGATGCAAGTGAATAATTCGAGCTGCTGCAAAGAGGCTGGTTTCCCTGTGGTTAGAAAGTGCATTGGACATAATAATGAGAGGAAAATATGTGAGTTATTTTTTTAATTCTTTCCTTCAAGCATGCTGCAAAATACATTGAGCACTGGCAAAGCAAAGTTAGCTTTCTGCTTAACTCTTAGTATGAGGAAAGTGGGGTGGCAACAGCTCACAAATGCCAGTGTACCAGAGAAGCTGGTAATGGATGAGATGTATTTGGTCTTTCATTATGTCTCCAACAGCCCGTACACTCACTGGATAATTCATAACTAGTATTCTGATATTTTGCTCAGTATGCTTTAATTGCTCTTAAGTGATGGTTTTCCTTTGAAGTGGGGAGAGGCAATAGTTTCCTGTGTTTTGTTTATTTTCGTAGTAATTGATAGGTCACCGATGCTGATGCATCTTTTAGTAATTGTGCATATGATACGTGGCAGAAGTTCACATATGCTCAAAACATGCAAAATAGCATCTCAGTTACATGCACACCAATGTGCTTATTTAGTCCAGTTGCTGAAAACAAGAGTTGGGTTTAATTCTTCTTGTTTAGCACTGATTTCAGTCATAACGTGACATCGAAGCCTGGGGTGTAGGCAGACGTCTCTACAAAGTGAGGTATGAGATGTGTCATCTTGGTTCATCCCTGCAGAAGGGCTTGGGGCAATACTGCAATCTCATTCTCTCGAGTTAGTAGCAGACATGGTGCAAAGTGTGATCCATAAGCATCATCGTGCTGCCATGCAGAGGGGTATTGCACTTAAGGCACAGCAGAGCTGATATCTGCTTAGAGATGTGAGGGATAAAGGAAAGGTATGAGAACTTTCCTAAAGAAGTACATAAGATAGCTAGAATGTTGCACGCCGAGCTGGGAAAGAGTATGATTTTCCTACCCTGCGCCAGAAACTTGGTTTATATATTCTCAAGTGGTTCCTCATCTCTAAAGTTACAATCTTGACTTGATTTTCTTCCTTTTTTGGTAGGCCGATAGTCATGGAGACTTTGATTGTTTTGACTTTTTCCTGATTGGAAAAAGTTTTTAGTCTGCCATTCTTGGGAAAGATTAACCTTGTTTTGAAGCGTGTCAGGGAGGGTGGGTTGAGTCGGAAGCCTCCATAATTCAAAAATACCTGAAGAGGTAATGGTTAAATAGATATTCTGTGAACCTGAAAGATACTTGTGGAAGGCTGCAGGCCACTTTAAGTTACTTAAGTCTGGGTGACAGTTTAGTGTTCAGATATCACAGTGATGAGTGACCTTACAAAAAAAATATAGGTGGAAGAAGAGAAGTTTTGTTAAGTCATGCAGCTGGATTTTTTTGCAGTGGGAATCCATCTCCAGCTGCTGAAGTGACTCAAGTGACAATGGGCAAGTCAGCTAATCTTCTGAGCTTTGAGTCACTCTCTATGAAATGGGGATAATACTTCTCTACCACACAAGGCTATTATGAGGTTCAGTTAATAAATACGTGTAGTTGGCTATTACATCAGTGTGTCACAGAAAGCATATAAAAATAGGTATAAATATAAGCCTGTTGCGAGTTGGCATTTGTTTACTTCTAGGTACACTTTGGTTTGAGAGGGATTCTTCTTTGATGTGATCACGTGCTCGTTTCCACGTTCCAGCCTGGAGTTACGGGCACTGCTGGTTTTGCACTCGGAATTGGTGTGAGCCCTTAAAGCTTTGGCTGGCAGTTGCTGGTGGAGCAGTTGATGATGATCCTGTCTTATGGGTTCCTCCGCTGCAGGTGTGCAAGTACTCGACCAGGAGAGACCGGAATGGATGTGACCAGCCGTTGCACACTGGGAGATCCTAACAAGCTGCCGGAAGGGGTGCCGCAGCCTGCTCGCATGCCCTACATCTCTGACAAGCACCCTCGACAAACTTTGGAGGTCATCAATCTTCTCCGGAAGCACCGGGAGTTGTGCGATGTGGTGCTAGTAGTGGGTGCTAAGAAGATCTATGCCCACAGGGTGATTCTCTCAGCCTGCAGCCCTTATTTCCGAGCCATGTTCACCGGGGAGTTGGCGGAGAGTCGGCAGACGGAAGTTGTCATCAGAGACATCGATGAAAGGGCCATGGAACTGCTGATTGACTTTGCATACACCTCTCAGATCACTGTGGAAGAGGGAAATGTCCAGACCCTGTTGCCAGCTGCTTGCCTTCTCCAGCTGGCCGAGATCCAGGAGGCCTGCTGCGAGTTCCTTAAGAGACAGTTGGACCCTTCCAATTGCCTGGGCATCCGAGCTTTTGCTGATACTCACTCGTGCCGTGAGCTGCTGAGGATTGCTGACAAGTTCACGCAACATAACTTCCAGGAGGTAAGAAGCTAGTGTGCTGGAATCATGGTGTAAAACATGTGAATATGGATTTCAGGCTGGATATTAGGAAAAATTTTTTCACTGAAAGGGTTATCAGGCATTGGAATGGGCTGCCCAGGGAGGTGGTTGAGGCACCATCCCTGGAGGGGTTCAAAAGTCGGGTTGATGTAGTGCTGGGAGGTATGGTTTAGTGATGATGCTCCTTGTTTGTGGTGTGGGTGTCTATTTTTGTCAGTTAGGTTGACGGTTGGACAAGATAATCTTGAAGGGCCCTGCCAACCTAGAAGATTCTGTGATTCTGTGAATATGTCCTGTGAGAGCCGGGGCAACTCTCGCTTGTGCTTCTTTCCAAATCCTGCCTTTACATCTGCTGTGAGCCCTAATAGAGATGAGTGCCAAACACTAGCTGGGGAAGAAAGAGGGAAGAGGTGCTTGCAGGACTGCATTGCACTGATGGCTTGTATGTGATCTGCAGCATTTCTTCTCCTAGATATGTGGTGAGTGCTACATGGAAGGCAGGGTTGCAGGTGTAGTTGGAGTTGGATATTATATCATAGAATTGCCCAGGCCGGAAGGGACCTCCAAGGGTCATCTAGTCCCACCTCCCCGCAGTCAGCAGGGACACCCCCAACTAGACCAGGTTGCCCAGGGCCTCATCGAGCCTCTCCTTGAATATCTCCAGGGATGGGGCCTCAACCACCTCCCTGGGCAACCTGTTCCAGTGCTCCACCACCCTCACAGTGAAGAGGCTGACATGGCTACACGATGGTTTGACATTCCACTCTCCTTTCAGAAATTGTCTGGATTCTGCATGATTGAAGGGGAGACAGGGGTTAAAGTAAGGAGAAAACACATCATCAATAGAACAAAAAATTGATGTTGATTTTAGGGATTGGAAAAGTGTGTGTGTGAGCATAGAGCTGCCTCAGTGAAGCCTTCAACTCTCTTGCTGTAGCAGAACTAGGGATTTGCATATATTATTAAGCAGAATTTGTTTGAAAGTAATTCACATGTGTAATTTTGTAGCTGACCTTTATAAACTCAAGTCTCTCTTCTTTTGTTAAATCTGCCTAGATTATTTCTTTTTTTGGAAAAAAAAATTACCAGTAAATGGTTCAGGGAAGGATCAGCATAATAATTAAGGATTCTGTGAGCAACAGCCTGAGAAGAGTGGGTCTCTACTTAGTTATTACACCCAGATGCAGAAAGGAGCCCAACACTTGTAAGTGGTGTCTTTCCTGAGCCCTGGTTGGAAGGGGGAGAATTTGCATGTGTTTTGGAAGCAGCCTACTCTCTAGAAGTGTGCTCAGCATGAAGGTCTGTTACCCTTGCCTTTTCCAGAAACTGCACTCTCCCATCCCTTGGAACAGGTAGCCTGCTGCAAAGAAATCTCCTCTCTCCACCTGCTTCACAGGTAGATCCTTTCCAAAGGGGGTAACTCTCCAATATTGACTCCTGATGCTAATTTAGTTTCCCCAGAGAAGCAGCCATATGCAGGTGCTGTGATTGATTGCAGCTTGCCAGCTTTTTTTTTCCCCTGCAGGAAATAGTTTGGAATTGTATTAATTTCAGTCAGGTACTACTTAAGAAAATTATGAGCAGAAACAAGCACAGTTGAACTTGACTGTTAGACGCATTGAAGACAATGCTTGGTATCTAACTGTAGACACATGACATCAGTTTACTCTAAAAGTTGCAATTAAATACTCCTTTCCTAACCATAAAGACTAGAAAGTAGAATTTGCTGTTTAAGATCAGAGCTTGTTTTTTGTAGAACTTGGTGATTTCCCAAAAGCCCTACATTTTAGCTGACCATTTCATGTGCTCTATGCTTGCTCTGTACTCCTTTTCTTCTGCTTTGTTTTTTGGGAGCAGGATGGTAACCAGATGGTCGTTTATTTTCAGTGCTTGGTCCTTTTAATGGTTAGATCTGTGCTCTTCTCCTTAATACGTGAATAAGGCGTGCTTGCAGGCCTCTAAATAACATTTTAACAATGTAACAGTTTTGTTTTAAAATGTTTTAGCATTAATACGTGCAGCTGGCTGTTAAGGGCTGCCTGCTATGGGCTTCTTTTCTGTTGCAGTCCTTCGAAGACAGCTTCCTGTCTTCCTTATCCCTCTTAAAACACCTGAAGGCAAAAGTTTTGGATTTGAGAAAACACTCTTCTCAATGGTGATGCAAATTATAGTTGACTTAACTGAATCATGGCCCCTGCAAAGCAATTGCTTAGATTAGAGCACTATTTCTTTGGCCTGGGTGGGTTTTTGTGTCCCTTTCAGTCCCCTGGGAGTTTTGCATCCTTAACGTTCACTTCTTTTGCTTCCACTGTTTCTCTGCAGACAATATTAATGGTGCTGCTTGTTGGGATTGTATTCTGTTCTGCTGTTATTTTCCAGCTGGAGAGTGGATTGGTAATCCCTGATGGAATCTAGTGACTTGGCTATTTAATCATCCTCCACTGTGGAGGTTGAGAATTGATAAAAAATTTGCTTTTCTCTGCAGAGGCTGTCACCGTTCCTCCAAGCTGGCAAAAAGAAATGTGAGATGGGAATTTCCTGAATGGCAACGTAAAATATTAAGCACTAGGCATCCAGCCAACCCATGCAGTTACTTTGAATGCGTTCTGAATTGCTTCATGTCCTTTGCTGTGCTAACCTCTAGTTCTATTAATTTTTATGTGTATTGCTGCATTACATCATTAACTTCTTGGTAAAATGTTTTTCCAAGTTTTCCATTCCCCTCAATTTAATTTGTTGCCCCAAACCCCTAGTGAATCCTGTGCATGTAATGCGAAAAGGTTCTATTAACGACTCCACTGTACAAGAACAACCTTCATATTTTTTTGTTTGGACTCTGACATCTGTGTGAAGGGAAAAAATATACTTATGGATGAACAACTTGTACTTTGTATCAACAGACCAAAATTGCACTCCATATTGTATACTCTTGATATTTCTTCTATCTGTAAAAGCAGTAATACACATCAATACTGTAGAGGAAGTGAAGCTTCCATATTGTATACTCTTGATATTTCTTCTATCTGTTTGTAAAAGCAGTAATGCACATCAATACTGTAGAGGAAGTGAAGCCCATCCAATTCTAGTTTAGTAAGCAAGTCAGTCAAACAGACCATTAATATTAGTCAGGTAATTATTACTGTCCTGATAATTAAGCCAAAATAAGGCAAAGCTTTAAAAAATAATTATTTGTTTTACAGTGTAAACTAACAAGTAGCATAGTAGTAATAACTGGGTTTGCAGGAGTGCTTCCAGTATTTTGAGTTTTATGAGGCTATCAATGCAACTGGGTTTTCTGAGGGTGGAAGGGAGAGCCTGGATGACCATCCTTAACTCATAAATTTCCAGAGCTTCTGTTTGCAGAGTCTGAGGCTGCACTTACAAACTGTCGGGGTAGGGTTTAGATATAAGCTAGTCTATGTAGAAGGGAGGGAGACTAGGGAAAAATGCTGGTAAACATCTTTAATGACCAATCCAGGCTTTTTTTTAAGGCTGAAGAAGTGTGTGGGCTAACCTTCCTGTGGCTCTTACTGCCCCTAAAAGCCCATGGGATCCTAGACCAAAGGCTGGTCACTGATCTCATTGTTTGTTGTGTTCCTTTTAACTATATTTGCTGTTGTAAGTACTTGGCAAATTTTGTATATTCATTCAGTGCTCTTAATTAATTTCTTTAGGTAGTTAAAAGGACTGCACAGCTGACTGCTGTTGAGATGGTGGTGTCAAAGAACGTATTTTGCTTTCACTTATGCTGCAAATCATAAAATAGGTTTTGGAGTCCGAATGTGGTTACAAATGATAAGTAAGAGTCACTATTCAGTTATTTTCTGTCACTGAACCTCTCAGATTACAGGCTACAGACTGGGAATGCTTGTGGGGAAGCTGAGCTGGAAGTTATCAATCAAACAATTTCTGCAGTTCTCTTTCTTTTGATTCTTGCATCTTTTCCATCTACTGGTACCGGCGCAGAAGATGTGGTTGTGCGTGAGCTCTGTAACCTCTCAAGGCAGTTGCAACCTGACTCACGTGTGCTGTGAGCAGTTCTCCAGTGGCAGCTAAAGCCTTCTGAGAAACTTGGGTGCTGTCTTGGGCACTGAAGGAATTAACATGTTTGCAGGTTGTCGGTGGCTTGAATTTCACAAGACCTCAGTCCTTAGGGTCTTAGGAGGCTCCGCTTCCCTCTTACGTGCATCTGGACTTGTGCATACTCTATGTATGTATTTAGAGCAAAGAGGAAGGATCAAATAAGTCCATCTCCCTCTCCTGAGACATTTTCTGTTTTGCCACAAATCAGCATTCAGGAAGACTTTCTATGTTCTCTACAGTACCTCTTCTAAATTGTTTCTGTGACTCTTGTGCTCTATGCTGGATGTTTTGTGAATAGAGCTTTCTCTATTCTGATACCACTTTTCAGTCACTTATTTATCACTTATGCAACGTTTTTATTTCTGTTTTATGTATTAAACACAGCAGACAAGGAGATTGATTTGAAAGAAGGGCTTTGTTTTTCCTAAATTTTGGAAAGTGACCAGTGTGTTCTGTGGTTTAACCCTTTAAAAGTGCCCTACAAAAAAACATTGTGTAAAATTACCTTTCGCTGATATCCCCATCTAAAGGTGCCTGTGTTGTGTTCCTGGGTTCTGCCTTCTGCTCTGTGCAGCAGACCCTTCACATGTGTTGCTGTCAAAACAGTGATGGGTATTTGGCCTTTTGCTGGATCACTCCATTAGACTCTAATTCAAGTGGACTGTGTCCTCTTTAGGGTTGCACTGAAGTGCTGAATGGCTGTGGTGCTTCAGCTTTTCATTGTTCCTTTCCATTTAACCAGGTAATGGAGAGTGAGGAGTTCATGCTGCTCCCTGCCAATCAGCTCATAGACATTATATCCAGCGATGAGTTAAACGTGCGCAGTGAAGAGCAGGTGTTCAATGCTGTGATGGCCTGGGTGAAATACAGCATCCAGGAGAGAAGACCCCAGCTACCACAGGTAATCTTGAGCATAGTAACATTTGAGATCGCTTTATCCAAGAAAAGAGGAATGAGGACTGTTACGGTGGTGCCACAGCAGTGTCACAGTTCTGAATGCGTGCAAAACCACAGTTATTCTCTCTGACTTCCACTTGTGTTAGGTGTTTTGCACTTTCCCTTCGTCTAGGCTGGAAGGTGCAGTGGCTGGAGCCTTCAGTAGGGGCTTTGTTGAATTGTTTCCAGGTAGGACTTGCCAAACTAGATCATTCCAGTAGTCTGGCCAGACAAACCTGCCTGCATTGCTTTGAGTGTTGTATAAAAAAAACGTAGTGGATAAGAAAAAGCTTGTCTTCATTTGTGGTGTATCTTGAAGCTCTGCTGTTTGATTTGTGCCTCAGCCCTCATGATCTTATACTGGAGCTTGTCAGAATGATTTTGTTGAAATATGATGCTTCATCTAAGCCAAGATGTTTCGCAGAGAAGCACTCATTCTGACAAAGCTGTCAGCCAGAAAGCCTCTGAAGTCTCAGGCTTTCTGATCAAAAGAGGTGGTGAGAGTCTGCCTGCCTCAGTGTTTCTGCTTTGGAAAGAGACGTTAAATGCAACTTTATTTGGTGGAAAGCTTTTGAAAATTGTTTTTAAAAAACCAAACCAAACAACAAAAAACTCACCTGTTCCTCAAGGTAGCTCTTAATGCTGTTAGAACTGTGCCTTTTTAAGCCCCTTTGTCTATACCTACTTATGACTCTAAATTCTAAGCTGTTGTAAAAGATATGTTACTTGTTATTTTTCAGTTACTGCACAATAGCAGTCACATTTAAGAGAGCTAAATGGTTTATAAAACTCCTAACTGAACTAACGTTTCAGGCATAGGTGTTGACCTCTGTATTTTTGTTTTCAATTGTGACCTTGTTTTCAGCTGTTAAGAGATCCAGTGGATTGCCCCTTTTCAAAGACTGATTTTTGCTGGGTATTGATATACTGAAAAGGCAAAGGTGCCATAAGATGAGCTACATTCAACTAAAATGCCAGAGTGTGGATGTGTGAATGACCACGCATGTTTGCCAGAGGAATTTTTGACTCTTTATCAAATCTTATCAAAAAGTATCAAAGTTAGCCACTACTGTTTTACATTTGGCTTCCTATGGCTCTGTGCATATATATATATGGTTTACCATATATGTTCTGGTTTGTGTTTTAGGTCCTGCAACACGTTCGTCTACCGCTGCTGAGTCCCAAGTTCCTTGTGGGTACAGTGGGCTCTGATCCGCTTATCAAGAGCGATGAGGAATGCCGGTAAATCTCCTCGCTGATTTACAAAATTGGATTTGGTTGTATTTGGGTGCCTTATTGGCATCCGATCTCTAAAACTGTGCTGATTTCTCAGTGGTAAATGGGTGATATCTCACAATTTCCTCTTTTGAAACTGGGTGGAGAAGATACGCAAGAAAGTGTTCGCTGTTTGCCTAATAGTCAGTAGTGTGCCCTGGAAGTGTTTTTGCCCTTTCAGGTTTTCAGTGAAGTAGTAAACTTTGAGTGCACAGTTTGACTGTTAGTCATACCCTTCAGTGTATTGTTTTCCATTTCATGTTTTTAGTTTCTCTATTCACATCCTTTCGTTACACTTGATGCCGCTTGCGTGGCATTCATCACCTCATTAGGACTTAAAAGTAGTTTTTCTATGTAAAAAGTCTGTACTTTCGGTAACTGAATTGGACTATGTGATTAGAGTCTGCTATTTCCCACAATGCTGGTGCAGGGAAACTGTCATTTCCTCTGCTTACAGTATGAGTCTCACCTTTCTAGTTCTGCAGAGTTCTGTATCATCTGTAAAGCACACAATTTTTCTTGTTCATAATGTAAAAAAGTTCAGGGGATAGGCTAAACTCTGCCTGAGTAAGCATTCATAGTGGGGAAATTCCACATTTGTAGAGGGAAGGAGGACTTTTTTTTTCTTTTTTGTTTTATTCAAGGGTTTGGAGTATTAGGATTAGTCCAGGTGGCAAGTCATGAATGGATGGACAGTGTGAGCTGGCCAGAGCTGATGGAGAAAATATTCATCAGAAGGGTACTATCTCCATCTATTGGTGATGTGTGTGTATTTTGTATTTGTGTACTTCTGGACACCTGTTTTGTTCCTAGGCAAAACAAATGATTGTTAAGTTCTAGCTTGAGGCAGTCTGGGTTTTTCTTTCCTGCATAGTAAGCCTGACAAATCTCAGCTTTTTCAGTCTTTATAGGAAGCAATATCTATTATTAACTCTGCCAAATATTGATACTGGTCTACTGCTGTCACTGTGTAAATGACTTGTAAACAGCTGATGAGTATTTAGGTGACAGCGTATGTTTTAACTGGAGCTATTCATGCACTTACGTGGCTTGTGAATACCTGAAGTGCATGACTAGTGCTGGCTGCTCTTGCCATTGGTTTGATTCGTACCTTCTGAGACTGGTATCAGATGAACTTTTAGCATTAATATTTTCCTGTCTTGCACAGGGATCTAGTGGATGAAGCTAAAAATTATCTGCTGTTGCCCCAAGAACGGCCATTGATGCAAGGACCAAGGACTAGACCACGGAAGCCCATCCGCTGTGGAGAAGTGCTCTTTGCAGGTATGTGTAGCTCCTGCTGTCTTAAGTCAGGAGGTTCAAGTCTGGATTTTCTGACAATAGTGCTTCCATAAGGCCAGTCTTTACAACATATTTCTGAAGTGACCTGCGCATTAATATTTGGAGATTTGATGACAATAGTGCTTCCATAAGGCCAGTCTTTACAACATATTTCTGAAGTGACCTGCGCATTAATATTTGGAGATTTTAGTTAACTTACGCTTTCTTACTTGTGTAATTTCTTTGGTGCTATGAATGCCACAGTACTTCCAAATTTTGACAAGAGGAAATGGCCTCAAGTTGCGCCAGGGGAGGTTCAAGCTGGATATTAGGAAAAATTTTTTCACTGAAAGGGTTATCAGACATTGGAATGGGCTGCCCAGGGAGGGGGTTGAGGCACCATCCCTGGAGGTGTTCAAAAGACGGGTTGATGAAGTGCTGGGAGGTATGGTTTAGTGATGATGCTCCTTGTTTGTTGTGTGGGTGTCTATTTTTGTCAGTTAGGTTGACGGTTGGACAAGATGATCTTTAAGGTCCCTTCCAACCTAGAAGATTCTGTGATTCTGCGATTCTGTTCAAGTCTGGATTTTCTGGCAATTGTGCTTCCATAAGGCCAGTCTTTACAACATATTTCTGAAGTGACCTGCGCACTAATATTTGGAGATTTGAGTTAGTTCCAACCTAGAAGATTCTGTGAAATTTACGGTAATCCTCTTGAAAATCACGTTCTGTCCTCTAATGATAATCCTCAGAACGAGTAACTCGGCGATGGGGCTACTGGGTTAAATATTTGGAGATTTGAGTTAGCCTACACTTTCTTACTTGTGTGATTTCTTTGGTGCTATGAATGCCACAGTACTTCCAAATTTACAGTAATCCTCTTGAAAATCATGTTCTGTCCTCGAATGATAATCCTCAGAACGAGTAACTCAGCGATGGGGCTACTGGGTTGTGGTTGACAAAGTCTGGAGGGATTATTTGTACCAGGCACACGTTTAATGTGTGAGCTCAGTGCCTTATGATGATGCTATTTCTTGTGTTTGGTTCCTACAGTGGGGGGCTGGTGCAGCGGGGATGCAATTTCCAGTGTTGAGCGTTACGATCCTCAAACCAACGAGTGGCGGATGGTGGCCTCCATGAGCAAAAGACGCTGTGGTGTTGGAGTCAGTGTTCTGGATGACCTCCTCTATGCTGTGGGAGGTCACGATGGTTCCTCTTATCTTAACAGTGTAGAAAGGTAGGTCTCCATAAAGCGAACGTGCAAAATGTTAACTCTGAATGTTTAAACCTGGGTGCAGCGTCTTAAAAATGAGTTCATTTTTCCAGTTGCTTTCTCCTGAAATTTACCTGAAATTTATATTATGTTTCCTACATTTCCTTCTCTCTTGCATATCTCTTCAATATTGTGTTGGATTGCTGCTGAGCTGGGAATTCATGCATAACAGCTCGTGTCATGTTGTCCCCAGCTTAATGAGACAAGATGTAGTCTTTGGCATAAGGAAGGCGTATGTAAGAGATGGGTCTGGGTATAATTGACAGGAGAAATGATGATCCTGGTTAACCTTCTTTGCAATCGCTGGGGTTTTTTTAGGATTGTTGAGGAAGGTGAGGTTACAGTAAGCAATTCTTAGATGTTGAGGGAAAGATCCTAGAATTTTACTGTGGAGTGATAATTAGAGAATTTAGGAACCTTCCATTCAGTAATACAGAAGAAGGAAAATGGGTCAGTTTTAGACCTGTGAAAGACAGAAGTCAGACAAGCTTCCTGTTTCTGGGATCTGCATATGGCAATCCCCATTCCTAAAAGCTACATGACTCAAGCACTCCTAGTACTCTTAATCTTGGCCCTGTAACAAATCCAATGAGCTATACAAGTATCTCCTTTCTCCTTGAGCCTCCCCTGCTTCCCACTTATCTCCTTGCATACTCCCAACTTCCCAAAGCATGAGCGTAGCCTTACATCTCCCACGTCCTGTAATTTTCTGCTCTGCACTTTATTTTCTTGTCTCTGGATTCCCAAGTCCACCCAGTTCCTTCATTGTTTATCTCAAAGTGCAGGTCCCAGGGCTGGCCGAGTTCTTGTGTGAGCTGCAGAGAACATACAGCAGAGTCACTCTGGGTCCTGCTCTTTGCAAAGATTGAAGTTACCACACTGGTAACCTGCTGTCATATGAACCTGAACCTTTGATCTTCAGTTTGAATCATCTCAATCTGCAGTTTGAACATCCCTGGAATAACACGTATTGGATGCATTGTATCACTTCAGGGGTTTTATCCAATTTACAAATAGCTGTGTTGTGGTATTAAGCTCAAGATAGGCAAGTTTCACTGCCTTAGTAGTTCCCAAGCATGGGAGGCTCTGAAGCATACCAGCCCTGGAATAACACGTATTGGATGCATTGTATCACTTCAGGGCTTTTATCCAATTTACAAATAGCTGTGTTGTGGTTTAAGCTCAAGATAGGCAAGTTTCACTGCCCAAGCATGGGAGGGTCTGAAGCATACCTAGTTTGAACATCCCTGGAATAACACGTATTGGATGCATTGTATCACTTCAGGGGTTTTATCCAATTTACAAATAGCTGTGTTGTGGTATTAAGCTCAAGATAGGCAAGTTTCACTGCCTTAGTAGTTCCCAAGCATGGGAGGCTCTGAAGCATACCAGGACAAGTAATTTGTGCTGTTTGATGTGTTTTTCTAGGTATGATCCAAAGACCAATCAGTGGAGCAGTGATGTGGCCCCCACCAGCACCTGCAGGACCAGTGTTGGAGTAGCAGTTCTTGGGGGCTATCTCTATGCTGTGGGTGGCCAGGATGGTGTCTCTTGCCTCAACATTGTGGAAAGGTACTTTTTAATTGAAAAAAAAAAAAAAATTAAAATAAACAAGAAAGAAAAAAGTGGGGCATGGGGAGAAGAGAGCCTTTTAGAAGGTGCAGTTGATGTGTATGAGCTGGAGAAGAGGCAAGTTCTGTACAAATCTTAGGGGGATTTTTTTATTTGGAGAAAATTAAGGTCATCCTTCCTGCCCCTTTGTGAAGATGTCAACGCTTCTCTAAGCTTTGGTGTGTTTGTTCTTTTGGCAGGTATGATCCCAAAGAAAACAAATGGACTCGAGTGGCTTCCATGAGCACCAGGCGCCTGGGAGTTGCAGTGGCTGTGCTAGGGGGCTTCCTTTATGCTGTGGGAGGCTCTGATGGGACTTCTCCTCTCAATACTGGTATGCCTGTTGCAGTCAGCACTTGTCATCATCCTGTTTGTCCTTAATGTCCCCAGATTGCTGTTGAATATCTTAGTGATCAGTTTGCTGTGGTTTTTTTCTTTAAATATGATTTTTGCCACACAGTAATTCACTCTCCAGGCTTCTGAGCTTATTGTGTGTCATTTTTTTCTTTCTGGATGCTGCATTTGGCAGTGTGTCCTGAATACGGTACTTTGATCATTTGCATAACAGTTGCAAGTGCATGGTTTTCCCTGCAGTAGCCTTTTTCTGCTGTAGGAAGGAAGGTGCAAGGGGTAAAACTACCGCAAGATGATAATGCAGGTCAGTTTGTAGCATTGCCAGCTCCCTCTTGAGTGAAGATGCTGAATGTGATTGACTGTGTAGGGCTGGAGACAGGAAAGATAATAGCAAGCATTCTGTAGAAGAAAAGCATCAGAGTGAAAGGTAACAAAGTAGTTCATCATATATATATATCATATCTATAGAAGAGCTGGGGAGGGACTCTTTGCCAGGAGGTGTAATGATAGGACAAGGGGAAACGGTTTTAAATTGGAAGAAAAAAGATTCAGATTAGATCTCAGGAAGAAATTCTTTTCTGTGAGGATGGTGAGACACTGGAACAGGTTGCCCAGGGAAGTTGTGGCTGCCCCATCCCTGGAAGTGTTCAAGGCCAGGCTGGATGGGGCTTTGAGCAACCTGCTCTAGTGGGAGGTGTCCCTGCCCAGGGCAGGGGGGTTGGAACTCGATGATCTTTGAGGTCCCTTCCAACCCTAACCATTCTATGATTCTATGATCATATATTTGGTGTGTGAGAATTGTAGCCTCTTTACAGCTTGAGCAAAACTTTGGATGCAGGTTCAAAAGTGGTAACCCCCCCACTGCCTGCCAGCTCGGTTGTCCAACGATGTGTCATTCCCTCTGCAGTGGAACGCTACAATCCCCAGGAGAACCGCTGGCACACGATTGCACCCATGGGGACGAGGAGGAAGCACCTGGGCTGTGCAGTGTACCAGGACATGATATACGCCGTAGGTGGCAGAGATGATACGACAGAGCTCAGCAGTGCTGAGAGATACAACCCTCGAACCAACCAGTGGTCTCCTGTTGTGGCCATGACATCCCGCCGGAGTGGAGTGAGTTTGGCTGGATTTGCATGTCTATAAATCACGTGGTGAGAGTGCAGAGTAGAATGTCACCTTGTGAGGTTTTTCTGTTGCTTCCTCTGTCCTTTCCTGGAGAACAAGTCCTATGAGGAGAGGCTGAGGGAACTGGGCATGTTTAGTTTGGAGAAGAGGAGGCTGAGGGGAGACCTCATTGCCCTCTACAACTACCTGAAAGGAGGTTGTAGAGAGGCAGGGGTTGGCCTCTTCTCCCAAAGGACGAACGACAAGACCAGAGGAAATGGTCTGAAGTTGCGGCAAGGGAGATTTAGATTAGATATTAGAAAGAATTACTTTACTGAGAGAGTGGTCAGGCACTGGAACAGCCTGCCCAGGGAGGTGGTGGAGTCACCATCCCTGGAGGTATTTAAGAAACGTATAGACATGGCTCTTCAGGGCATGCTCTAGTGCCCAAGGTTATTGGTTTATGGTGAGGTGTTGAGTGTGGGGTTTAGTTGGTGGGTGCGGTGTTTTGTGTGGTGTGTTTTGGTTTTTTGTTTTGTTTTTTTGTGTGTTTGGACTCGATGATCTCAGAGGTCCCTTCCAACCACTA